>NW_028135790.1:0-300000 GCF_964662115.1 Mustela nivalis
CGTCCTCAGGACCACCATTAAGGGGAAGGGGCCTTCAAAGAAGCAAGAGGAGTTTATCACTTACAGCAGCCCTGTCAAGTGTCAATATCCAACCACTCCAGTCCCTTCCACCCCCTTGGCAGCCCCAATGCTTTCATAAGGACACAGATACATTCCCCTACAGGCTTTGGAGCAAACGTTAAGTTTTGATTTCTCTAAGATAAATGCCATAGTGCCATGACCTGCTCCTATGGCGGTAGCAAGTCTAGTTCTCAAAGAATCTGTGTGGAAGGGTTGAGCCACTCTATTGGACACCTGAAATTGATATTATACTGCATGTGAACGGGAATGTAACTCACGGCTTGGAAAAGGAAAAGAAACTCTTAACTGTTTTCAAGAGTCAGCTCTATCATTTTCCATTCCCAACTGTGATGCGGGAGTGATCCAGTCATTCCACATCCTGCCTTGCATTTGGTGTTGGGGTCTCTCTCTCCCTCTCTGGCGCATTTGGTTTGAATCACTGTGATAGGTGTGCAGTGAGAGCTCACTGGAGTTTTCATTTGAATTGCCCCAATGGCAACTTTCTATGTGGTTTCCATCTGTCTACGCTTTGGTAAAGGTGGCAGGCCCTTTACTTTTTCCCCACCCCCCTTCTATTTCCTTTTGCTAACTAGATTGCATGCTTACTTGGGGATCAAATTCTGAGTTTCCATGCTTCAGACAGGAGTCCTCTATTAGCTATGTGATTTGGACCTATTTCCTCCAAGTTGGTAGCTTGTCTTTTGGGTCTTCTTAAGGAGGTCTTTCACATGGCACAGATTTACAATTCTGATTGTTGGATAAAGTCTAATTAATCAACTTTACCTTAGGGAAAATAATTTGATGTTCGACTGGAGGATTCTTTACCTAGCTTTCCATTCTGGAAATTTTCCCCCACATTTTCCCTATAAGATTTATCATTTTCCATGTAAGGCAGTGATTAATTTTGAGCTACTTTTTAAAATACTCTTTTTTTCTTTTTTTCCTTTGGGAGAGTGAACATGTGCATGAGCGGGCAGGGGCCTGGAGGGAGAAGGGAAAAGAGCATCCTCAAGCAGCCTCGCCAGTGAGCTTGGAGCCTGACTTTGTCCCGGGACGCTGAGAGCTTGACAAGAGCCAAAATCAAGAGCTGGCTGCCGCACAGGCTGCCTCACCCAGGCAGCCTGAGTTAAGTTTTGTATAGGGTTTGATACTTAGATTGTGGTCCCCGGCCTCCTCGTCCTCCACCTCCTCCTCCCCTCTCCCGCTCCCTCTTCTGCTTCTCCTTCTTCTTTGCCTATGCATGTCCACTTGCTCTAGCACCATTTATTCAAAACGCTGTCACTCCTCCACTGAACGGCTTTTTACCTTTGTCAAGGCCCCATTCGACATATGGGTGTAGTTCTCTTTCAGGGTCCCTGATTCTGTTCCACTTATCCATCTTTTTTCTGTTCCATTGGTCTAGCTCTTCACCAACACCACGCACTTTTGATTACTGTAGACGAATATCTTGAAATGGGGTAGAAGGATTCTTCTGGTTTTCTTCTTTAGTTTTAGTTTCTCCTCTTTTTCTAGGTTCTAAAATAGAAAGATTATAGTTTTGAGACTCCTTTTCTTTTTAGAGAAAGAGAGAGAGATAGACACAGAGACAGAGACAGAGACAGAGACAGAGACAGAGACAGAGAAACGGAAGCGGTGCAGAAAGAGAGAGAGATGATTAAGCAGCCACCATGCCCAGCATCAGCACAATGCAGGTTCAGCCTCACTATCCCAAGGTTGACCATGACCCGAGTCAAAATCAAGAGTTGGACTAACTGACTGAGCCACCCAGATGCTCCTCCTCCTTTCTAATGTATGCATTGAGTGCTAAAAATTGAGCTCTCTGTTGATTTAGCTGTGCCCCATCAATTTTAATACGTTGTAGTTTTATTTTCCTTCGGGTCAGTGCACTAAAATTTTATCTTTTGTCTCCGATAATCTAGAAAGTTACTTTCTACGTGTTTAGATTTTGTTATGTTTCTCCCTTTGATATCTAGTTTCATTTTTAACTTTTTTTTATAAGTGTCAAAGTTTAATTCCAAGACAATGCTACATAGGGTTGCATTTTTTTCAGGTCCACAATATAGAGATTCTCCTCCGCTGCCCAACGACTGTTAGCTCCTGTTGCCAGGCACTGATTTGCGTTGGAGTCTCGGGTGCACCTCCCCCACCCCTACTCCCTTCAGCTCCTGTTGCCAGGCACTGGTTTGCATTGGAGACGGAACCCTCGTAGGGGTTCCAAGCAGTTTCTAGTGGCCGAGAGGACACTGGTGATCAGAGACAAAGCCCCCAGGCTCTCTGGAGCCAGCTGGTGGCCATTACAATGTCTCCCCACACAGTTCTGGAGCCGCTGTGGGCTCTCCGGGAACAGCTGTGGGCTTCTGGGTTGCCGATAATCGAACGTTGGCCACATGGGCCACGAGACTCTGGGTTTGGCTGGGAGATCCTCGTGTGCACTGTGTTGCTGGTGTTCATTCCAGTAAAGTGTGGACTCCGCTTAAGAGGAAGAAAGGGGCACTGTGCCCAGAATGAAGTATCTAGAAAAGACATGGAGAAGACCGACCCGGATGCACCAGCCCATGGAGCCGTCGCATCATCGGAGCACAAGGCCAGTCCTCTCCCGCTACAGATCCTTGCTCTGGCTGCCCTGAATCAAGATGTCGGGTACTTTTCTGTGGGAGACGCTACGCAACTGCTGAAGGGAGTTCGGCAAAGGCTGTTGAAGAAGAGCCCTCACCAGCTCACCGATGAAAATCCCATCTGTGGAGCAGCCCAGGACGATGGAGAACCCCCTGCGAGGAATATGCCAGAAGACCTCGAGGACAGCCCTGATCTGCGGGGAAGTGCAGACCCTCTGTCTCAGGACATTGGCAGCTGTGGACTGAGAGGGCAGGAAGAGGCAGGGGAGGCAGGCAGGCCAGAGCTTCCTGACGGAGGTGTGCCGTGGCAGGCCCCCGCTGAGGGCCAGAGCCAACACCACACCCTCAGCCAGATCCTACTGACGGTGATGCATCTGCTAGAGCTCCTTCGAGATCATCTGGAAGGTGGGGGCTCAAGGAGGCAGGTGCAGACTGGCTCCTCCTCCACTGATCACGTGCCCCGTGGGAGCCCCCTGAATCAAGGAAAGCCATCCAGGGCACTGAAGAAGGCACGTCAGGGGAATGAAGAGCTCCCAGGAAACACAACAATCCACCAAGCTGAGCAAGTATCTTTTCACCAGCGAAACAGCCTCCTGGAAAGGGAGATTCAGAAGCTGCACCTGAAGCTCGAGGCAGAGCCTAAGCTGTGCGAAGAGCACCTCAAACACCTGGAGAGGAAGATGATGGAGGAGAAGGCACGCTGCCTGCAAGTGAAGAACGAACTCGCCAAGGTGCGCAGGAAGGTGGATGCTGCCCACTGGAACTTAGGCCTCTACAAGAAGATGGCCGACGACCTGCACCGAGAATGGCAGAGAATCTCCTCCTTGCATGACCGAGAGCGCCTCCTGGTGGAGAACAGAAGTGAGGAGAGCCAGAAGGCTGTTCTGTGGGCAGAGAGGGAGTTCCAAAGGCTCAAGGAAGAAAACCATTGCCTCAGGCAGAAGCTGGCCAACTCTGGGCCCAAGGTCCAGCCTGTCTCCGGGGGGCCTCCTGCTCCTGCTCCTGCTCCTGCTCCAGCTCCAGCTCCTGCTCCTGCTCTTCTGGGCACAGCCTCCAAATGCCCTCAAGGGCCACAGGCTCCCCTCAAAGCCCAGAAGCCCAAGAAGGGAGCAAGGGTGCACTGGCCAGACTCCAAGTTCTCGGGTCCCCTGCAGGTCTGATTCCCTTTCCCAGCAGCCACCAACACTCACAACCAGAGCACAAAAGCTCCTGTGCTTCCTTACCCCTTCAGCCACACCCATTGCTCCTTTGACTGGAGATCCACCCCATTCTTGAACTGATGCTACCTATTCCCTATAGCCATGTGAGAGAGCATTTTTCATTGTTAAGGACCAAAAAAATAAAACGATCAAATTGCTGATCCTACTGCGACTGAGAATTGATTGTATGAAGGGATTCTATGCCAAGCAACCAAGGGTTTTAAGTGTCCTTTACTGATCACTTAATTGTCCCAATAACCCAGTGTGTCATATACTACTGAGGTTCAGAGAGGGGACACAACTTGCCCCAAGATCACACAGCTAGTGAATTTCAGAGCTCCCATTCCAAGCCAAGGTTGTCTCATTACCCACTGATGTGAAAATAACTACCACTCCTACCACTACGATGACTTCTGCTTCTTCATTTCTGAGAGAGAGAAAGAGCGAGGGCACACACACATGCAAGCGGGGGAGGGGCAGGGAGACAGAGACTCCTAGACAGCCTTCGACTCAAGTGCACAACCAGACGCTGGGCTGGATTTCACAGACCATGGGACCACGCCCTGAGCCAAAATCAAGAGTCAGACGTTGACCTGACTAAGCCACACAGGCACCCTTCCCTTGTGCAAGGAACTTCTAGGCAAGCTGCTGTAAGGATCCCAGAAGGGCTTGACAAAATTTTCTCATAGGTCACGTTCTAGTTTGGATGCAAGGATTATGGTGATGCCTAGCTGAGGTAAAGTCCCAGCAAAGCATGGAGGGCAGCCTTTCAGGGTCTCCAACGATTCCCTTCGTGGGTACACCTCGTTTTGTGTTCCATACTCTACCACTGGATTAGAGTCAGGAACTCCTGCCTCACTTCGAAAGGACAGAATATGGCCCGAGAGATAGATAGCATGTCCCTTCTGAGGCTCGTAGACAAAGACACTGGTCTCCTCTTGGGCTTGCTCTCGCTCCCTCACCATTGGTTTCGAGGGAAGCCGCCTGCTCCTTGTGGGCTGTATGATGGAGAGGCCCATGTGGCAAGGAATGAATATTTCTTGCTCACCGCAATGGAGGACCTCTGGCTGCTAGGAGCCACCCGAGTGAGCACACAAGCAGATTTCCCGCCAACAAGCCTGGAGATGACTGAAGACCCACATGACATCTTGACTGCAGCCTTGTGAGAGATCCTGAGACACAGGTCCCTGGCTAGAGGCACCTGGATGCCTGGCCCACGGAAACCATATGCGGTTATCAATTGGTGTTGTCGGAAGCCCTCTGGGTTGCGGAAAACATTCAAAAAAGACACAAGGGTGAAGCCACAGTTCTGGCTGCTGACCCACCCCCCTCTCCTGGGCTTGAAATTCCAGGGAAGTCAAGCGATGGTAGCAACCACTGAGAGATTAGGGTAAACAATGCCAGAAAGAGGTCCTCTATTCTGTTCTCCATGTATCTCTCTGAGAGGACATGCCCTCACCTGATCCACCCGAGCCAATAGGTGGCCCATGCAGGAGGAGACAACTGGCCGTGTGGTCCAAGTCGGCTGAGAGCACTAGACCCAGCGTCGCAGAGCCTCCTTGAAGGCAGAAAAAGAGCCCAGAAGTTCCCTGGTGTCCCTAGAGAAGGCACAGAAATTAGATGAGTTGAAAGCCTGGGACCTGGTCATTGGGCTTCTGGGCAAGAGGGGAGATGGCCTGTGGAAGGGACACTGCCTGCAACCCCTCTTGGACCAGACCCCACCTGTCTGCTTTGGGATACTGAGGATTAAGACGAGAGTGAACTAGTGTAGAAGAGATGGTGTTCTAATGCTTGGCAGGTTGAAAGCGATTGAAATCGTCGACATTCCTATTCTCCTCGTCCTCAGGACCACCATTAAGGGGAAGGGGCCTTCAAAGAAGCAAGAGGAGTTTATCACTTACAGCAGCCCTGTCAAGTGTCAATATCCAACCACTCCAGTCCCTTCCACCCCCTTGGCAGCCCCAATGCTTTCATAAGGACACAGATACATTCCCCTACAGGCTTTGGAGCAAACGTTAAGTTTTGATTTCTCTAAGATAAATGCCATAGTGCCATGACCTGCTCCTATGGCGGTAGCAAGTCTAGTTCTCAAAGAATCTGTGTGGAAGGGTTGAGCCACTCTATTGGACACCTGAAATTGATATTATACTGCATGTGAACGGGAATGTAACTCACGGCTTGGAAAAGGAAAAGAAACTCTTAACTGTTTTCAAGAGTCAGCTCTATCATTTTCCATTCCCAACTGTGATGCGGGAGTGATCCAGTCATTCCACATCCTGCCTTGCATTTGGTGGTGGGGTCTCTCTCTCCCTCTCTGGCGCATTTGGTTTGAATCACTGTGATAGGTGTGCAGTGAGAGCTCACTGGAGTTTTCATTTGAATTGCCCCAATGGCAACTTTCCATGTGGTTTCCATCTGTCTACGCTTTGGTAAAGGTGGCAGGCCCTTTACTTTTTCCCCACCCCCCTTCTATTTCCTTTTGCTAACTAGATTGCATGCTTACTTGGGGATCAAATTCTGAGTTTCCATGCTTCAGACAGGAGTCCTCTATTAGCTATGTGATTTGGACCTATTTCCTCCAAGTTGGTAGCTTGTCTTTTGGGTCTTCTTAAGGAGGTCTTTCACACGGCACAGATTTACAATGCTGATTGTTGGAGAAAGTCTAATTAATCAACTTTACCTTAGGGAAAATAATTTGATGTTCGACTGGAGGATTCTTTACCTAGCTTTCCATTCTGGAAATTTTCCCCCACATTTTCCCTATAAGATTTATCATTTTCCATGTAAGGCAGTGATTAATTTTGAGCTACTTTTTAAAATACTCTTTTTTTCTTTTTTTCCTTTGGGAGAGTGAACCTGTGCATGAGCGGGCAGGGGCCTGGAGGGAGAAGGGAAAAGAGCATCCTCAAGCAGCCTCGCCAGTGAGCTTGGAGCCTGACTTGGTCCCGGGACGCTGAGAGCTTGACAAGAGCCGAAATCAAGAGCTGGCTGCCGCACAGGCTGCCTCTCCCAGGCAGCCTGAGTTAAGTTTTGTATAGGGTTTGATACTTAGATTGTGGTCCCCGGCCTCCTCGTCCTCCACCTCCTCCTCCCCTCTCCCGCTCCCTCTTCTGCTTCTCCTTCTTCTTTGCCTATGCATGTCCACTTGCTCTAGCACCATTTATTCAAAACGCTGTCACTCCTCCACTGAACGGCTTTTTACCTTTCTCAAGGCCCCATTCGACATATGGGTGTAGTTCTCTTTCTGGGTCCCTGATTCTGTTCCACTTATCCATCTTTATTCTGTTCCATTGTTCTAGCTCTACACCAACACCACGCACTTTTGATTACTGTAGACGAATATCTTGAAATGGGGTAGAAGGATTCTTCTGGTTTTCTTCTTTAGTTTTAGTTTCTCCTCTTTTTCTAGGTCCTAAAATAGAAAGATTATAGTTTTGAGACTCCTTTTCTTTTTAGAGAGAGAGAGAGAGACAGACACAGACACAGAGACAGAGACAGAGACAGAGACAGAGACAGAGAAACGGAAGCGGTGCAGAAAGAGAGAGAGATGATTAAGCAGCCACCATGCCCAGCGCCAGCACAATGCAGGTTCAGCCTCACTATCCCAAGGTTGACCATGACCCGAGTCAAAATCAAGAGTTGGACTAACTGACTGAGCCACCCAGATGCTCCTCCTCCTTTCTAATGTATGCATTGAGTGCTAAAAATTGAGCTCTCTGTTGATTTAGCTGTGTCCCATCAATTTTAATACGTTGTAGTTTTATTTTCCTTCGGGTCAGTGCACTGAAATTTTATCTTTTGTCTCCGATAATCTAGAAAGTTACTTTCTACGTGTTTAGATTTTGTTATGTTTCTCCCTTTGATATCTAGTTTCATTTTTAACTTTTTTTTATAAGTGTCAAAGTTTAATTCCAAGACAATGATACATAGGGTTGCATTTTTTTCAGGTCCACAATATAGAGATTCTCCTCTGCTGCCCAACGACTGTTAGCTCCTGTTGCCAGGCACTGATTTGCGTTGGAGTCTCGGGTGCACCTCCCCCACCCCTACTCCCTTCAGCTCCTGTTGCCAGGCACTGGTTTGCATTGGAGACGGAACCCTCGTAGGGGTTCCAAGCAGTTTCTAGTGGCCGAGAGGACACTGGTGATCAGAGACAAAGCCCCCATGCTCTCTGGAGCCAGCTGGTGGCCATTACAATGTCTCCCCACACAGTTCTGGAGCCGCTGTGGGCTCTCCGGGAACAGCTGTGGGCTTCTGGGTTGCCGATAATCGAACGTTGGCCACATGGGCCACGAGACCCTGGGTTTGGCTGGGAGATCCTCGTGTGCACTGTGTTGCTGGTGTTCATTCCAGTAAAGTGTGGACTCCGCTTAAGAGGAAGAAAGGGGCCCTGTGCCCAGAATGAAGTATCTGGAAAAGACATGGAGAAGACCGACCCGGATGCACCAGCCCATGGAGCCGTCGCATCATCGGAGCACAAGGCCAGTCCTCTCCCGCTACAGATCCTTGCTCTGGCTGCCCTGAATCAAGATGTCGGGTACTTTTCTGTGGGAGACGCTACGCAACTGCTGAAGGGAGTTCGGCAAAGGCTGTTGAAGAAGAGCCCTCACCAGCTCACCGATGAAAATCCCATCTGTGGAGCAGCCCAGGACGATGGAGAACCCCCTGCGAGGAATATGCCAGAAGACTTCGAGGACAGCCCTGATCTGCGGGGAAGTGCAGACCCTCTGTCTCAGGACATTGGCAGCTGTGGACTGAGAGGGCAGGAAGAGGCAGGGGAGGCAGGCAGGCCAGAGCTTCCTGACGGAGGTGTGCCGTGGCAGGCCCCCGCTGAGGGCCAGAGCCAACACCACACCCTCAGCCAGATCCTACTGACGGTGATGCATCTGCTAGAGCTCCTTCGAGATCATCTGGAAGGTGGGGGCTCAAGGAGGCAGGTGCAGACTGGCTCCTCCTCCACTGATCACGTGCCCCGTGGGAGACCCCTGAATCAAGGAAAGCCATCCAGGGCACTGAAGAAGGCACGTCAGGGGAATGAAGAGCTCCCAGGAAACACAACAATCCACCAAGCTGAGCAAGTATCTTTTCACCAGCGAAACAGCCTCCTGGAAAGGGAGATTCAGAAGCTGCACCTGAAGCTCGAGGCAGAGCCTAAGCTGTGCGAAGAGCACCTCAAACACCTGGAGAGGAAGATGATGGAGGAGAAGGCACGCTGCCTGCAAGTGAAGAACGAACTCGCCAAGGTGCGCAGGAAGGTGGATGCTGCCCACTGGAACTTAGGCCTCTACAAGAAGATGGCCGACGACCTGCACCCAGAATGGCAGAGAATCTCCTCCTTGCATGACCGAGAGCGCCTCCTGGTGGAGAACAGAAGTGAGGAGAGCCAGAAGGCTGTTCTGTGGGCAGAGAGGGAGTTCCAAAGGCTCAAGGAAGAAAACCATTGCCTCAGGCAGAAGCTGGCCAACTCTGGGCCCAAGGTCCAGCCTGTCTCCGGGGGGCCTCCTGCTCCTGCTCCTGCTCCTGCTCCAGCTCCAGCTCCTGCTCCTGCTCTTCTGGGCACAGCCTCCAAATGCCCTCAAGGGCCACAGGCTCCCCTCAAAGCCCAGAAGCCCAAGAAGGGAGCAAGGGTGCACTGGCCAGACTCCAAGTTCTCGGGTCCCCTGCAGGTCTGATTCCCTTTCCCAGCAGCCACCAACACTCACAACCAGAGCACAAAAGCTCCTGTGCTTCCTTACCCCTTCAGCCACACCCATTGCTCCTTTGACTGGAGATCCACCCCATTCTTGAACTGATGCTACCTATTCCCTATAGCCATGTGAGAGAGCATTTTTCATTGTTAAGGACCAAAAAAATAAAACGATCAAATTGCTGATCCTACTGCGACTGAGAATTGATTGTATGAAGGGATTCTATGCCAAGCAACCAAGGGTTTTAAGTGTCCTTTACTGATCACTTAATTGTCCCAATAACCCAGTGTGTCATATACTACTGAGGTTCAGAGAGGGGACACAACTTGCCCCAAGATCACACAGCTAGTGAATTTCAGAGCTCCCATTCCAAGCCAAGGTTGTCTAATTACCCACTGATGTGAAAATAACTACCACTCCTACCACTACGATGACTTCTGCTTCTTCATTTCTGAGAGAGAGAAAGAGCGAGGGCACACACACATGCAAGCGGGGGAGGGGCAGGGAGACAGAGACTCCTAGACAGCCTTCCCACTCAAGTGCACAACCAGACGCTGGGCTGGATTTCACAGACCATGGGACCACGCCCTGAGCCAAAATCAAGAGTCAGACGTTGACCTGACTAAGCCACACAGGCACCCTTCCCTTGTGCAAGGAACTTCTAGGCAAGCTGCTGTAAGGATCCCAGAAGGGCTTGACAAAATTTTCTCATAGGTCACGTTCTAGTTTGGATGCAAGGATTATGGTGATGCCTAGCTGAGGTAAAGTCCCAGCAAAGCATGGAGGGCAGCCTTTCAGGGTCTCCAACGATTCCCTTCGTGGGTACACCTCGTTTTGTGTTCCATACTCTACCACTGGATTAGAGTCAGGAACTCCTGCCTCACTTCGAAAGGACAGAATATGGCCCGAGAGATAGATAGCATGTCCCTTCTGAGGCTCGTAGACAAAGACACTGGTCTCCTCTTGGGCTTGCTCTCGCTCCCTCACCATTGGTTTCGAGGGAAGCCGCCTGCTCCTTGTGGGCTGTATGATGGAGAGGCCCATGTGGCAAGGAATGAATATTTCTTGCTCACCACAATGGAGGACCTCTGGCTGCTAGGAGCCACCCGAGTGAGCACACAAGCAGATTTCCCGCCAACAAGCCTGGAGATGACTGAAGACCCACATGACATCTTGACTGCAGCCTTGTGAGAGATCCTGAGACACAGGTCCCTGGCTAGATGCACCTGGATGCCTGGCCCACGGAAACCATATGCGGTTATCAATTGGTGTTGTCGGAAGCCCTCTGGGTTGCGGAAAACATTCAAAAAAGACACAAGGGTGAAGCCACAGTTCTGGCTGCTGACCCACCCCCCTCTCCTGGGCTTGAAATTCCAGGGAAGTCAAGCGATGGTAGCAAGCACGGAGAGATTAGGGTAAACAATGCCAGAAAGAGGTCCTCTATTCTGTTCTCCATGTATCTCTCTGAGAGGACATGCCCTCACCTGATCCACCCGAGCCAATAGGTGGCCCATGCAGGAGGAGACAACTGGCCGTGTGGTCCAAGTCGGCTGAGAGCACTAGACCCAGCGTCGCAGAGCCTCCTTGAAGGCAGAAAAAAAGCCCAGAAGTTCCCTGGTGTCCCTAGAGAAGGCACAGAAATTAGATGAGTTGAAAGCCTGGGACCTGGTCATTGGGCTTCTGGGCAAGAGGGGAGATGGCCTGTGGAAGGGACACTGCCTGCAACCCCTCTTGGACCAGACCCCACCTGTCTGCTTTGGGATACTGAGGATTAAGACGAGAGTGAACTAGTGTAGAAGAGATGGTGTTCTAATGCTTGGCAGGTTGAAAGCGATTGAAATCGTCGACATTCCTATTCTCCTCGTCCTCAGGACCACCATTAAGGGGAAGGGGCCTTCAAAGAAGCAAGAGGAGTTTATCACTTACAGCAGCCCTGTCAAGTGTCAATATCCAACCACTCCAGTCCCTTCCACCCCCTTGGCAGCCCCAATGCTTTCATAAGGACACAGATACATTCCCCTACAGGCTTTGGAGCAAACGTTAAGTTTTGATTTCTCTAAGATAAATGCCATAGTGCCATGACCTGCTCCTATGGCGGTAGCAAGTCTAGTTCTCAAAGAATCTGTGTGGAAGGGTTGAGCCACTCTATTGGACACCTGAAATTGATATTATACTGCATGTGAACGGGAATGTAACTCACGGCTTGGAAAAGGAAAAGAAACTCTTAACTGTTTTCAAGAGTCAGCTCTATCATTTTCCATTCCCAACTGTGATGCGGGAGTGATCCAGTCATTCCACATCCTGCCTTGCATTTGGTGTTGGGGTCTCTCTCTCCCTCTCTGGCGCATTTGGTTTGAATCACTGTGATAGGTGTGCAGTGAGAGCTCACTGGAGTTTTCATTTGAATTGCCCCAATGGCAACTTTCCATGTGGTTTCCATCTGTCTACGCTTTGGTAAAGGTGGCAGGCCCTTTACTTTTTCCCCACCCCCCTTCTATTTCCTTTTGCTAACTAGATTGCATGCTTACTTGGGGATCAAATTCTGAGTTTCCATGCTTCAGACAGGAGTCCTCTATTAGCTATGTGATTTGGACCTATTTCCTCCAAGTTGGTAGCTTGTCTTTTGGGTCTTCTTAAGGAGGTCTTTCACACGGCACAGATTTACAATGCTGATTGTTGGAGAAAGTCTAATTAATCAACTTTACCTTAGGGAAAATAATTTGATGTTCGACTGGAGGATTCTTTACCTAGCTTTCCATTCTGGAAATTTTCCCCCACATTTTCCCTATAAGATTTATCATTTTCCATGTAAGGCAGTGATTAATTTTGAGCTACTTTTTAAAATACTCTTTTTTTCTTTTTTTCCTTTGGGAGAGTGAACCTGTGCATGAGCGGGCAGGGGCCTGGAGGGAGAAGGGAAAAGAGCATCCTCAAGCAGCCTCGCCAGTGAGCTTGGAGCCTGACTTTGTCCCGGGACGCTGAGAGCTTGACAAGAGCCAAAATCAAGAGCTGGCTGCCGCACAGGCTGCCTCACCCAGGCAGCCTGAGTTAAGTTTTGTATAGGGTTTGATACTTAGATTGTGGTCCCCGGCCTCCTCGTCCTCCACCTCCTCCTCCCCTCTCCCGCTCCCTCTTCTGCTTCTCCTTCTTCTTTGCCTCTGCATGTCCACTTGCTCTAGCACCATTTATTCAAAACGCTGTCACTCCTCCACTGAACGGCTTTTTACCTTTGTCAAGGCCCCATTCGACATATGGGTGTAGTTCTCTTTCAGGGTCCCTGATTCTGTTCCACTTATCCATCTTTATTCTGTTCCATTGGTCTAGCTCTTCACCAACACCACGCACTTTTGATTACTGTAGACGAATATCTTGAAATGGGGTAGAAGGATTCTTCTGGTTTTCTTCTTTAGTTTTAGTTTCTCCTCTTTTTCTAGGTTCTAAAATAGAAAGATTATAGTTTTGAGACTCCTTTTCTTTTTAGAGAAAGAGAGAGAGATAGACACAGAGACAGAGACAGAGACAGAGACAGAGAAACGGAAGCGGTGCAGAAAGAGAGAGAGATGATTAAGCAGCCACCATGCCCAGCACCAGCACAATGCAGGTTCAGCCTCACTATCCCAAGGTTGACCATGACCCGAGTCAAAATCAAGAGTTGGACTAACTGACTGAGCCACCCAGATGCTCCTCCTCCTTTCTAATGTATGCATTGAGTGCTAAAAATTGAGCTCTCTGTTGATTTAGCTGTGTCCCATCAATTTTAATACGTTGTAGTTTTATTTTCCTTCGGGTCAGTGCACTGAAATTTTATCTTTTGTCTCCGATAATCTAGAAAGTTACTTTCTACGTGTTTAGATTTTGTTATGTTTCTCCCTTTGATATCTAGTTTCATTTTTAACTTTTTTTTCTAAGTGTCAAAGTTTAATTCCAAGACAATGCTACATAGGGTTGCATTTTTTTCAGGTCCACAATATAGAGATTCTCCTCTGCTGCCCAACGACTGTTAGCTCCTGTTGCCAGGCACTGATTTGCGTTGGAGTCTCGGGTGCACCTCCCCCACCCCTACTCCCTTCAGCTCCTGTTGCCAGGCACTGGTTTGCATTGGAGACGGAACCCTCGTAGGGGTTCCAAGCAGTTTCTAGTGGCCGAGAGGACACTGGTGATCAGAGACAAAGCCCCCAGGCTCTCTGGAGCCAGCTGGTGGCCATTACAATGTCTCCCCACACAGTTCTGGAGCCGCTGTGGGCTCTCCGGGAACAGCTGTGGGCTTCTGGGTTGCCGATAATCGAACGTTGGCCACATGGGCCACGAGACTCTGGGTTTGGCTGGGAGATCCTCGTGTGCACTGTGTTGCTGGTGTTCATTCCAGTAAAGTGTGGACTCCGCTTAAGAGGAAGAAAGGGGCCCTGTGCCCAGAATGAAGTATCTGGAAAAGACATGGAGAAGACCGACCCGGATGCACCAGCCCATGGAGCCGTCGCATCATCGGAGCACAAGGCCAGTCCTCTCCCGCTACAGATCCTTGCTCTGGCTGCCCTGAATCAAGATGTCGGGTACTTTTCTGTGGGAGACGCTACGCAACTGCTGAAGGGAGTTCGGCAAAGGCTGTTGAAGAAGAGCCCTCACCAGCTCACCGATGAAAATCCCATCTGTGGAGCAGCCCAGGACGATGGAGAACCCCCTGCGAGGAATATGCCAGAAGACTTCGAGGACAGCCCTGATCTGCGGGGAAGTGCAGACCCTCTGTCTCAGGACATTGGCAGCTGTGGACTGAGAGGGCAGGAAGAGGCAGGGGAGGCAGGCAGGCCAGAGCTTCCTGACGGAGGTGTGCCGTGGCAGGCCCCCGCTGAGGGCCAGAGCCAACACCACACCCTCAGCCAGATCCTACTGACGGTGATGCATCTGCTAGAGCTCCTTCGAGATCATCTGGAAGGTGGGGGCTCAAGGAGGCAGGTGCAGACTGGCTCCTCCTCCACTGATCACGTGCCCCGTGGGAGCCCCCTGAATCAAGGAAAGCCATCCAGGGCACTGAAGAAGGCACGTCAGGGGAATGAAGAGCTCCCAGGAAACACAACAATCCACCAAGCTGAGCAAGTATCTTTTCACCAGCGAAACAGCCTCCTGGAAAGGGAGATTCAGAAGCTGCACCTGAAGCTCGAGGCAGAGCCTAAGCTGTGCGAAGAGCACCTCAAACACCTGGAGAGGAAGATGATGGAGGAGAAGGCACGCTGCCTGCAAGTGAAGAACGAACTCGCCAAGGTGCGCAGGAAGGTGGATGCTGCCCACTGGAACTTAGGCCTCTACAAGAAGATGGCCGACGACCTGCACCCAGAATGGCAGAGAATCTCCTCCTTGCATGACCGAGAGCGCCTCCTGGTGGAGAACAGAAGTGAGGAGAGCCAGAAGGCTGTTCTGTGGGCAGAGAGGGAGTTCCAAAGGCTCAAGGAAGAAAACCATTGCCTCAGGCAGAAGCTGGCCAACTCTGGGCCCAAGGTCCAGCCTGTCTCCGGGGGGCCTCCTGCTCCTGCTCCTGCTCCTGCTCCAGCTCCAGCTCCTGCTCCTGCTCTTCTGGGCACAGCCTCCAAATGCCCTCAAGGGCCACAGGCTCCCCTCAAAGCCCAGAAGCCCAAGAAGGGAGCAAGGCTGCACTGGCCAGACTCCAAGTTCTCGGGTCCCCTGCAGGTCTGATTCCCTTTCCCAGCAGCCACCAACACTCACAACCAGAGCACAAAAGCTCCTGTGCTTCCTTACCCCTTCAGCCACACCCATTGCTCCTTTGACTGGAGATCCACCCCATTCTTGAACTGATGCTACCTATTCCCTATAGCCATGTGAGAGAGCATTTTTCATTGTTAAGGACCAAAAAAATAAAACGATCAAATTGCTGATCCTACTGCGACTGAGAATTGATTGTATGAAGGGATTCTATGCCAAGCAACCAAGGGTTTTAAGTGTCCTTTACTGATCACTTAATTGTCCCAATAACCCAGTGTGTCATATACTACTGAGGTTCAGAGAGGGGACACAACTTGCCCCAAGATCACACAGCTAGTGAATTTCAGAGCTCCCATTCCAAGCCAAGGTTGTCTCATTACCCACTGATGTGAAAATAACTACCACTCCTACCACTACGATGACTTCTGCTTCTTCATTTCTGAGAGAGAGAAAGAGCGAGGGCACACACACATGCAAGCGGGGGAGGGGCAGGGAGACAGAGACTCCTAGACAGCCTTCCCACTCAAGTGCACAACCAGACGCTGGGCTGGATTTCACAGACCATGGGACCACGCCCTGAGCCAAAATCAAGAGTCAGACGTTGACCTGACTAAGCCACACAGGCACCCTTCCCTTGTGCAAGGAACTTCTAGGCAAGCTGCTGTAAGGATCCCAGAAGGGCTTGACAAAATTTTCTCATAGGTCACGTTCTAGTTTGGATGCAAGGATTATGGTGATGCCTAGCTGAGGTAAAGTCCCAGCAAAGCATGGAGGGCAGCCTTTCAGGGTCTCCAACGATTCCCTTCGTGGGTACACCTCGTTTTGTGTTCCATACTCTACCACTGGATTAGAGTCAGGAACTCCTGCCTCACTTCGAAAGGACAGAATATGGCCCGAGAGATAGATAGCATGTCCCTTCTGAGGCTCGTAGACAAAGACACTGGTCTCCTCTTGGGCTTGCTCTCGCTCCCTCACCATTGGTTTCGAGGGAAGCCGCCTGCTCCTTGTGGGCTGTATGATGGAGAGGCCCATGTGGCAAGGAATGAATATTTCTTGCTCACCACAATGGAGGACCTCTGGCTGCTAGGAGCCACCCGAGTGAGCACACAAGCAGATTTCCCGCCAACAAGCCTGGAGATGACTGAAGACCCACATGACATCTTGACTGCAGCCTTGTGAGAGATCCTGAGACACAGGTCCCTGGCTAGATGCACCTGGATGCCTGGCCCACGGAAACCATATGCGGTTATCAATTGGTGTTGTCGGAAGCCCTCTGGGTTGCGGAAAACATTCAAAAAAGACACAAGGGTGAAGCCACAGTTCTGGCTGCTGACCCACCCCCCTCTCCTGGGCTTGAAATTCCAGGGAAGTCAAGCGATGGTAGCAAGCACGGAGAGATTAGGGTAAACAATGCCAGAAAGAGGTCCTCTATTCTGTTCTCCATGTATCTCTCTGAGAGGACATGCCCTCACCTGATCCACCCGAGCCAATAGGTGGCCCATGCAGGAGGAGACAACTGGCCGTGTGGTCCAAGTCGGCTGAGAGCACTAGACCCAGCGTCGCAGAGCCTCCTTGAAGGCAGAAAAAGGGCCCAGAAGTTCCCTGGTGTCCCTAGAGAAGGCACAGAAATTAGATGAGTTGAAAGCCTGGGACCTGGTCATTGGGCTTCTGGGCAAGAGGGGAGATGGCCTGTGGAAGGGACACTGCCTGCAACCCCTCTTGGACCAGACCCCACCTGTCTGCTTTGGGATACTGAGGATTAAGACGAGAGTGAACTAGTGTAGAAGAGATGGTGTTCTAATGCTTGGCAGGTTTAAAGCGATTGAAATCGTTGACATTCCTATTCTCCTTCTCCTCAGGACCACCATTAAGGGGAAGGGGCCTTCAAAGAAGCAAGAGGAGTTTATCACTTACAGCAGCCCTGTCAAGTGTCAATATCCAACCACTCCAGTCCCTTCCACCCCCTTGGCAGCCCCAATGCTTTCATAAGGACACAGATACATTCCCCTACAGGCTTTGGAGCAAACGTTAAGTTTTGATTTCTCTAAGATAAATGCCATAGTGCCATGACCTGCTCCTATGGCGGTAGCAAGTCTAGTTCTCAAAGAATCTGTGTGGAAGGGTTGAGCCACTCTATTGGACACCTGAAATTGATATTATACTGCATGTGAACGGGAATGTAACTCACGGCTTGGAAAAGGAAAAGAAACTCTTAACTGTTTTCAAGAGTCAGCTCTATCATTTTCCATTCCCAACTGTGATGCGGGAGTGATCCAGTCATTCCACATCCTGCCTTGCATTTGGTGTTGGGGTCTCTCTCTCCCTCTCTGGCGCATTTGGTTTGAATCACTGTGATAGGTGTGCAGTGAGAGCTCACTGGAGTTTTCATTTGAATTGCCCCAATGGCAACTTTCTATGTGGTTTCCATCTGTCTACGCTTTGGTAAAGGTGGCAGGCCCTTTACTTTTTCCCCACCCCCCTTCTATTTCCTTTTGCTAACTAGATTGCATGCTTACTTGGGGATCAAATTCTGAGTTTCCATGCTTCAGACAGGAGTCCTCTATTAGCTATGTGATTTGGACCTATTTCCTCCAAGTTGGTAGCTTGTCTTTTGGGTCTTCTTAAGGAGGTCTTTCACACGGCACAGATTTACAATTCTGATTGTTGGATACAGTCTAATTAATCAACTTTACCTTAGGGAAAATAATTTGATGTTCGACTGGAGGATTCTTTACCTAGCTTTCCATTCTGGAAATTTTCCCCCACATTTTCCCTATAAGATTTATCATTTTCCATGTAAGGCAGTGATTAATTTTGAGCTACTTTTTAAAATACTCTTTTTTTCTTTTTTTCCTTTGGGAGAGTGAACCTGTGCATGAGCGGGCAGGGGCCTGGAGGGAGAAGGGAAAAGAGCATCCTCAAGCAGCCTCGCCAGTGAGCTTGGAGCCTGACTTTGTCCCGGGACGCTGAGAGCTTGACAAGAGCCAAAATCAAGAGCTGGCTGCCGCACAGGCTGCCTCACCCAGGCAGCCTGAGTTAAGTTTTGTATAGGGTTTGATACTTAGATTGTGGTCCCCGGCCTCCTCGTCCTCCACCTCCTCCTCCCCTCTCCCGCTCCCTCTTCTGCTTCTCCTTCTTCTTTGCCTCTGCATGTCCACTTGCTCTAGCACCATTTATTCAAAACGCTGTCACTCCTCCACTGAACGGCTTTTTACCTTTGTCAAGGCCCCATTCGACATATGGGTGTAGTTCTCTTTCAGGGTCCCTGATTCTGTTCCACTTATCCATCTTTATTCTGTTCCATTGGTCTAGCTCTTCACCAACACCACGCACTTTTGATTACTGTAGACGAATATCTTGAAATGGGGTAGAAGGATTCTTCTGGTTTTCTTCTTTAGTTTTAGTTTCTCCTCTTTTTCTAGGTCCTAAAATACAAAGATTATAGTTTTGAGACTCCTTTTCTTTTTAGAGAAAGAGAGAGAGATAGACACAGAGACAGAGACAGAGACAGAGACAGAGAAACGGAAGCGGTGCAGAAAGAGAGAGAGATGATTAAGCAGCCACCATGCCCAGCACCAGCACAATGCAGGTTCAGCCTCACTATCCCAAGGTTGACCATGACCCGAGTCAAAATCAAGAGTTGGACTAACTGACTGAGCCACCCAGATGCTCCTCCTCCTTTCTAATGCATGCATTGAGTGCTAAAAATTGAGCTCTCTGTTGATTTAGCTGTGTCCCATCAATTTTAATACGTTGTAGTTTTATTTTCCTTCGGGTCAGTGCACTGAAATTTTATCTTTTGTCTCCGATAATCTAGAAAGTTACTTTCTACGTGTTTAGATTTTGTTATGTTTCTCCCTTTGATATCTAGTTTCATTTTTAACTTTTTTTTCTAAGTGTCAAAGTTTAATTCCAAGACAATGCTACATAGGGTTGCATTTTTTTCAGGTCCACAATATAGAGATTCTCCTCTGCTGCCCAACGACTGTTAGCTCCTGTTGCCAGGCACTGATTTGCGTTGGAGTCTCGGGTGCACCTCCCCCACCCCTACTCCCTTCAGCTCCTGTTGCCAGGCACTGGTTTGCATTGGAGACAGAACCCTCGTAGGGGTTCCAAGCAGTTTCTAGTGGCCGAGAGGACACTGGTGATCAGAGACAAAGCCCCCAGGCTCTCTGGAGCCAGCTGGTGGCCATTACAATGTCTCCCCACACAGTTCTGGAGCCGCTGTGGGCTCTCCGGGAACAGCTGTGGGCTTCTGGGTTGCCGATAATCGAACGTTGGCCACATGGGCCACGAGACTCTGGGTTTGGCTGGGAGATCCTCGTGTGCACTGTGTTGCTGGTGTTCATTCCAGTAAAGTGTGGACTCCGCTTAAGAGGAAGAAAGGGGCACTGTGCCCAGAATGAAGTATCTGGAAAAGACATGGAGAAGACCGACCCGGATGCACCAGCCCATGGAGCCGTCGCATCATCGGAGCACAAGGCCAGTCCTCTCCCGCTACAGATCCTTGCTCTGGCTGCCCTGAATCAAGATGTCGGGTACTTTTCTGTGGGAGACGCTACGCAACTGCTGAAGGGAGTTCGGCAAAGGCTGTTGAAGAAGAGCCCTCACCAGCTCACCGATGAAAATCCCATCTGTGGAGCAGCCCAGGACGATGGAGAACCCCCTGCGAGGAATATGCCAGAAGACTTCGAGGACAGCCCTGATCTGCGGGGAAGTGAAGACCCTCTGTCTCAGGACATTGGCAGCTGTGGACTGAGAGGGCAGGAAGAGGCAGGGGAGGCAGGCAGGCCAGAGCTTCCTGACGGAGGTGTGCCGTGGCAGGCCCCCGCTGAGGGCCAGAGCCAACACCACACCCTCAGCCAGATCCTACTGACGGTGATGCATCTGCTAGAGCTCCTTCGAGATCATCTGGAAGGTGGGGGCTCAAGGAGGCAGGTGCAGACTGGCTCCTCCTCCACTGATCACGTGCCCCGTGGGAGCCCCCTGAATCAAGGAAAGCCATCCAGGGCACTGAAGAAGGCACGTCAGGGGAATGAAGAGCTCCCAGGAAACACAACAATCCACCAAGCTGAGCAAGTATCTTTTCACCAGCGAAACAGCCTCCTGGAAAGGGAGATTCAGAAGCTGCACCTGAAGCTCGAGGCAGAGCCTAAGCTGTGCGAAGAGCACCTCAAACACCTGGAGAGGAAGATGATGGAGGAGAAGGCACGCTGCCTGCAAGTGAAGAACGAACTCGCCAAGGTGCGCAGGAAGGTGGATGCTGCCCACTGGAACTTAGGCCTCTACAAGAAGATGGCCGACGACCTGCACCCAGAATGGCAGAGAATCTCCTCCTTGCATGACCGAGAGCGCCTCCTGGTGGAGAACAGAAGTGAGGAGAGCCAGAAGGCTGTTCTGTGGGCAGAGAGGGAGTTCCAAAGGCTCAAGGAAGAAAACCATTGCCTCAGGCAGAAGCTGGCCAACTCTGGGCCCAAGGTCCAGCCTGTCTCCGGGGGGCCTCCTGCTCCTGCTCCTGCTCCTGCTCCAGCTCCAGCTCCTGCTCCTGCTCTTCTGGGCACAGCCTCCAAATGCCCTCAAGGGCCACAGGCTCCCCTCAAAGCCCAGAAGCCCAAGAAGGGAGCAAGGGTGCACTGGCCAGACTCCAAGTTCTCGGGTCCCCTGCAGGTCTGATTCCCTTTCCCAGCAGCCACCAACACTCACAACCAGAGCACAAAAGCTCCTGTGCTTCCTTACCCCTTCAGCCACACCCATTGCTCCTTTGACTGGAGATCCACCCCATTCTTGAACTGATGCTACCTATTCCCTATAGCCATGTGAGAGAGCATTTTTCATTGTTAAGGACCAAAAAAATAAAACGATCAAATTGCTGATCCTACTGCGACTGAGAATTGATTGTATGAAGGGATTCTATGCCAAGCAACCAAGGGTTTTAAGTGTCCTTTACTGATCACTTAATTGTCCCAATAACCCAGTGTGTCATATACTACTGAGGTTCAGAGAGGGGACACAACTTGCCCCAAGATCACACAGCTAGTGAATTTCAGAGCTCCCATTCCAAGCCAAGGTTGTCTCATTACCCACTGATGTGAAAATAACTACCACTCCTACCACTACGATGACTTCTGCTTCTTCATTTCTGAGAGAGAGAAAGAGCGAGGGCACACACACATGCAAGCGGGGGAGGGGCAGGGAGACAGAGACTCCTAGACAGCCTTCCCACTCAAGTGCACAACCAGACGCTGGGCTGGATTTCACAGACCATGGGAACACGCCCTGAGCCAAAATCAAGAGTCAGACGTTGACCTGACTAAGCCACACAGGCACCCTTCCCTTGTGCAAGGAACTTCTAGGCAAGCTGCTGTAAGGATCCCAGAAGGGCTTGACAAAATTTTCTCATAGGTCACGTTCTAGTTTGGATGCAAGGATTATGGTGATGCCTAGCTGAGGTAAAGTCCCAGCAAAGCATGGAGGGCAGCCTTTCAGGGTCTCCAACGATTCCCTTCGTGGGTACACCTCGTTTTGTGTTCCATACTCTACCACTGGATTAGAGTCAGGAACTCCTGCCTCACTTCGAAAGGACAGAATATGGCCCGAGAGATAGATAGCATGTCCCTTCTGAGGCTCGTAGACAAAGACACTGGTCTCCTCTTGGGCTTGCTCTCGCTCCCTCACCATTGGTTTCGAGGGAAGCCGCCTGCTCCTTGTGGGCTGTATGATGGAGAGGCCCATGTGGCAAGGAATGAATATTTCTTGCTCACCACAATGGAGGACCTCTGGCTGCTAGGAGAAACCCGAGTGAGCACACAAGCAGATTTCCCGCCAACAAGCCTGGAGATGACTGAAGACCCACATGACATCTTGACTGCAGCCTTGTGAGAGATCCTGAGACACAGGTCCCTGGCTAGATGCACCTGGATGCCTGGCCCACGGAAACCATATGCGGTTATCAATTGGTGTTGTCGGAAGCCCTCTGGGTTGCGGAAAACATTCAAAAAAGACACAAGGGTGAAGCCACAGTTCTGGCTGCTGACCCACCCCCCTCTCCTGGGCTTGAAATTCCAGGGAAGTCAAGCGATGGTAGCAAGCACGGAGAGATTAGGGTAAACAATGCCAGAAAGAGGTCCTCTATTCTGTTCTCCATGTATCTCTCTGAGAGGACATGCCCTCACCTGATCCACCCGAGCCAATAGGTGGCCCATGCAGGAGGAGACAACTGGCCGTGTGGTCCAAGTCGGCTGAGAGCACTAGACCCAGCGTCGCAGAGCCTCCTTGAAGGCAGAAAAAGGGCCCAGAAGTTCCCTGGTGTCCCTAGAGAAGGCACAGAAATTAGATGAGTTGAAAGCCTGGGACCTGGTCATTGGGCTTCTGGGCAAGAGGGGAGATGGCCTGTGGAAGGGACACTGCCTGCAACCCCTCTTGGACCAGACCCCACCTGTCTGCTTTGGGATACTGAGGATTAAGACGAGAGTGAACTAGTGTAGAAGAGATGGTGTTCTAATGCTTGGCAGGTTGAAAGCGATTGAAATCGTTGACATTCCTATTCTCCTCGTCCTCAGGACCACCATTAAGGGGAAGGGGCCTTCAAAGAAGCAAGAGGAGTTTATCACTTACAGCAGCCCTGTCAAGTGTCAATATCCAACCACTCCAGTCCCTTCCACCCCCTTGGCAGCCCCACTGCTTTCATAAGGACACAGATACATTCCCCTACAGGCTTTGGAGCAAACGTTAAGTTTTGATTTCTCTAAGATAAATGCCATAGTGCCATGACCTGCTCCTATGGCGGTAGCAAGTCTAGTTCTCAAAGAATCTGTGTGGAAGGGTTGAGCCACTCTATTGGACACCTGAAATTGATATTATACTGCATGTGAACGGGAATGTAACTCACGGCTTGGAAAAGGAAAAGAAACTCTTAACTGTTTTCAAGAGTCAGCTCTATCATTTTCCATTCCCAACTGTGATGCGGGAGTGATCCAGTCATTCCACATCCTGCCTTGCATTTGGTGGTGGGGTCTCTCTCTCCCTCTCTGGCGCATTTGGTTTGAATCACTGGGATAGGTGTGCAGTGAGAGCTCACTGGAGGTTTCATTTGAATTGCCCCAATGGCAACTTTCTATGTGGTTTCCATCTGTCTACGCTTTGGTAAAGGTGGCAGGCCCTTTACTTTTTCCCCACCCCCCTTCTATTTCCTTTTGCTAACTAGATTGCATGCTTACTTGGGGATCAAATTCTGAGTTTCCATGCTTCAGACAGGAGTCCTCTATTAGCTATGTGATTTGGACCTATTTCCTCCAAGTTGGTAGCTTGTCTTTTGGGTCTTCTTAAGGAGGTCTTTCACACGGCACAGATTTACAATGCTGATTGTTGGATAAAGTCTAATTAATCAACTTTACCTTAGGGAAAATAATTTGATGTTCGACTGGAGGATTCTTTACCTAGCTTTCCATTCTGGAAATTTTCCCCCACATTTTCCCTATAAGATTTATCATTTTCCATGTAAGGCAGTGATTAATTTTGAGCTACTTTTTAAAATACTCTTTTTTTCTTTTTTTCCTTTGGGAGAGTGAACCTGTGCATGAGCGGGCAGGGGCCTGGAGGGAGAAGGGAAAAGAGCATCCTCAAGCAGCCTCGCCAGTGAGCTTGGAGCCTGACTTTGTCCCGGGACGCTGAGAGCTTGACAAGAGCCAAAATCAAGAGCTGGCTGCCGCACAGGTTGCCTCACCCAGGCAGCCTGAGTTAAGTTTTGTATAGGGTTTGATACTTAGATTGTGGTCCCCGGCCTCCTCGTCCTCCACCTCCTCCTCCCCTCCCCCGCTCCCTCTTCTGCTTCTCCTTCTTCTTTGCCTCTGCATGTCCACTTGCTCTAGCACCATTTATTCAAAACGCTGTCACTCCTCCACTGAACGGCTTTTTACCTTTGTCAAGGCCCCATTCGACATATGGGTGTAGTTCTCTTTCTGGGTCCCTGATCTGTTCCACTTATCCATCTTTATTCTGTTCCATTGGTCTAGCTCTTCACCAACACCACGCACTTTTGATTACTGTAGACGAATATCTTGAAATGGGGTAGAAGGATTCTTCTGGTTTTCTTCTTTAGTTTTAGTTTCTCCTCTTTTTCTAGGTCCTAAAATACAAAGATTATAGTTTTGAGACTCCTTTTCTTTTTAGAGAGAGAGAGAGAGACAGACACAGACACAGAGACAGAGACAGAGACAGAGAAACGGAAGCGGTGCAGAAAGAGAGAGAGATGATTAAGCAGCCACCATGCCCAGCACAAGCACAATGCAGGTTCAGCCTCACTATCCCAAGATTGACCATGACCCGAGTCAAAATCAAGAGTTGGACTAACTGACTGAGCCACCCAGATGCTCCTCCTCCTTTCTAATGTATGCATTGAGTGCTAAAAATGGAGCTCTCTGTTGATTTAGCTGTGTCCCATCAATTTTAATACGTTGTAGTTTTATTTTCCTTCGGGTCAGTGCACTGAAATTTTATCTTTTGTGTCCGATAATCTAGAAAGTTACTTTGTACGTGTTTAGATTTTGTTATCTTTCTCCCTTTGATATCTAGTTTCATTTTTAACTTTTTTTTATAAGTGTCAAAGTTTAATTCCAAGACAATGCTACATAGGGTTGCATTTTTTTCAGGTCCACAATATAGAGATTCTCCTCCGCTGCCCAACGACTGTTAGCTCCTGTTGCCAGGCACTGATTTGGGTTGGAGTCTCGGGTGCACCTCCCCCACCCCTACTCCCTTCAGCTCCTGTTGCCAGGCACTGGTTTGCATTGGAGACGGAACCCTCGTAGGGGCTCCAAGCAGTTTCTAGTGGCCGAGAGGACACTGGTGATCAGAGACAAAGCCCCCAGGCTCTCTGGAGCCAGCTGGTGGCCATTACAATGTCTCCCCAACAGTTCTGGAGCCGCTGTGGGCTCTCCGGGAACAGCTGTGGGCTTCTGGGTTGCCGATAATCGAACGTTGGCCACATGGGCCACGAGACTCTGGGTTTGGCTGGGAGATCCTCGTGTGCACTGTGTTGCTGGTGTTCATTCCAGTAAAGTGTGGACTCCGCTTAAGAGGAAGAAAGGGGCTCTGTGCCCAGAATGAAGTATCTGGAAAAGACATGGAGAACACCGACCCGGATGCACCAGCCCATGGAGCCGTCGCATCATCGGAGCACAAGGCCAGTCCTCTCCCGCTACAGATCCTTGCTCTGGCTGCCCTGAATCAAGATGTCGGGTACTTTTCTGTGGGAGATGCTACGCAACTGCTGAAGGGAGTTCGGCAAAGGCTGTTGAAGAAGAGCCCTCACCAGCTCACCGATGAAAATCCCATCTGTGGAGCAGCCCAGGACGATGGAGAACCCCCTGCGAGGAATATGCCAGAAGACTTCAAGGACAGCCCTGATCTCCGGGGAAGTGCAGATCCTCCGTCTCAGGACATTGGCAGCTGTGGACTGAGAGGGCAGGAAGAGGCAGGGGAGGCAGGCAGGCCAGAGCATCCTGACAGAGGTGTGCCGTGGCAGGCCCCCGCTGAGGGCCAGAGCCAACACCACACCCTCAGCCAGATCCTACTGACGGTGATGCATCTGCTAGAGCTCCTTCGAGATCATCTGGAAGGTGGGGGCTCAAGGAGGCAGGTGCAGACTGGCTCCTCCTCCACTGATCACGTGCCCCGTGGGAGCCCCCTGAATCAAGGAAAGCCATCCAGGGCACTGAAGAAGGCACGTCAGGGGAATGAAGAGCTCCCAGGAAACACAACAATCCACCAAGCTGAGCAAGTATCTTTTCACCAGCGAAACAGCCTCCTGGAAAGGGAGATTCAGAAGCTGCACCTGAAGCTCGAGGCAGAGCCTAAGCTGTGCGAAGAGCACCTCAAACACCTGGAGAGGAAGATGATGGAGGAGAAGGCACGCTGCCTGCAAGTGAAGAACGAACTCGCCAAGGTGCGCAGGAAGGTGGATGCTGCCCACTGGAACTTAGGCCTCTACAAGAAGATGGCCGACGACCTGCACTGAGAATGGCAGAGAATCTCCTCCTTGCATGACCGAGAGCGCCTCCTGGTGGAGAACAGAAGTGAGGAGAGCCAGAAGGCTGTTCTGTGGGCAGAGAGGGAGTTCCAAAGGCTCAAGGAAGAAAACCATTGCCTCAGGCAGAAGCTGGCCAACTCTGGGCCCAAGGTCCAGCCTGTCTCCGGGGGGCCTCCTGCTCCTGCTCCTGCTCCTGCTCCAGCTCCAGCTCCTGCTCCTGCTCTTCTGGGCACAGCCTCCAAATGCCCTCAAGGGCCACAGGCTCCCCTCAAAGCCCAGAAGCCCAAGAAGGGAGCAAGGGTGCACTGGCCAGACTCCAAGTTCTCGGGTCCCCTGCAGGTCTGATTCCCTTTCCCAGCAGCCACCAACACTCACAACCAGAGCACAAAAGCTCCTGTGCTTCCTTACCCCTTCAGCCACACCCATTGCTCCTTTGACTGGAGATCCACCCCATTCTTGAACTGATGCTACCTATTCCCTATAGCCATGTGAGAGAGCATTTTTCATTGTTAAGGACCAAAAAAATAAAACGATCAAATTGCTGATCCTACTGCGACTGAGAATTGATTGTATGAAGGGATTCTATGCCAAGCAACGAAGGGTTTTAAGTGTCCTTTACTGATCACTTAATTGTCCCAATAACCCAGTGTGTCATAGACTACTGAGGTTCAGAGAGGGGACACAACTTGCCCCAAGATCACACAGCTAGTGAATTTCAGAGCTCCCATTCCAAGCCAAGGTTGTCTAATTACCCACTGATGTGAAATTAACTACCACTCCTACCACTACGATGACTTCTGCTTCTTCATTTCTGAGAGAGAGAAAGAGCGAGGGCACACACACATGCAAGCGGGGGAGGGGCAGGGAGAGAGAGATTCCTAGACAGCCTTCGACTCAAGTGCACAACCAGACGCTGGGCTGGATTTCACAGACCATGGGAACACGCCCTGAGCCAAAATCAAGAGTCAGACGTTGACCTGACTAAGCCACACAGGCACCCTTCCCTTGTGCAAGGAACTTCTAGGCAAGCTGCTGTAAGGATCCCAGAAGGGCTTGACAAAATTTTCTCATAGGTCACGTTCTAGTTTGGATGCAAGGATTATGGTGATGCCTAGCTGAGGTAAAGTCCCAGCAAAGCATGGAGGGCAGCCTTTCAGGGTCTCCAACGATTCCCTTCGTGGGTACACCTCGTTTTGTGTTCCATACTCTACCACTGGATTAGAGTCAGGAACTCCTGCCTCACTTCGAAAGGACAGAATATGGCCCGAGAGATAGATAGCATGTCCCTTCTGAGGCTCGTAGACAAAGACACTGGTCTCCTCTTGGGCTTGCTCTCGCTCCCTCACCATTGGTTTCGAGGGAAGCCGCCTGCTCCTTGTGGGCTGTATGATGGAGAGGCCCATGTGGCAAGGAATGAATATTTCTTGCTCACCGCAATGGAGGACCTCTGGCTGCTAGGAGCCACCCGAGTGAGCACACAAGCAGATTTCCCGCCAACAAGCCTGGAGATGACTGAAGACCCACATGACATCTTGACTGCAGCCTTGTGAGAGATCCTGAGACACAGGTCCCTGGCTAGATGCACCTGGATGCCTGGCCCACGGAAACCATATGCGGTTATCAATTGGTGTTGTCGGAAGCCCTCTGGGTTGCGGAAAACATTCAAAAAAGACACAAGGGTGAAGCCACAGTTCTGGCTGCTGACCCACCCCCCTCTCCTGGGCTTGAAATTCCAGGGAAGTCAAGCGATGGTAGCAAGC
This sequence comes from Mustela nivalis, assembly GCF_964662115.1. NCBI lineage: Eukaryota > Metazoa > Chordata > Mammalia > Carnivora > Mustelidae > Mustela > Mustela nivalis. Next base: position 28,060 of record NW_028135790.1, read on the forward strand.
ACTGAGAGATTAGGGTAAACAATGCCAGAAAGAGGTCCTCTATTCTGTTCTCCATGTATCTCTCTGAGAGGACATGCCCTCACCTGATCCACCCGAGCCAATAGGTGGCCCATGCAGGAGGAGACAACTGGCCGTGTGGTCCAAGTCGGCTGAGAGCACTAGACCCAGCGTCGCAGAGCCTCCTTGAAGCCAGAAAAAGAGCCCAGAAGTTCCCTGGTGTCCCTAGAGAAGGCACAGAAATTAGATGAGTTGAAAGCCTGGGACCTGGTCATTGGGCTTCTGGGCAAGAGGGGAGATGGCCTGTGGAAGGGACACTGCCTGCAACCCCTCTTGGACCAGACCCCACCTGTCTGCTTTGGGATACTGAGGATTAAGACGAGAGTGAACTAGTGTAGAAGAGATGGTGTTCTAATGCTTGGCAGGTTGAAAGCGATTGAAATCGTTGACATTCCTATTCTCCTCGTCCTCAGGACCACCATTAAGGGGAAGGGGCCTTCAAAGAAGCAAGAGGAGTTTATCACTTACAGCAGCCCTGTCAAGTGTCAATATCCAACCACTCCAGTCCCTTCCACCCCCTTGGCAGCCCCAATGCTTTCATAAGGACACAGATACATTCCCCTACAGGCTTTGGAGCAAACGTTAAGTTTTGATTTCTCTAAGATAAATGCCATAGTGCCATGACCTGCTCCTATGGCGGTAGCAAGTCTAGTTCTCAAAGAATCTGTGTGGAAGGGTTGAGCCACTCTATTGGACACCTGAAATTGATATTATACTGCATGTGAACGGGAATGTAACTCACGGCTTGGAAAAGGAAAAGAAACTCTTAACTGTTTTCAAGAGTCAGCTCTATCATTTTCCATTCCCAACTGTGATGCGGGAGTGATCCAGTCATTCCACATCCTGCCTTGCATTTGGTGGTGGGGTCTCTCTCTCCCTCTCTGGCGCATTTGGTTTGAATCACTGGGATAGGTGTGCAGTGAGAGCTCACTGGAGTTTTCATTTGAATTGCCCCAATGGCAACTTTCTATGTGGTTTCCATCTGTCTACGCTTTGGTAAAGGTGGCAGGCCCTTTACTTTTTCCCCACCCCCCTTCTATTTCCTTTTGCTAACTAGATTGCATGCTTACTTGGGGATCAAATTCTGAGTTTCCATGCTTCAGACAGGAGTCCTCTATTAGCTATGTGATTTGGACCTATTTCCTCCAAGTTGGTAGCTTGTCTTTTGGGTCTTCTTAAGGAGGTCTTTCACACGGCACAGATTTACAATTCTGATTGTTGGATAAAGTCTAATTAATCAACTTTACCTTAGGGAAAATAAGTTGATGTTCGACTGGAGGATTCTTTACCTAGCTTTCCATTCTGGAAATTTTTCCCCACATTTTCCCTATAAGATTTATCATTTTCCATGTAAGGCAGTGATTAATTTTGAGCTACTTTTTAAAATACTCTTTTTTTCTTTTTTTCCTTTGGGAGAGTGAACATGTGCATGAGCGGGCAGGGGCCTGGAGGGAGAAGGGAAAAGAGCATCCTCAAGCAGCCTCGCCAGTGAGCTTGGAGCCTGACTTTGTCCCGGGACGCTAGGAGCTTGACAAGAGCCGAAATCAAGAGCTGGCTGCCGCACAGGCTGCCTCACCCAGGCAGCCTGAGTTAAGTTTTGTATAGGGTTTGATACTTAGATTGTGGTCCCCGGCCTCCTCGTCCTCCACCTCCTCCTCCCCTCTCCCGCTCCCTCTTCTGCTTCTCCTTCTTCTTTGCCTATGCATGTCCACTTGCTCTAGCACCATTTATTCAAAACGCTGTCACTCCTCCACTGAACGGCTTTTTACCTTTGTCAAGGCCCCATTCGACATATGGGTGTAGTTCTCTTTCTGGGTCCCTGATCTGTTCCACTTATCCATCTTTATTCTGTTCCATTGGTCTAGCTCTTCACCAACACCACGCACTTTTGATTACTGTAGACGAATATCTTGAAATGGGGTAGAAGGATTCTTCTGGTTTTCTTCTTTAGTTTTAGTTTCTCCTCTTTTTCTAGGTCCTAAAATACAAAGATTATAGTTTTGAGACTCCTTTCCTTTTTAGAGAGAGAGAGAGAGACAGACACAGACACAGAGACAGAGACAGAGACAGAGAAACGGAAGCGGTGCAGAAAGAGAGAGAGATGATTAAGCAGCCACCATGCCCAGCACCAGCACAATGCAGGTTCAGCCTCACTATCCCAAGGTTGACCATGACCCGAGTCAAAATCAAGAGTTGGACTAACTGACTGAGCCACCCAGATGCTCCTCCTCCTTTCTAATGTATGCATTGAGTGCTAAAAATGGAGCTCTCTGTTGATTTAGCTGTGTCCCATCAATTTTAATACGTTGTAGTTTTATTTTCCTTCGGGTCAGTGCACTGAAATTTTATCTTTTGTCTCCGATAATCTAGAAAGTTACTTTCTACGTGTTTAGATTTTGTTATCTTTCTCCCTTTGATATCTAGTTTCATTTTTAACTTTTTTTTATAAGTGTCAAAGTTTAATTCCAAGACAATGCTACATAGGGTTGCATTTTTTTCAGGTCCACAATATAGAGATTCTCCTCCGCTGCCCAACGACTGTTAGCTCCTGTTGCCAGGCACTGATTTGGGTTGGAGTCTCGGGTGCACCTCCCCCACCCCTACTCCCTCAGCTCCTGTTGCCAGGCACTGGTTTGCATTGGAGACGGAACCCTCGTAGGGGCTCCAAGCAGTTTCTAGTGGCCGAGAGGACACTGGTGATCAGAGACAAAGCCCCCAGGCTCTCTGGAGCCAGCTGGTGGCCATTACAATGTCTCCCCACACAGTTCTGGAGCCGCTGTGGGCTCTCCGGGAACAGCTGTGGGCTTCTGGGTTGCCGATAATCGAACGTTGGCCACATGGGCCACGAGACTCTGGGTTTGGCTGGGAGATCCTCGTGTGCACTGTGTTGCTGGTGTTCATTCCAGTAAAGTGTGGACTCCGCTTAAGAGGAAGAAAGGGGCACTGTGCCCAGAATGAAGTATCTGGAAAAGACATGGAGAAGACCGACCCGGATGCACCAGCCCATGGAGCCGTCGCATCATCGGAGCACAAGGCCAGTCCTCTCCCGCTACAGATCCTTGCTCTGGCTGCCCTGAATCAAGATGTCGGGTACTTTTCTGTGGGAGACGCTACGCAACTGCTGAAGGGAGTTCGGCAAAGGCTGTTGAAGAAGAGCCCTCACCAGCTCACCGATGAAAATCCCATCTGTGGAGCAGCCCAGGACGATGGAGAACCCCCTGCGAGGAATATGCCAGAAGACTTCAAGGACAGCCCTGATCTGCGGGGAAGTGCAGACCCTCTGTCTCAGGACATTGGCAGCTGTGGACTGAGAGGGCAGGAAGAGGCAGGGGAGGCAGGCAGGCCAGAGCTTCCTGACGGAGGTGTGCCGTGGCAGGCCCCCGCTGAGGGCCAGAGCCAACACCACACCCTCAGCCAGATCCTACTGACGGTGATGCATCTGCTAGAGCTCCTTCGAGATCATCTGGAAGGTGGGGGCTCAAGGAGGCAGGTGCAGACTGGCTCCTCCTCCACTGATCACGTGCCCCGTGGGAGCCCCCTGAATCAAGGAAAGCCATCCAGGGCACTGAAGAAGGCACGTCAGGGGAATGAAGAGCTCCCAGGAAACACAACAATCCACCAAGCTGAGCAAGTATCTTTTCACCAGCGAAACAGCCTCCTGGAAAGGGAGATTCAGAAGCTGCACCTGAAGCTCGAGGCAGAGCCTAAGCTGTGCGAAGAGCACCTCAAACACCTGGAGAGGAAGATGATGGAGGAGAAGGCACGCTGCCTGCAAGTGAAGAACGAACTCGCCAAGGTGCGCAGGAAGGTGGATGCTGCCCACTGGAACTTAGGCCTCTACAAGAAGATGGCCGACGACCTGCACTGAGAATGGCAGAGAATCTCCTCCTTGCATGACCGAGAGCGCCTCCTGGTGGAGAACAGAAGTGAGGAGAGCCAGAAGGCTGTTCTGTGGGCAGAGAGGGAGTTCCAAAGGCTCAAGGAAGAAAACCATTGCCTCAGGCAGAAGCTGGCCAACTCTGGGCCCAAGGTCCAGCCTGTCTCCGGGGGGCCTCCTGCTCCTGCTCCTGCTCCTGCTCCAGCTCCAGCTCCTGCTCCTGCTCTTCTGGGCACAGCCTCCAAATGCCCTCAAGGGCCACAGGCTCCCCTCAAAGCCCAGAAGCCCAAGAAGGGAGCAAGGGTGCACTGGCCAGACTCCAAGTTCTCGGGTCCCCTGCAGGTCTGATTCCCTTTCCCAGCAGCCACCAACACTCACAACCAGAGCACAAAAGCTCCTGTGCTTCCTTACCCCTTCAGCCACACCCATTGCTCCTTTGACTGGAGATCCACCCCATTCTTGAACTGATGCTACCTATTCCCTATAGCCATGTGAGAGAGCATTTTTCATTGTTAAGGACCAAAAAAATAAAACGATCAAATTGCTGATCCTACTGCGACTGAGAATTGATTGTATGAAGGGATTCTATGCCAAGCAACGAAGGGTTTTAAGTGTCCTTTACTGATCACTTAATTGTCCCAATAACCCAGTGTGTCATAGACTACTGAGGTTCAGAGAGGGGACACAACTTGCCCCAAGATCACACAGCTAGTGAATTTCAGAGCTCCCATTCCAAGCCAAGGTTGTCTAATTACCCACTGATGTGAAAATAACTACCACTCCTACCACTACGATGACTTCTGCTTCTTCATTTCTGAGAGAGAGAAAGAGCGAGGGCACACACACATGCAAGCGGGGGAGGGGCAGGGAGAGAGAGATTCCTAGACAGCCTTCGACTCAAGTGCACAACCAGACGCTGGGCTGGATTTCACAGACCATGGGAACACGCCCTGAGCCAAAATCAAGAGTCAGACGTTGACCTGACTAAGCCACACAGGCACCCTTCCCTTGTGCAAGGAACTTCTAGGCAAGCTGCTGTAAGGATCCCAGAAGGGCTTGACAAAATTTTCTCATAGGTCACGTTCTAGTTTGGATGCAAGGATTATGGTGATGCCTAGCTGAGGTAAAGTCCCAGCAAAGCATGGAGGGCAGCCTTTCAGGGTCTCCAACGATTCCCTTCGTGGGTACACCTCGTTTTGTGTTCCATACTCTACCACTGGATTAGAGTCAGGAACTCCTGCCTCACTTCGAAAGGACAGAATATGGCCCGAGAGATAGATAGCATGTCCCTTCTGAGGCTCGTAGACAAAGACACTGGTCTCCTCTTGGGCTTGCTCTCGCTCCCTCACCATTGGTTTCGAGGGAAGCCGCCTGCTCCTTGTGGGCTGTATGATGGAGAGGCCCATGTGGCAAGGAATGAATATTTCTTGCTCACCGCAATGGAGGACCTCTGGCTGCTAGGAGCCACCCGAGTGAGCACACAAGCAGATTTCCCGCCAACAAGCCTGGAGATGACTGAAGACCCACATGACATCTTGACTGCAGCCTTGTGAGAGATCCTGAGACACAGGTCCCTGGCTAGATGCACCTGGATGCCTGGCCCACGGAAACCATATGCGGTTATCAATTGGTGTTGTCGGAAGCCCTCTGGGTTGCGGAAAACATTCAAAAAAGACACAAGGGTGAAGCCACAGTTCTGGCTGCTGACCCACCCCCCTCTCCTGGGCTTGAAATTCCAGGGAAGTCAAGCGATGGTAGCAAGCACTGAGAGATTAGGGTAAACAATGCCAGAAAGAGGTCCTCTATTCTGTTCTCCATGTATCTCTCTGAGAGGACATGCCCTCACCTGATCCACCCGAGCCAATAGGTGGCCCATGCAGGAGGAGACAACTGGCCGTGTGGTCCAAGTCGGCTGAGAGCACTAGACCCAGCGTCGCAGAGCCTCCTTGAAGCCAGAAAAAGAGCCCAGAAGTTCCCTGGTGTCCCTAGAGAAGGCACAGAAATTAGATGAGTTGAAAGCCTGGGACCTGGTCATTGGGCTTCTGGGCAAGAGGGGAGATGGCCTGTGGAAGGGACACTGCCTGCAACCCCTCTTGGACCAGACCCCACCTGTCTGCTTTGGGATACTGAGGATTAAGACGAGAGTGAACTAGTGTAGAAGAGATGGTGTTCTAATGCTTGGCAGGTTGAAAGCGATTGAAATCGTTGACATTCCTATTCTCCTCGTCCTCAGGACCACCATTAAGGGGAAGGGGCCTTCAAAGAAGCAAGAGGAGTTTATCACTTACAGCAGCCCTGTCAAGTGTCAATATCCAACCACTCCAGTCCCTTCCACCCCCTTGGCAGCCCCAATGCTTTCATAAGGACACAGATACATTCCCCTACAGGCTTTGGAGCAAACGTTAAGTTTTGATTTCTCTAAGATAAATGCCATAGTGCCATGACCTGCTCCTATGGCGGTAGCAAGTCTAGTTCTCAAAGAATCTGTGTGGAAGGGTTGAGCCACTCTATTGGACACCTGAAATTGATATTATACTGCATGTGAACGGGAATGTAACTCACGGCTTGGAAAAGGAAAAGAAACTCTTAACTGTTTTCAAGAGTCAGCTCTATCATTTTCCATTCCCAACTGTGATGCGGGAGTGATCCAGTCATTCCACATCCTGCCTTGCATTTGGTGGTGGGGTCTCTCTCTCCCTCTCTGGCGCATTTGGTTTGAATCACTGGGATAGGTGTGCAGTGAGAGCTCACTGGAGTTTTCATTTGAATTGCCCCAATGGCAACTTTCTATGTGGTTTCCATCTGTCTACGCTTTGGTAAAGGTGGCAGGCCCTTTACTTTTTCCCCACCCCCCTTCTATTTCCTTTTGCTAACTAGATTGCATGCTTACTTGGGGATCAAATTCTGAGTTTCCATGCTTCAGACAGGAGTCCTCTATTAGCTATGTGATTTGGACCTATTTCCTCCAAGTTGGTAGCTTGTCTTTTGGGTCTTCTTAAGGAGGTCTTTCACACGGCACAGATTTACAATTCTGATTGTTGGATAAAGTCTAATTAATCAACTTTACCTTAGGGAAAATAAGTTGATGTTCGACTGGAGGATTCTTTACCTAGCTTTCCATTCTGGAAATTTTTCCCCACATTTTCCCTATAAGATTTATCATTTTCCATGTAAGGCAGTGATTAATTTTGAGCTACTTTTTAAAATACTCTTTTTTTCTTTTTTTCCTTTGGGAGAGTGAACATGTGCATGAGCGGGCAGGGGCCTGGAGGGAGAAGGGAAAAGAGCATCCTCAAGCAGCCTCGCCAGTGAGCTTGGAGCCTGACTTTGTCCCGGGACGCTAGGAGCTTGACAAGAGCCGAAATCAAGAGCTGGCTGCCGCACAGGCTGCCTCACCCAGGCAGCCTGAGTTAAGTTTTGTATAGGGTTTGATACTTAGATTGTGGTCCCCGGCCTCCTCGTCCTCCACCTCCTCCTCCCCTCTCCCGCTCCCTCTTCTGCTTCTCCTTCTTCTTTGCCTATGCATGTCCACTTGCTCTAGCACCATTTATTCAAAACGCTGTCACTCCTCCACTGAACGGCTTTTTACCTTTGTCAAGGCCCCATTCGACATATGGGTGTAGTTCTCTTTCTGGGTCCCTGATCTGTTCCACTTATCCATCTTTATTCTGTTCCATTGGTCTAGCTCTTCACCAACACCACGCACTTTTGATTACTGTAGACGAATATCTTGAAATGGGGTAGAAGGATTCTTCTGGTTTTCTTCTTTAGTTTTAGTTTCTCCTCTTTTTCTAGGTCCTAAAATACAAAGATTATAGTTTTGAGACTCCTTTCCTTTTTAGAGAGAGAGAGAGAGACAGACACAGACACAGAGACAGAGACAGAGACAGAGAAACGGAAGCGGTGCAGAAAGAGAGAGAGATGATTAAGCAGCCACCATGCCCAGCACCAGCACAATGCAGGTTCAGCCTCACTATCCCAAGGTTGACCATGACCCGAGTCAAAATCAAGAGTTGGACTAACTGACTGAGCCACCCAGATGCTCCTCCTCCTTTCTAATGTATGCATTGAGTGCTAAAAATGGAGCTCTCTGTTGATTTAGCTGTGTCCCATCAATTTTAATACGTTGTAGTTTTATTTTCCTTCGGGTCAGTGCACTGAAATTTTATCTTTTGTCTCCGATAATCTAGAAAGTTACTTTCTACGTGTTTAGATTTTGTTATCTTTCTCCCTTTGATATCTAGTTTCATTTTTAACTTTTTTTTATAAGTGTCAAAGTTTAATTCCAAGACAATGCTACATAGGGTTGCATTTTTTTCAGGTCCACAATATAGAGATTCTCCTCCGCTGCCCAACGACTGTTAGCTCCTGTTGCCAGGCACTGATTTGGGTTGGAGTCTCGGGTGCACCTCCCCCACCCCTACTCCCTCAGCTCCTGTTGCCAGGCACTGGTTTGCATTGGAGACGGAACCCTCGTAGGGGCTCCAAGCAGTTTCTAGTGGCCGAGAGGACACTGGTGATCAGAGACAAAGCCCCCAGGCTCTCTGGAGCCAGCTGGTGGCCATTACAATGTCTCCCCACACAGTTCTGGAGCCGCTGTGGGCTCTCCGGGAACAGCTGTGGGCTTCTGGGTTGCCGATAATCGAACGTTGGCCACATGGGCCACGAGACTCTGGGTTTGGCTGGGAGATCCTCGTGTGCACTGTGTTGCTGGTGTTCATTCCAGTAAAGTGTGGACTCCGCTTAAGAGGAAGAAAGGGGCACTGTGCCCAGAATGAAGTATCTGGAAAAGACATGGAGAAGACCGACCCGGATGCACCAGCCCATGGAGCCGTCGCATCATCGGAGCACAAGGCCAGTCCTCTCCCGCTACAGATCCTTGCTCTGGCTGCCCTGAATCAAGATGTCGGGTACTTTTCTGTGGGAGACGCTACGCAACTGCTGAAGGGAGTTCGGCAAAGGCTGTTGAAGAAGAGCCCTCACCAGCTCACCGATGAAAATCCCATCTGTGGAGCAGCCCAGGACGATGGAGAACCCCCTGCGAGGAATATGCCAGAAGACTTCAAGGACAGCCCTGATCTGCGGGGAAGTGCAGACCCTCTGTCTCAGGACATTGGCAGCTGTGGACTGAGAGGGCAGGAAGAGGCAGGGGAGGCAGGCAGGCCAGAGCTTCCTGACGGAGGTGTGCCGTGGCAGGCCCCCGCTGAGGGCCAGAGCCAACACCACACCCTCAGCCAGATCCTACTGACGGTGATGCATCTGCTAGAGCTCCTTCGAGATCATCTGGAAGGTGGGGGCTCAAGGAGGCAGGTGCAGACTGGCTCCTCCTCCACTGATCACGTGCCCCGTGGGAGCCCCCTGAATCAAGGAAAGCCATCCAGGGCACTGAAGAAGGCACGTCAGGGGAATGAAGAGCTCCCAGGAAACACAACAATCCACCAAGCGGAGCAAGTATCTTTTCACCAGCGAAACAGCCTCCTGGAAAGGGAGATTCAGAAGCTGCACCTGAAGCTCGAGGCAGAGCCTAAGCTGTGCGAAGAGCACCTCAAACACCTGGAGAGGAAGATGATGGAGGAGAAGGCACGCTGCCTGCAAGTGAAGAACGAACTCGCCAAGGAGCGCAGGAAGGTGGATGCTGCCCACTGGAACTTAGGCCTCTCCAAGAAGATGGCCGACGACCTGCACCGAGAATGGCAGAGAATCTCCTCCTTGCATGACCGAGAGCGCCTCCTGGTGGAGAACAGAAGTGAGGAGAGCCAGAAGGCTGTTCTGTGGGCAGAGAGGGAGTTCCAAAGGCTCAAGGAAGAAAACCATTGCCTCAGGCAGAAGCTGGCCAACTCTGGGCCCAAGGTCCAGCCTGTCTCCGGGGGGCCTCCTGCTCCTGCTCCTGCTCCTGCTCCTGCTCCAGCTCCAGCTCCTGCTCCTGCTCTTCTGGGCACAGCCTCCAAATGCCCTCAAGGGCCACAGGCTCCCCTCAAAGCCCAGAAGCCCAAGAAGGGAGCAAGGGTGCACTGGCCAGACTCCAAGTTCTCGGGTCCCCTGCAGGTCTGATTCCCTTTCCCAGCAGCCACCAACACTCACAACCAGAGCACAAAAGCTCCTGTGCTTCCTTACCCCTTCAGCCACACCCATTGCTCCTTTGACTGGAGATCCACCCCATTCTTGAACTGATGCTACCTATTCCCTATAGCCATGTGAGAGAGCATTTTTCATTGTTAAGGACCAAAAAAATAAAACGATCAAATTGCTGATCCTACTGCGACTGAGAATTGATTGTATGAAGGGATTCTATGCCAAGCAACCAAGGGTTTTAAGTGTCCTTTACTGATCACTTAATTGTCCCAATAACCCAGTGTGTCATAGACTACTGAGGTTCAGAGAGGGGACACAACTTGCCCCAAGATCACACAGCTAGTGAATTTCAGAGCTCCCATTCCAAGCCAAGGTTGTCTCATTACCCACTGATGTGAAAATAACTACCACTCCTACCACTACGATGACTTCTGCTTCTTCATTTCTGAGAGAGAGAAAGAGCGAGGGCACACACACATGCAAGCGGGGGAGGGGCAGGGAGAGAGAGATTCCTAGACAGCCTTCGACTCAAGTGCACAACCAGACGCTGGGCTGGATTTCACAGACCATGGGACCACGCCCTGAGCCGAAATCAAGAGTCAGACGTTGACCTGACTAAGCCACACAGGCACCCTTCCCTTGTGCAAGGAACTTCTAGGCAAGCTGCTGTAAGGATCCCAGAAGGGCTTGACAAAATTTTCTCATAGGTCACGTTCTAGTTTGGATGCAAGGATTATGGTGATGCCTAGCTGAGGTAAAGTCCCAGCAAAGCATGGAGGGCAGCCTTTCAGGGTCTCCAACGATTCCCTTCGTGGGTACACCTCGTTTTGTGTTCCATACTCTACCACTGGATTAGAGTCAGGAACTCCTGCCTCACTTCGAAAGGACAGAATATGGCCCGAGAGATAGATAGCATGTCCCTTCTGAGGCTCGTAGACAAAGACACTGGTCTCCTCTTGGGCTTGCTCTCGCTCCCTCACCATTGGTTTCGAGGGAAGCCGCCTGCTCCTTGTGGGCTGTATGATGGAGAGGCCCATGTGGCAAGGAATGAATATTTCTTGCTCACCGCAATGGAGGACCTCTGGCTGCTAGGAGCCACCCGAGTGAGCACACAAGCAGATTTCCCGCCAACAAGCCTGGAGATGACTGAAGACCCACATGACATCTTGACTGCAGCCTTGTGAGAGATCCTGAGACACAGGTCCCTGGCTAGAGGCACCTGGATGCCTGGCCCACGGAAACCATATGCGGTTATCAATTGGTGTTGTCGGAAGCCCTCTGGGTTGCGGAAAACATTCAAAAAAGACACAAGGGTGAAGCCACAGTTCTGGCTGCTGACCCACCCCCCTCTCCTGGGCTTGAAATTCCAGGGAAGTCAAGCGATGGTAGCAAGCACTGAGAGATTAGGGTAAACAATGCCAGAAAGAGGTCCTCTATTCTGTTCTCCATGTATCTCTCTGAGAGGACATGCCCTCACCTGATCCACCCGAGCCAATAGGTGGCCCATGCAGGAGGAGACAACTGGCCGTGTGGTCCAAGTCGGCTGAGAGCACTAGACCCAGCGTCGCAGAGCCTCCTTGAAGCCAGAAAAAGAGCCCAGAAGTTCCCTGGTGTCCCTAGAGAAGGCACAGAAATTAGATGAGTTGAAAGCCTGGGACCTGGTCATTGGGCTTCTGGGCAAGAGGGGAGATGGCCTGTGGAAGGGACACTGCCTGCAACCCCTCTTGGACCAGACCCCACCTGTCTGCTTTGGGATACTGAGGATTAAGACGAGAGTGAACTAGTGTAGAAGAGATGGTGTTCTAATGCTTGGCAGGTTTAAAGCGATTGAAATCGTTGACATTCCTATTCTCCTCGTCCTCAGGACCACCATTAAGGGGAAGGGGCCTTCAAAGAAGCAAGAGGAGTTTATCACTTACAGCAGCCCTGTCAAGTGTCAATATCCAACCACTCCAGTCCGTTCCACCCCCTTGGCAGCCCCAATGCTTTCATAAGGACACAGATACATTCCCCTACAGGCTTTGGAGCAAACGTTAAGTTTTGATTTCTCTAAGATAAATGCCATAGTGCCATGACCTGCTCCTATGGCGGTAGCAAGTCTAGTTCTCAAAGAATCTGTGTGGAAGGGTTGAGCCACTCTATTGGACACCTGAAATTGATATTATACTGCATGTGAACGGGAATGTAACTCACGGCTTGGAAAAGGAAAAGAAACTCTTAACTGTTTTCAAGAGTCAGCTCTATCATTTTCCATTCCCAACTGTGATGCGGGAGTGATCCAGTCATTCCACATCCTGCCTTGCATTTGGTGTTGGGGTCTCTCTCTCCCTCTCTGGCGCATTTGGTTTGAATCACTGGGATAGGTGTGCAGTGAGAGCTCACTGGAGTTTTCATTTGAATTGCCCCAATGGCAACTTTCTATGTGGTTTCCATCTGTCTACGCTTTGGTAAAGGTGGCAGGCCCTTTACTTTTTCCCCACCCACCTTCTATTTCCTTTTGCTAACTAGATTGCATGCTTACTTGGGGATCAAATTCTGAGTTTCCATGCTTCAGACAGGAGTCCTCTATTAGCTATGTGATTTGGACCTATTTCCTCCAAGTTGGTAGCTTGTCTTTTGGGTCTTCTTAAGGAGGTCTTTCACACGGCACAGATTTACAATTCTGATTGTTGGATAAAGTCTAATTAATCAACTTTACCTTAGGGAAAATAATTTGATGTTCGACTGGAGGATTCTTTACCTAGCTTTCCATTCTGGAAATTTTTCCCCACATTTTCCCTATAAGATTTATCATTTTCCATGTAAGGCAGTGATTAATTTTGAGCTACTTTTTAAAATACTCTTTTTTTCTTTTTTTCCTTTGGGAGAGTGAACATGTGCATGAGCGGGCAGGGGCCTGGAGGGAGAAGGGAAAAGAGCATCCTCAAGCAGCCTCGCCAGTGAGCTTGGAGCCTGACTTTGTCCCGGGACGCTGAGAGCTTGACAAGAGCCGAAATCAAGAGCTGGCTGCCGCACAGCCTGCCTCACCCAGGCAGCCTGAGTTAAGTTTTGTATAGGGTTTGATACTTAGATTGTGGTCCCCGGCCTCCTCGTCCTCCACCTCCTCCTCCCCTCTCCCGCTCCCTCTTCTGCTTCTCCTTCTTCTTTGCCTATGCATGTCCACTTGCTCTAGCACCATTTATTCAAAACGCTGTCACTCCTCCACTGAACGGCTTTTTACCTTTGTCAAGGCCCCATTCGACATATGGGTGTAGTTCTCTTTCTGGGTCCCTGATCTGTTCCACTTATCCATCTTTATTCTGTTCCATTGGTCTAGCTCTTCACCAACACCACGCACTTTTGATTACTGTAGACGAATATCTTGAAATGGGGTAGAAGGATTCTTCTGGTTTTCTTCTTTAGTTTTAGTTTCTCCTCTTTTTCTAGGTCCTAAAATACAAAGATTATAGTTTTGAGACTCCTTTCCTTTTTAGAGAGAGAGAGAGAGACAGACACAGACACAGAGACAGAGACAGAGACAGAGAAACGGAAGCGGTGCAGAAAGAGAGAGAGATGATTAAGCAGCCACCATGCCCAGCACCAGCACAATGCAGGTTCAGCCTCACTATCCCAAGGTTGACCATGACCCGAGTCAAAATCAAGAGTTGGACTAACTGACTGAGCCACCCAGATGCTTCTCCTCCTTTCTAATGTATGCATTGAGTGCTAAAAATGGAGCTCTCTGTTGATTTAGCTGTGTCCCATCAATTTTAATACGTTGTAGTTTTATTTTCCTTCGGGTCAGTGCACTGAAATTTTATCTTTTGTGTCCGATAATCTAGAAAGTTACTTTCTACGTGTTTAGATTTTGTTATCTTTCTCCCTTTGATATCTAGTTTCATTTTTAACTTTTTTTTATAAGTGTCAAAGTTTAATTCCAAGACAATGCTACATAGGGTTGCATTTTTTTCAGGTCCACAATATAGAGATTCTCCTCCGCTGCCCAACGACTGTTAGCTCCTGTTGCCAGGCACTGATTTGGGTTGGATTCTCGGGTGCACCTCCCCCACCCCTACTCCCTTCAGCTCCTGTTGCCAGGCACTGGTTTGCAATGGAGACGGAACCCTCGTAGGGGCTCCAAGCAGTTTCTAGTGGCCGAGAGGACACTGGTGATCAGAGACAAAGCCCCCAGGCTCTCTGGAGCCAGCTGGTGGCCATTACAATGTCTCCCCACACAGTTCTGGAGCCGCTGTGGGCTCTCCGGGAACAGCTGTGGGCTTCTGGGTTGCCGATAATCGAACGTTGGCCACATGGGCCACGAGACTCTGGGTTTGGCTGGGAGATCCTCGTGTGCACTGTGTTGCTGGTGTTCATTCCAGTAAAGTGTGGACTCCGCTTAAGAGGAAGAAAGGGGCACTGTGCCCAGAATGAAGTATCTGGAAAAGACATGGAGAAGACCGACCCGGATGCACCAGCCCATGGAGCCGTCGCATCATCGGAGCACAAGGCCAGTCCTCTCCCGCTACAGATCCTTGCTCTGGCTGCCCTGAATCAAGATGTCGGGTACTTTTCTGTGGGAGACGCTACGCAACTGCTGAAGGGAGTTCGGCAAAGGCTGTTGAAGAAGAGCCCTCACCAGCTCACCGATGAAAATCCCATCTGTGGAGCAGCCCAGGACGATGGAGAACCCCCTGCGAGGAATATGCCAGAAGACTTCAAGGACAGCCCTGATCTGCGGGGAAGTGCAGACCCTCTGTCTCAGGACATTGGCAGCTGTGGACTGAGAGGGCAGGAAGAGGCAGGGGAGGCAGGCAGGCCAGAACTTCCTGACGGAGGTGTGCCGTGGCAGGCCCCCGCTGAGGGCCAGAGCCAACACCACACCCTCAGCCAGATCCTACTGACGGTGATGCATCTGCTAGAGCTCCTTCGAGATCATCTGGAAGGTGGGGGCTCAAGGAGGCAGGTGCAGACTGGCTCCTCCTCCACTGATCACGTGCCCCGTGGGAGCCCCCTGAATCAAGGAAAGCCATCCAGGGCACTGAAGAAGGCACGTCAGGGGAATGAAGAGCTCCCAGGAAACACAACAATCCACCAAGCTGAGCAAGTATCTTTTCACCAGCGAAACAGCCTCCTGGAAAGGGAGATTCAGAAGCTGCACCTGAAGCTCGAGGCAGAGCCTAAGCTGTGCGAAGAGCACCTCAAACACCTGGAGAGGAAGATGATGGAGGAGAAGGCACGCTGCCTACAAGTGAAGAACGAACTCGCCAAGGAGCGCAGGAAGGTGGATGCTGCCCACTGGAACTTAGGCCTCTCCAAGAAGATGGCCGAGGACCTGCACCAAGAATGGCAGAGAATCTCCTCCTTGCATGACCGAGAGCGCCTCCTGGTGGAGAACAGAAGTGAGGAGAGCCAGAAGGCTGTTCTGTGGGCAGAGAGGGAGTTCCAAAGGCTCAAGGAAGAAAACCATTGCCTCAGGCAGAAGCTGGCCAACTCTGGGCCCAAGGTCCAGCCTGTCTCCGGGGGGCCTCCTGCTCCTGCTCCTGCTCCTGCTCCTGCTCCAGCTCCAGCTCCTGCTCCTGCTCTTCTGGGCACAGCCTCCAAATGCCCTCAAGGGCCACAGGCTCCCCTCAAAGCCCAGAAGCCCAAGAAGGGAGCAAGGGTGCACTGGCCAGACTCCAAGTTCTCGGGTCCCCTGCAGGTCTGATTCCCTTTCCCAGCAGCCACCAACACTCACAACCAGAGCACAAAAGCTCCTGTGCTTCCTTACCCCTTCAGCCACACCCATTGCTCCTTTGACTGGAGATCCACCCCATTCTTGAACTGATGCTACCTATTCCCTATAGCCATGTGAGAGAGCATTTTTCATTGTTAAGGACCAAAAAAATAAAACGATCAAATTGCTGATCCTACTGCGACTGAGAATTGATTGTATGAAGGGATTCTATGCCAAGCAACGAAGGGTTTTAAGTGTCCTTTACTGATCACTTAATTGTCCCAATAACCCAGTGTGTCATAGACTACTGAGGTTCAGAGAGGGGACACAACTTGCCCCAAGATCACACAGCTAGTGAATTTCAGAGCTCCCATTCCAAGCCAAGGTTGTCTCATTACCCACTGATGTGAAAATAACTACCACTCCTACCACTACGATGACTTCTGCTTCTTCATTTCTGAGAGAGAGAAAGAGCGAGGGCACACACACATGCAAGCGGGGGAGGGGCAGGGAGAGAGAGATTCCTAGACAGCCTTCGACTCAAGTGCACAACCAGACGCTGGGCTGGATTTCACAGACCATGGGACCACGCCCTGAGCCGAAATCAAGAGTCAGACGTTGACCTGACTAAGCCACACAGGCACCCTTCCCTTGTGCAAGGAACTTCTAGGCAAGCTGCTGTAAGGATCCCAGAAGGGCTTGACAAAATTTTCTCATAGGTCACGTTCTAGTTTGGATGCAAGGATTATGGTGATGCCTAGCTGAGGTAAAGTCCCAGCAAAGCATGGAGGGCAGCCTTTCAGGGTCTCCAACGATTCCCTTCGTGGGTACACCTCGTTTTGTGTTCCATACTCTACCACTGGATTAGAGTCAGGAACTCCTGCCTCACTTCGAAAGGACAGAATATGGCCCGAGAGATAGATAGCATGTCCCTTCTGAGGCTCGTAGACAAAGACACTGGTCTCCTCTTGGGCTTGCTCTCGCTCCCTCACCATTGGTTTCGAGGGAAGCCGCCTGCTCCTTGTGGGCTGTATGATGGAGAGGCCCATGTGGCAAGGAATGAATATTTCTTGCTCACCGCAATGGAGGACCTCTGGCTGCTAGGAGCCACCCGAGTGAGCACACAAGCAGATTTCCCGCCAACAAGCCTGGAGATGACTGAAGACCCACATGACATCTTGACTGCAGCCTTGTGAGAGATCCTGAGACACAGGTCCCTGGCTAGAGGCACCTGGATGCCTGGCCCACGGAAACCATATGCGGTTATCAATTGGTGTTGTCGGAAGCCCTCTGGGTTGCGGAAAACATTCAAAAAAGACACAAGGGTGAAGCCACAGTTCTGGCTGCTGACCCACCCCCCTCTCCTGGGCTTGAAATTCCAGGGAAGTCAAGCGATGGTAGCAACCACTGAGAGATTAGGGTAAACAATGCCAGAAAGAGGTCCTCTATTCTGTTCTCCATGTATCTCTCTGAGAGGACATGCCCTCACCTGATCCACCCGAGCCAATAGGTGGCCCATGCAGGAGGAGACAACTGGCCGTGTGGTCCAAGTCGGCTGAGAGCACTAGACCCAGCGTCGCAGAGCCTCCTTGAAGGCAGAAAAAGAGCCCAGAAGTTCCCTGGTGTCCCTAGAGAAGGCACAGAAATTAGATGAGTTGAAAGCCTGGGACCTGGTCATTGGGCTTCTGGGCAAGAGGGGAGATGGCCTGTGGAAGGGACACTGCCTGCAACCCCTCTTGGACCAGACCCCACCTGTCTGCTTTGGGATACTGAGGATTAAGACGAGAGTGAACTAGTGTAGAAGAGATGGTGTTCTAATGCTTGGCAGGTTTAAAGCGATTGAAATCGTTGACATTCCTATTCTCCTCGTCCTCAGGACCACCATTAAGGGGAAGGGGCCTTCAAAGAAGCAAGAGGAGTTTATCACTTACAGCAGCCCTGTCAAGTGTCAATATCCAACCACTCCAGTCCCTTCCACCCCCTTGGCAGCCCCACTGCTTTCATAAGGACACAGATACATTCCCCTACAGGCTTTGGAGCAAACGTTAAGTTTTGATTTCTCTAAGATAAATGCCATAGTGCCATGACCTGCTCCTATGGCGGTAGCAAGTCTAGTTCTCAAAGAATCTGTGTGGAAGGGTTGAGCCACTCTATTGGACACCTGAAATTGATATTATACTGCATGTGAACGGGAATGTAACTCACGGCTTGGAAAAGGAAAAGAAACTCTTAACTGTTTTCAAGAGTCAGCTCTATCATTTTCCATTCCCAACTGTGATGCGGGAGTGATCCAGTCATTCCACATCCTGCCTTGCATTTGGTGGTGGGGTCTCTCTCTCCCTCTCTGGCGCATTTGGTTTGAATCACTGGGATAGGTGTGCAGTGAGAGCTCACTGGAGTTTTCATTTGAATTGCCCCAATGGCAACTTTCTATGTGGTTTCCATCTGTCTACGCTTTGGTAAAGGTGGCAGGCCCTTTACTTTTTCCCCACCCCCCTTCTATTTCCTTTTGCTAACTAGATTGCATGCTTACTTGGGGATCAAATTCTGAGTTTCCATGCTTCAGACAGGAGTCCTCTATTAGCTATGTGATTTGGACCTATTTCCTCCAAGTTGGTAGCTTGTCTTTTGGGTCTTCTTAAGGAGGTCTTTCACATGGCACAGATTTACAATTCTGATTGTTGGATAAAGTCAAATTAATCAACTTTACCTTAGGGAAAATAAGTTGATGTTCGACTGGAGGATTCTTTACCTAGCTTTCCATTCTGGAAATTTTTCCCCACATTTTCCCTATAAGATTTATCATTTTCCATGTAAGGCAGTGATTAATTTTGAGCTACTTTTTAAAATACTCTTTTTTTCTTTTTTTCCTTTGGGAGAGTGAACATGTGCATGAGCGGGTAGGGGCCTGGAGGGAGAAGGGAAAAGAGCATCCTCAAGCAGCCTCGCCAGTGAGCTTGGAGCCTGACTTTGTCCCGGGACGCTGAGAGCTTGACAAGAGCCGAAATCAAGAGCTGGCTGCCGCACAGGCTGCCTCACCCAGGCAGCCTGAGTTAAGTTTTGTATAGGGTTTGATACTTAGATTGTGGTCCCCGGCCTCCTCGTCCTCCACCTCCTCCTCCCCTCTCCCGCTCCCTCTTCTGCTTCTCCTTCTTCTTTGCCTATGCATGTCCACTTGCTCTAGCACCATTTATTCAAAACGCTGTCACTCCTCCACTGAACGGCTTTTTACCTTTGTCAAGGCCCCATTCGACATATGGGTGTAGTTCTCTTTCTGGGTCCCTGATTCTGTTCCACTTATCCATCTTTATTCTGTTCCATTGGTCTAGCTCTTCACCAACACCACGCACTTTTGATTACTGTAGACGAATATCTTGAAATGGGGTAGAAGGATTCTTCTGGTTTTCTTCTTTAGTTTTAGTTTCTCCTCTTTTTCTAGGTCCTAAAATACAAAGATTATAGTTTTGAGACTCCTTTCCTTTTTAGAGAGAGAGAGAGAGACAGACACAGACACAGAGACAGAGACAGAGACAGAGACAGAGAAACAGAAGCGGTGCAGAAAGAGAGAGAGATGATTAAGCAGCCACCATGCCCAGCACCAGCACAATGCAGGTTCAGCCTCACTATCCCAAGGTTGACCATGACCCGAGTCAAAATCAAGAGTTGGACTAACTGACTGAGCCACCCAGATGCTCCTCCTCCTTTCTAATGTATGCATTGAGTGCTAAAAATGGAGCTCTCTGTTGATTTAGCTGTGTCCCATCAATTTTAATACGTTGTAGTTTTATTTTCCTTCGGGTCAGTGCACTGAAATTTTATCTTTTGTCTCCGATAATCTAGAAAGTTACTTTCTACGTGTTTAGATTTTGTTATCTTTCTCCCTTTGATATCTAGTTTCATTTTTAACTTTTTTTTATAAGTGTCAAAGTTTAATTCCAAGACAATGCTACATAGGGTTGCATTTTTTTCAGGTCCACAATATAGAGATTCTCCTCCGCTGCCCAACGACTGTTAGCTCCTGTTGCCAGGCACTGATTTGCGTTGGAGTCTCGGGTGCAACTCCCCCAACCCTACTCCCTTCAGCTCCTGTTGCCAGGCACTGGTTTGCATTGGAGACGGAACCCTCGTAGGGGCTCCAAGCAGTTTCTAGTGGCCGAGAGGACACTGGTGATCAGAGACAAAGCCCCCAGGCTCTCTGGAGCCAGCTGGTGGCCATTACAATGTCTCCCCACACAGTTCTGGAGCCGCTGTGGGCTCTCCGGGAACAGCTGTGGGCTTCTGGGTTGCCGATAATCGAACGTTGGCCTCATGGGCCACGAGACTCTGGGTTTGGCTGGGAGATCCTCGGGTGCACTGTGTTGCTGGTGTTCATTCCAGTAAAGTGTGGACTCCGCTTAAGAGGAAGAAAGGGGCACTGTGCCCAGAATGAAGTATCTGGAAAAGACATGGAGAAGACCGACCCGGATGCACCAGCCCATGAAGCCATCGCATCATCGGAACACAAGGCCAGTCCTCTCCCGCTACAGATCCTTGCTCTGGCTGCCCTGAATCAAGATGTCGGGTACTTTTCTGTGGGAGACGCTACGCAACTGCTGAAGGGAGTTCGGCAAAGGCTGTTGAAGAAGAGCCCTCACCAGCTCACCGATGAAAATCCCATCTGTGGAGCAGCCCAGGACGATGGAGAACCCCCTGCGAGGAATATGCCAGAAGACTTCAAGGACAGCCCTGATCTGCGGGGAAGTGCAGACCCTCTGTCTCAGGACATTGGCAGCTGTGGACTGAGAGGGCAGGAAGAGGCAGGGGAGGCAGGCAGGCCAGAGCTTCCTGACGGAGGTGTGCCGTGGCAGGCCCCCGCTGAGGGCCAGAGCCAACACCACACCCTCAGCCAGATCCTACTGACGGTGATGCATCTGCTAGAGCTCCTTCGAGATCATCTGGAAGGTGGGGGCTCAAGGAGGCAGGTGCAGACTGGCTCCTCCTCCACTGATCACGTGCCCCGTGGGAGCCCCCTGAATCAAGGAAAGCCATCCAGGGCACTGAAGAAGGCACGTCAGGGGAATGAAGAGCTCCCAGGAAACACAACAATCCACCAAGCTGAGCAAGTATCTTTTCACCAGCGAAACAGCCTCCTGGAAAGGGAGATTCAGAAGCTGCACCTGAAGCTCGAGGCAGAGCCTAAGCTGTGCGAAGAGCACCTCAAACACCTGGAGAGGAAGATGATGGAGGAGAAGGCACGCTGCCTGCAAGTGAAGAACGAACTCGCCAAGGTGCGCAGGAAGGTGGATGCTGCCCACTGGAACTTAGGCCTCTACAAGAAGATGGCCGACGACCTGCACCGAGAATGGCAGAGAATCTCCTCCTTGCATGACTGAGAGCGCCTCCTGGTGGAGAACAGAAGTGAGGAGAGCCAGAAGGCTGTTCTGTGGGCAGAGAGGGAGTTCCAAAGGTTCAAGGAAGAAAACCATTGCCTCAGGCAGAAGCTGGCCAACTCTGGGCCCAAGGTCCAGCCTGTCTCCGGGGGGCCTCCTGCTCCTGCTCCTGCTCCTGCTCCAGCTCCAGCTCCTGCTCCTGCTCTTCTGGGCACAGCCTCCAAATGCCCTCAAGGGCCACAGGCTCCCCTCAAAGCCCAGAAGCCCAAGAAGGGAGCAAGGGTGCACTGGCCAGACTCCAAGTTCTCGGGTCCCCTGCAGGTCTGATTCCCTTTCCCAGCAGCCACCAACACTCACAACCAGAGCACAAAAGCTCCTGTGCTTCCTTACCCCTTCAGCCACACCCATTGCTCCTTTGACTGGAGATCCACCCCATTCTTGAACTGATGCTACCTATTCCCTATAGCCATGTGAGAGAGCATTTTTCATTGTTAAGGACCAAAAAAATAAAACGATCAAATTGCTGATCCTACTGCGACTGAGAATTGATTGTATGAAGGGATTCTATGCCAAGCAACGAAGGGTTTTAAGTGTCCTTTACTGATCACTTAATTGTCCCAATAACCCAGTGTGTCATAGACTACTGAGGTTCAGAGAGGGGACACAACTTGCCCCAAGATCACACAGCTAGTGAATTTCAGAGCTCCCATTCCAAGCCAAGGTTGTCTCATTACCCACTGATGTGAAAATAACTACCACTCCTACCACTACGATGACTTCTGCTTCTTCATTTCTGAGAGAGAGAAAGAGCGAGGGCACACACACATGCAAGCGGGGGAGGGGCAGGGAGAGAGAGATTCCTAGACAGCCTTCGACTCAAGTGCACAACCAGACGCTGGGCTGGATTTCACAGACCATGGGACCACGCCCTGAGCCGAAATCAAGAGTCAGACGTTGACCTGACTAAGCCACACAGGCACCCTTCCCTTGTGCAAGGAACTTCTAGGCAAGCTGCTGTAAGGATCCCAGAAGGGCTTGACAAAATTTTCTCATAGGTCACGTTCTAGTTTGGATGCAAGGATTATGGTGATGCCTAGCTGAGGTAAAGTCCCAGCAAAGCATGGAGGGCAGCCTTTCAGGGTCTCCAACGATTCCCTTCGTGGGTACACCTCGTTTTGTGTTCCATACTCTACCACTGGATTAGAGTCAGGAACTCCTGCCTCACTTCGAAAGGACAGAATATGGCCCGAGAGATAGATAGCATGTCCCTTCTGAGGCTCGTAGACAAAGACACTGGTCTCCTCTTGGGCTTGCTCTCGCTCCCTCACCATTGGTTTCGAGGGAAGCCGCCTGCTCCTTGTGGGCTGTATGATGGAGAGGCCCATGTGGCAAGGAATGAATATTTCTTGCTCACCGCAATGGAGGACCTCTGGCTGCTAGGAGCCACCCGAGTGAGCACACAAGCAGATTTCCCGCCAACAAGCCTGGAGATGACTGAAGACCCACATGACATCTTGACTGCAGCCTTGTGAGAGATCCTGAGACACAGGTCCCTGGCTAGAGGCACCTGGATGCCTGGCCCACGGAAACCATATGCGGTTATCAATTGGTGTTGTCGGAAGCCCTCTGGGTTGCGGAAAACATTCAAAAAAGACACAAGGGTGAAGCCACAGTTCTGGCTGCTGACCCACCCCCCTCTCCTGGGCTTGAAATTCCAGGGAAGTCAAGCGATGGTAGCAACCACTGAGAGATTAGGGTAAACAATGCCAGAAAGAGGTCCTCTATTCTGTTCTCCATGTATCTCTCTGAGAGGACATGCCCTCACCTGATCCACCCGAGCCAATAGGTGGCCCATGCAGGAGGAGACAACTGGCCGTGTGGTCCAAGTCGGCTGAGAGCACTAGACCCAGCGTCGCAGAGCCTCCTTGAAGGCAGAAAAAGAGCCCAGAAGTTCCCTGGTGTCCCTAGAGAAGGCACAGAAATTAGATGAGTTGAAAGCCTGGGACCTGGTCATTGGGCTTCTGGGCAAGAGGGGAGATGGCCTGTGGAAGGGACACTGCCTGCAACCCCTCTTGGACCAGACCCCACCTGTCTGCTTTGGGATACTGAGGATTAAGACGAGAGTGAACTAGTGTAGAAGAGATGGTGTTCTAATGCTTGGCAGGTTTAAAGCGATTGAAATCGTTGACATTCCTATTCTCCTCGTCCTCAGGACCACCATTAAGGGGAAGGGGCCTTCAAAGAAGCAAGAGGAGTTTATCACTTACAGCAGCCCTGTCAAGTGTCAATATCCAACCACTCCAGTCCCTTCCACCCCCTTGGCAGCCCCACTGCTTTCATAAGGACACAGATACATTCCCCTACAGGCTTTGGAGCAAACGTTAAGTTTTGATTTCTCTAAGATAAATGCCATAGTGCCATGACCTGCTCCTATGGCGGTAGCAAGTCTAGTTCTCAAAGAATCTGTGTGGAAGGGTTGAGCCACTCTATTGGACACCTGAAATTGATATTATACTGCATGTGAACGGGAATGTAACTCACGGCTTGGAAAAGGAAAAGAAACTCTTAACTGTTTTCAAGAGTCAGCTCTATCATTTTCCATTCCCAACTGTGATGCGGGAGTGATCCAGTCATTCCACATCCTGCCTTGCATTTGGTGGTGGGGTCTCTCTCTCCCTCTCTGGCGCATTTGGTTTGAATCACTGGGATAGGTGTGCAGTGAGAGCTCACTGGAGTTTTCATTTGAATTGCCCCAATGGCAACTTTCTATGTGGTTTCCATCTGTCTACGCTTTGGTAAAGGTGGCAGGCCCTTTACTTTTTCCCCACCCCCCTTCTATTTCCTTTTGCTAACTAGATTGCATGCTTACTTGGGGATCAAATTCTGAGTTTCCATGCTTCAGACAGGAGTCCTCTATTAGCTATGTGATTTGGACCTATTTCCTCCAAGTTGGTAGCTTGTCTTTTGGGTCTTCTTAAGGAGGTCTTTCACACGGCACAGATTTACAATTCTGATTGTTGGATAAAGTCTAATTAATCAACTTTACCTTAGGGAAAATAAGTTGATGTTCGACTGGAGGATTCTTTACCTAGCTTTCCATTCTGGAAATTTTTCCCCACATTTTCCCTATAAGATTTATCATTTTCCATGTAAGGCAGTGATTAATTTTGAGCTACTTTTTAAAATACTCTTTTTTTTCTTTTTTTCCTTTCGGAGAGTGAACATGTGCATGAGCGGGCAGGGGCCTGGAGGGAGAAGGGAAAAGAGCATCCTCAAGCAGCCTCGCCAGTGAGCTTGGAGCCTGACTTTGTCCCGGGACGCTGAGAGCTTGACAAGAGCCGAAATCAAGAGCTGGCTGCCGCACAGGCTGCCTCACCCAGGCAGCCTGAGTTAAGTTTTGTATAGGGTTTGATACTTAGATTGTGGTCCCCGGCCTCCTCGTCCTCCACCTCCTCCTCCCCTCTCACGCTCCCTCTTCTGCTTCTCCTTCTTCTTTGCCTATGCATGTCCACTTGCTCTAGCACCATTTATTCAAAACGCTGTCACTCCTCCACTGAACGGCTTTTTACCTTTGTCAAGGCCCCATTCGACATATGGGTGTAGTTCTCTTTCTGGGTCCCTGATTCTGTTCCACTTATCCATCTTTATTCTGTTCCATTGGTCTAGCTCTTCACCAACACCACGCACTTTTGATTACTGTAGACGAATATCTTGAAATGGGGTAGAAGGATTCTTCTGGTTTTCTTCTTTAGTTTTAGTTTCTCCTCTTTTTCTAGGTCCTAAAATACAAAGATTATAGTTTTGAGACTCCTTTTCTTTTTAGAGAGAGAGAGAGAGACAGACACAGACACGGAGACAGAGACAGAGACAGAGAAACGGAAGCGGTGCAGAAAGAGAGAGAGATGATTAAGCAGCCACCATGCCCAGCACCAGCACAATGCAGGTTCAGCCTCACTATCCCAAGGTTGACCATGACCCGAGTCAAAATCAAGAGTTGGACTAACTGACTGAGCCACCCAGATGCTCCTCCTCCTTTCTAATGTATGCATTGAGTGCTAAAAATGGAGCTCTCTGTTGATTTAGCTGTGTCCCATCAATTTTAATACGTTGTAGTTTTATTTTCCTTCGGGTCAGTGCACTGAAATTTTATCTTTTGTCTCCGATAATCTAGAAAGTTACTTTCTACGTGTTTAGATTTTGTTATGTTTCTCCCTTTGATATCTAGTTTCATTTTTAACTATTTTTATAAGTGTCAAAGTTTAATTCCAAGACAATGCTACATAGGGTTTCATTTTTTTCAGATCCACAATATAGAGATTCTCCTCCGCTGCCCAACGACTGTTAGCTCCTGTTGCCAGGCACTGATTTGCGTTGGAGTCTCGGGTGCACCTCCCCCACCCCTACTCCCTTCAGCTCCTGTTGCCAGGCACTGGTTTGCATTGGAGACGGAACCTTCGTAGGGGTTCCAAGCAGTTTCTAGTGGCCGAGAGAACACTGGTGATCAGAGACAAAGCCCCCAGGCTCTCTGGAGCCAGCTGGTGGCCATTACAATGTCTCCCCACACAGTTCTGGAGCCGCTGTGGGCTCTCCGGGAACAGCTGTGGGCTTCTGGGTTGCCGATATTCGAACGTTGGCCACATGGGCCACGAGACTCTGGGTTTGGCTGGGAGATCCTCGTGTGCACTGTGTTGCTGGTGTTCATTCCAGTAAAGTGTGGACTCCGCTTAAGAGGAAGAAAGGGGCACTGTGCCCAGAATGCAGTATCTGGAAAAGACATGGAGAACACCGACCCGGATGCACCAGCCCATGGAGCCGTCGCATCATCGGAGCACAAGGCCAGTCCTCTCCCGCTACAGATCCTTGCTCTGGCTGCCCTGAATCAAGATGTCGGGTACTTTTCTGTGGGAGACGCTACGCAACTGCTGAAGGGAGTTCGGCAAAGGCTGTTGAAGAAGAGCCCTCACCAGCTCACCGATGAAAATCCCATCTGTGGAGCAGCCCAGGACGATGGAGAACCCCCTGCGAGGAATATGCCAGAAGACTTCAAGGACAGCCCTGATCTGCGGGGAAGTGCAGACCCTCTGTCTCAGGACATTGGCAGCTGTGGACTGAGAGGGCAGGAAGAGGCAGGGGAGGCAGGCAGGCCAGAGCTTCCTGACGGAGGTGTGCCGTGGCAGGCCCACACTGAGGGCCAGAGCCAACACCACACCCTCAGCCAGATCCTACTGACGGTGATGCATCTGCTAGAGCTCCTTCAAGATCATCTGGAAGGTGGGGGCTCAAGGAGGCAGGTGCAGACTGGCTCCTTCTCCACTGATCACGTGCCCCGTGGGAGCCCCCTGAATCAAGGAAAGCCATCCAGGGCACTGAAGAAGGCACGTCAGGGGAATGAAGAGCTCCCAGGAAACACAACAATCCACCAAGCTGAGCAAGTATCTTTTCACCAGCGAAACAGCCTCCTGGAAAGGGAGATTCAGAAGCTGCACCTGAAGCTCGAGGCAGAGCCTAAGCTGTGCGAAGAGCACCTCAAACACCTGGAGAGGAAGATGATGGAGGAGAAGGCACGCTGCCTGCAAGTGAAGAACAAACTCGCCAAGGTGCGCAGGAAGGTGGATGCTGCCCACTGGAACTTAGGCCTCTCCAAGAAGATGGCCGACGACCTGCACCGAGAATGGCAGAGAATCTCCTCCTTGCATGACCGAGAGCGCCTCCTGGTGGAGAACAGAAGTGAGGAGAGCCAGAAGGCTGTTCTGTGGGCAGAGAGGGAGTTCCAAAGGCTCAAGGAAGAAAACCATTGCCTCAGGCAGAAGCTGGCCAACTCTGGGCCCAAGGTCCAGCCTGTCTCCGGGGGGCCTCCTGCTCCTGCTCCTGCTCCTGCTCCTGCTCCAGCTCCAGCTCCTGCTCTTCTGGGCACAGCCTCCAAATGCCCTCAAGGGCCACAGGCTCCCCTCAAAGCCCAGAAGCCCAAGAAGGGAGCAAGGGTGCACTGGCCAGACTCCAAGTTCTCGGGTCCCCTGCAGGTCTGATTCCCTTTCCCAGCAGCCACCGACACTCACAACCAGAGCACAAAAGCTCCTGTGCTTCCTTACCCCTTCAGCCACACCCATTGCTCCTTTGACTGGAGATCCACCCCATTCTTGAACTGATGCTACCTATTCCCTATAGCCATGTGAGAGAGCATTTTTCATTGTTAAGGACCAAAAAAATAAAACGATCAAATTGCTGATCCTACTGCGACTGAGAATTGATTGTATGAAGGGATTCTATGCCAAGCAACGAAGGGTTTTAAGTGTCCTTTACTGATCACTTAATTGTCCCAATAACCCAGTGTGTCATATACTACTGAGGTTCAGAGAGGGGACATAACTTGCCCCAAGATCACACAGCTAGTGAATTTCAGAGCTCCCATGCCAAGCCAAGGTTGTCTCATTACCCACTGATGTGAAAATAACTACCACTCCTACCACTACGATGACTTCTGCTTCTTCATTTCTGAGAGAGAGAAAGAGCGAGGGCACACACACATGCAAGCGGGGGAGGGGCAGGAAGAGAGAGATTCCTAGACACCCTTCGACTCAAGTGCACAACCAGACGCTGGGCTGGATTTCACAGACCATGGGAACACGCCCTGAGCCGAAATCAAGAGTCAGACGTTGACCTGACTAAGCCACACAGGCACCCTTCCCTTGTGCAAGGAACTTCTAGGCAAGCTGCTGTAAGGATCCCAGAAGGGCTTGACAAAATTTTCTCATAGGTCACGTTCTAGTTTGGATGCAAGGATTATGGTGATGCCTAGCTGAGGTAAAGTCCCAGCAAAGCATGGAGGGCAGCCTTTCAGGGTCTCCAACGATTCCCTTCGTGGGTACACCTCGTTTTGTGTTCCATACTCTACCACTGGATTAGAGTCAGGAACTCCTGCCTCACTTCGAAAGGACAGAATATGGCCCGAGAGATAGATAGCATGTCCCTTCTGAGGCTCGTAGACAAAGACACTGGTCTCCACTTGGGCTTGCTCTCGCTCCCTCACCATTGGTTTTGAGGGAAGCCGCCTGCTCCTTGTGGGCTGTATGATGGAGAGGCCCATGTGGCAAGGAAAGAATATTTCTTGCTCACCGCAATGGAGGACCTCTGGCTGCTAGGAGCCACCCGAGTGAGCACACAAGCAGATTTCCCGCCAACAAGCCTGGAGATGACTGAAGACCCACATGACATCTTGACTGCAGCCTTGTGAGAGATCCTGAGACACAGGTCCCTGGCTAGATGCACCTGGATGCCTGGCCCACGGAAACCATATGCGGTTATCAATTGGTGTGGTCGGAAGCCCTCTGGGTTGCGGAAAACATTCAAAAAAGACACAAGGGTGAAGCCACAGTTCTGGCTGCTGACCCACCCCCCTCTCCTGGGCTTGAAATTCCAGGGAAGTCAAGCGATGGTAGCAAGCACTGAGAGATTAGGGTAAACAATGCCAGAAAGAGGTCCTCTATTCTGTTCTCCATGTATCTCTCTGAGAGGACATGCCCTCACCTGATCCACCCGAGCCAATAGGTGGCCCATGCAGGAGGAGACAACTGGCCGTGTGGTCCAAGTCGGCTGAGAGCACTAGACCCAGCGTCGCAGAGCCTCCTTGAAGGCAGAAAAAGAGCCCAGAAGTTCCCTGGTGTCCCTAGAGAAGGCACAGAAATTAGATGAGTTGAAAGCCTGGGACCTGGTCATTGGGCTTCTGGGCAAGAGGGGAGATGGCCTGTGGAAGGGACACTGCCTGCAACCCCTCTTGGACCAGACCCCACCTGTCTGCTTTGGGATACTGAGGATTAAGACGAGAGTGAACTAGTGTAGAAGAGATGGTGTTCTAATGCTTGGCAGGTTTAAAGCGATTGAAATCGTTGACATTCCTATTCTCCTCGTCCTCAGGACCACCATTAAGGGGAAGGGGCCTTCAAAGAAGCAAGAGGAGTTTATCACTTACAGCAGCCCTGTCAAGTGTCAATATCCAACCACTCCAGTCCCTTCCACCCCCTTGGCAGCCCCACTGCTTTCATAAGGACACAGATACATTCCCCTACAGGCTTTGGAGCAAACGTTAAGTTTTGATTTCTCTAAGATAAATGCCATAGTGCCATGACCTGCTCCTATGGCGGTAGCAAGTCTAGTTCTCAAAGAATCTGTGTGGAAGGGTTGAGCCACTCTATTGGACACCTGAAATTGATATTATACTGCATGTGAACGGGAATGTAACTCACGGCTTGGAAAAGGAAAAGAAACTCTTAACTGTTTTTAAGAGTCAGCTCTATCATTTTCCATTCCCAACTGTGATGCGGGAGTGATCCAGTCATTCCACATCCTGCCTTGCATTTGGTGGTGGGGTCTCTCTCTCCCTCTCTGGCGCATTTGGTTTGAATCACTGTGATAGGTGTGCAGTGAGAGCTCACTGGAGTTTTCATTTGAATTGCCCCAATGGCAACTTTCTATGTGGTTTCCATCTGTCTACGCTTTGGTAAAGGTGGCAGGCCCTTTACTTTTTCCCCACCCCCCTTCTATTTCCTTTTGCTAACTAGATTGCATGCTTACTTGGGGATCAAATTCTGAGTTTCCATGCTTCAGACAGGAGTCCTCTATTAGCTATGTGATTTGGACCTATTTCCTCCAAGTTGGTAGCTTGTCTTTTGGGTCTTCTTAAGGAGGTCTTTCACATGGCACAGATTTACAATTCTGATTGTTGGATAAAGTCTAATTAATCAACTTTACCTTAGGGAAAATAAGTTGATGTTCGACTGGAGGATTCTTTACCTAGCTTTCCATTCTGGAAATTTTTCCCCACATTTTCCCTATAAGATTTATCATTTTCCATGTAAGGCAGTGATTAATTTTGAGCTACTTTTTAAAATACTCTTTTTTTCTTTTTTTCCTTTGGGAGAGTGAACATGTGCATGAGCGGGCAGGGGCCTGGAGGGAGAAGGGAAAAGAGCATCCTCAAGCAGCCTCGCCAGTGAGCTTGGAGCCTGACTTTGTCCCGGGACGCTGAGAGCTTGACAAGAGCCGAAATCAAGAGCTGGCTGCCGCACAGGCTGCCTCACCCAGGCAGCCTGAGTTAAGTTTTGTATAGGGTTTGATACTTAGATTGTGGTCCCCGGCCTCCTCGTCCTCCACCTCCTCCTCCCCTCTCCCGCTCCCTCTTCTGCTTCTCCTTCTTCTTTGCCTATGCATGTCCACTTGCTCTAGCACCATTTATTCAAAACGCTGTCACTCCTCCACTGAACGGCTTTTTACCTTTGTCAAGGCCCCATTCGACATATGGGTGTAGTTCTCTTTCTGGGTCCCTGATTCTGTTCCACTTATCCATCTTTATTCTGTTCCATTGGTCTAGCTCTTCACCAACACCACGCACTTTTGATTACTGTAGACGAATATCTTGAAATGGGGTAGAAGGATTCTTCTGGTTTTCTTCTTTAGTTTTAGTTTCTCCTCTTTTTCTAGGTCCTAAAATAGAAAGATTATAGTTTTGAGACTCCTTTTCATTTTAGAGAAAGAGAGAGAGACAGACACAGACACAGAGACAGAGACAGAGACAGAGAAACGGAAGCGGTGCAGAAAGAGAGAGAGATGATTAAGCAGCCACCATGCCCAGCACAAGCACAATGCAGGTTCAGCCTCACTATCCCAAGATTGACCATGACCCGAGTCAAAATCAAGAGTTGGACTAACTGACTGAGCCACCCAGATGCTCCTCCTCCTTTCTAATGTATGCATTGAGTGCTAAAAATGGAGCTCTCTGTTGATTTAGCTGTGTCCCATCAATTTTAATACGTTGTAGTTTTATTTTCCTTCGGGTCAGTGCACTGAAATTTTATCTTTTGTCTCCGATAATCTAGAAAGTTACTTTCTACGTGTTTAGATTTTGTTATCTTTCTCCCTTTGATATCTAGTTTCATTTTTAACTTTTTTTTATAAGTGTCAAAGTTTAATTCCAAGACAATGCTACATAGGGTTGCATTTTTTTCAGGTCCACAATATAGAGATTCTCCTCCGCTGCCCAACGACTGTTAGCTCCTGTTGCCAGGCACTGATTTGGGTTGGAGTCTCGGGTGCACCTCCCCCACCCCTACTCCCTTCAGCTCCTGTTGCCAGGCACTGGTTTGCATTGGAGACGGAACCCTCGTAGGGGCTCCAAGCAGTTTCTGGTGATCAGAGACAAAGCCCCCAGGCTCTCTGGAGCCAGCTGGTGGCCATTACAATGTCTCCCCACACAGTTCTGGAGCCGCTGTGGGCTCTCCGGGAACAGCTGTGGGCTTCTGGGTTGCCGATAATCGAACGTTGGCCACATGGGCCACGAGACTCTGGGTTTGGCTGGGAGATCCTCGTGTGCACTGTGTTGCTGGTGTTCATTCCAGTAAAGTGTGGACTCCGCTTAAGAGGAAGAAAGGGGCACTGTGCCCAGAATGAAGTATCTGGAAAAGACATGGAGAAGACCGACCCGGATGCACCAGCCCATGGAGCCGTCGCATCATCGGAGCACAAGGCCAGTCCTCTCCCGCTACAGATCCTTGCTCTGGCTGCCCTGAATCAAGATGTCGGGTACTTTTCTGTGGGAGACGCTACGCAACTGCTGAAGGGAGTTCGGCAAAGGCTGTTGAAGAAGAGCCCTCACCAGCTCACCGATGAAAATCCCATCTGTGGAGCAGCCCAGGACGATGGAGAACCCCCTGCGAGGAATATGCCAGAAGACTTCAAGGACAGCCCTGATCTGCGGGGAAGTGCAGACCCTCTGTCTCAGGACATTGGCAGCTGTGGACTGAGAGGGCAGGAAGAGGCAGGGGAGGCAGGCAGGCCAGAGCTTCCTGACGGAGGTGTGCCGTGGCAGGCCCCCGCTGAGGGCCAGAGCCAACACCACACCCTCAGCCAGATCCTACTGACGGTGATGCATCTGCTAGAGCTCCTTCGAGATCATCTGGAAGGTGGGGGCTCAAGGAGGCAGGTGCAGACTGGCTCCTCCTCCACTGATCACGTGCCCCGTGGGAGCCCCCTGAATCAAGGAAAGCCATCCAGGGCACTGAAGAAGGCACGTCAGGGGAATGAAGAGCTCCCAGGAAACACAACAATCCACCAAGATGAGCAAGTATCTTTTCACCAGCGAAACAGCCTCCTGGAAAGGGAGATTCAGAAGCTGCACCTGAAGCTCGAGGCAGAGCCTAAGCTGTGCGAAGAGCACCTCAAACACCTGGAGAGGAAGATGATGGAGGAGAAGGCACGCTGCCTGCAAGTGAAGAACGAACTCGCCAAGGAGCGCAGGAAGGTGGATGCTGCCCACTGGAACTTAGGCCTCTCCAAGAAGATGGCCGACGACCTGCACCGAGAATGGCAGAGAATCTCCTCCTTGCATGACCGAGAGCGCCTCCTGGTGGAGAACAGAAGTGAGGAGAGCCAGAAGGCTGTTCTGTGGGCAGAGAGGGAGTTCCAAAGGCTCAAGGAAGAAAACCATTGCCTCAGGCAGAAGCTGGCCAACTCTGGGCCCAAGGTCCAGCCTGTCTCCGGGGGGCCTCCTGCTCCTGCTCCTGCTCCTGCTCCAGCTCCAGCTCCTGCTCCTGCTCTTCTGGGCACAGCCTCCCAATGCCCTCAAGGGCCACAGGCTCCCCTCAAAGCCCAGAAGCCCAAGAAGGGAGCAAGGGTGCACTGGCCAGACTCCAAGTTCTCGGGTCCCCTGCAGGTCTGATTCCCTTTCCCAGCAGCCACCAACACTCACAACCAGAGCACAAAAGCTCCTGTGCTTCCTTACCCCTTCAGCCACACCCATTGCTCCTTTGACTGGAGATCCACCCCATTCTTGAACTGATGCTACCTATTCCCTATAGCCATGTGAGAGAGCATTTTTCATTGTTAAGGACCAAAAAAATAAAACGATCAAATTGCTGATCCTACTGCGACTGAGAATTGATTGTATGAAGGGATTCTATGCCAAGCAACGAAGGGTTTTAAGTGTCCTTTACTGATCACTTAATTGTCCCAATAACCCAGTGTGTCATATACTACTGAGGTTCAGAGAGGGGACACAACTTGCCCCAAGATCACACAGCTAGTGAATTTCAGAGCTCCCATTCCAAGCCAAGGTTGTCTAATTACCCACTGATGTGAAAATAACTACCACTCCTACCACTACGATGACTTCTGCTTCTTCATTTCTGAGAGAGAGAAAGAGCGAGGGCACACACACATGCAAGCGGGGGAGGGGCAGGGAGAGAGAGATTCCTAGACAGCCTTCGACTCAAGTGCACAACCAGACGCTGGGCTGGATTTCACAGACCATGGGACCACGCCCTGAGCCGAAATCAAGAGTCAGACGTTGACCTGACTAAGCCACACAGGCACCCTTCCCTTGTGCAAGGAACTTCTAGGCAAGCTGCTGTAAGGATCCCAGAAGGGCTTGACAAAATTTTCTCATAGGTCACGTTCTAGTTTGGATGCAAGGATTATGGTGATCCCTAGCTGAGGTAAAGGCCCAGCAAAGCATGGAGGGCAGCCTTTCAGGGTCTCCAACGATTCCCTTCGTGGGTACACCTCGTTTTGTGTTCCATACTCTACCACTGGATTAGAGTCAGGAACTCCTGCCTCACTTCGAAAGGACAGAATATGGCCCGAGAGATAGATAGCATGTCCCTTCTGAGGCTCGTAGACAAAGACACTGGTCTCCTCTTGGGCTTGCTCTCGCTCCCTCACCATTGGTTTCGAGGGAAGCCGCCTGCTCCTTGTGGGCTGTATGATGGAGAGGCCCATGTGGCAAGGAATGAATATTTCTTGCTCACCGCAATGGAGGACCTCTGGCTGCTAGGAGCCACCCGAGTGAGCACACAAGCAGATTTCCCGCCAACAAGCCTGGAGATGACTGAAGACCCACATGACATCTTGACTGCAGCCTTGTGAGAGATCCTGAGACACAGGTCCCTGGCTAGATGCACCTGGATGCCTGGCCCACGGAAACCATATGCGGTTATCAATTGGTGTGGTCGGAAGCCCTCTGGGTTGCGGAAAACATTCAAAAAAGACACAAGGGTGAAGCCACAGTTCTGGCTGCTGACCCACCCCCCTCTCCTGGGCTTGAAATTCCAGGGAAGTCAAGCGATGGTAGCAAGCACGGAGAGATTAGGGTAAACAATGCCAGAAAGAGGTCCTCTATTCTGTTCTCCATGTATCTCTCTGAGAGGACATGCCCTCACCTGATCCACCCGAGCCAATAGGTGGCCCATGCAGGAGGAGACAACTGGCCGTGTGGTCCAAGTCGGCTGAGAGCACTAGACCCAGCGTCGCAGAGCCTCCTTGAAGCCAGAAAAAGAGCCCAGAAGTTCCCTGGTGTCCCTAGAGAAGGCACAGAAATTAGATGAGTTGAAAGCCTGGGACCTGGTCATTGGGCTTCTGGGCAAGAGGGGAGATGGCCTGTGGAAGGGACACTGCCTGCAACCCCTCTTGGACCAGACCCCACCTGTCTGCTTTGGGATACTGAGGATTAAGACGAGAGTGAACTAGTGTAGAAGAGATGGTGTTCTAATGCTTGGCAGGTTTAAAGCGATTGAAATCGTTGACATTCCTATTCTCCTCGTCCTCAGGACCACCATTAAGGGGAAGGGGCCTTCAAAGAAGCAAGAGGAGTTTATCACTTACAGCAGCCCTGTCAAGTGTCAATATCCAACCACTCCAGTCCCTTCCACCCCCTTGGCAGCCCCACTGCTTTCATAAGGACACAGATACATTCCCCTACAGGCTTTGGAGCAAACGTTAAGTTTTGATTTCTCTAAGATAAATGCCATAGTGCCATGACCTGCTCCTATGGCGGTAGCAAGTCTAGTTCTCAAAGAATCTGTGTGGAAGGGTTGAGCCACTCTATTGGACACCTGAAATTGATATTATACTGCATGTGAACGGGAATGTAACTCACGGCTTGGAAAAGGAAAAGAAACTCTTAACTGTTTTCAAGAGTCAGCTCTATCATTTTCCATTCCCAACTGTGATGCGGGAGTGATCCAGTCATTCCACATCCTGCCTTGCATTTGGTGGTGGGGTCTCTCTCTCCCTCTCTGGCGCATTTGGTTTGAATCACTGGGATAGGTGTGCAGTGAGAGCTCACTGGAGTTTTCATTTGAATTGCCCCAATGGCAACTTTCTATGTGGTTTCCATCTGTCTACGCTTTGGTAAAGGTGGCAGGCCCTTTACTTTTTCCCCACCCCCCTTCTATTTCCTTTTGCTAACTAGATTGCATGCTTACTTGGGGATCAAATTCTGAGTTTCCATGCTTCAGACAGGAGTCCTCTATTAGCTATGTGATTTGGACCTATTTCCTCCAAGTTGGTAGCTTGTCTTTTGGGTCTTCTTAAGGAGGTCTTTCACACGGCACAGATTTACAATTCTGATTGTTGGATAAAGTCTAATTAATCAACTTTACCTTAGGGAAAATAATTTGATGTTCGACTGGAGGATTCTTTACCTAGCTTTCCATTCTGGAAATTTTTCCCCACATTTTCCCTATAAGATTTATCATTTTCCATGTAAGGCAGTGATTAATTTTGAGCTACTTTTTAAAATACTCTTTTTTTCTTTTTTTCCTTTGGGAGAGTGAACATGTGCATGAGCGGGCAGGGGCCTGGAGGGAGAAGGGAAAAGAGCATCCTCAAGCAGCCTCGCCAGTGAGCTTGGAGCCTGACTTTGTCCCGGGACGCTGAGAGCTTGACAAGAGCCGAAATCAAGAGCTGGCTGCCGCACAGGCTGCCTCACCCAGGCAGCCTGAGTTAAGTTTTGTATAGGGTTTGATACTTAGATTGTGGTCCCCGGCCTCCTCGTCCTCCACCTCCTCCTCCCCTCTCCCGCTCCCTCTTCTGCTTCTCCTTCTTCTTTGCCTATGCATGTCCACTTGCTCTAGCACCATTTATTCAAAACGCTGTCACTCCTCCACTGAACGGCTTTTTACCTTTGTCAAGGCCCCATTCGACATATGGGTGTAGTTCTCTTTCTGGGTCCCTGATTCTGTTCCACTTATCCATCTTTATTCTGTTCCATTGGTCTAGCTCTTCACCAACACCACGCACTTTTGATTACTGTAGACGAATATCTTGAAATGGGGTAGAAGGATTCTTCTGGTTTTCTTCTTTAGTTTTAGTTTCTCCTCTTTTTCTAGGTCCTAAAATACAAAGATTATAGTTTTGAGACTCCTTTTCTTTTTAGAGAGAGAGAGAGAGACAGACACAGACACGGAGACAGAGACAGAGACAGAGAAACGGAAGCGGTGCAGAAAGAGAGAGAGATGATTAAGCAGCCACCATGCCCAGCACCAGCACAATGCAGGTTCAGCCTCACTATCCCAAGGTTGACCATGACCCGAGTCAAAATCAAGAGTTGGACTAACTGACTGAGCCACCCAGATGCTCCTCCTCCTTTCTAATGTATGCATTGAGTGCTAAAAATGGAGCTCTCTGTTGATTTAGCTGTGTCCCATCAATTTTAATACGTTGTAGTTTTATTTTCCTTCGGGTCAGTGCACTGAAATTTTATCTTTTGTCTCCGATAATCTAGAAAGTTACTTTCTACGTGTTTAGATTTTGTTATGTTTCTCCCTTTGATATCTAGTTTCATTTTTAACTATTTTTATAAGTGTCAAAGTTTAATTCCAAGACAATGCTACATAGGGTTTCATTTTTTTCAGATCCACAATATAGAGATTCTCCTCCGCTGCCCAACGACTGTTAGCTCCTGTTGCCAGGCACTGATTTGCGTTGGAGTCTCGGGTGCACCTCCCCCACCCCTACTCCCTTCAGCTCCTGTTGTCAGGCACTGGTTTGCATTGGAGACGGAACCTTCGTAGGGGTTCCAAGCAGTTTCTAGTGGCCGAGAGAACACTGGTGATCAGAGACAAAGCCCCCAGGCTCTCTGGAGCCAGCTGGTGGCCATTACAATGTCTCCCCACACAGTTCTGGAGCCGCTGTGGGCTCTCCGGGAACAGCTGTGGGCTTCTGGGTTGCCGATATTCGAACGTTGGCCACATGGGCCACGAGACTCTGGGTTTGGCTGGGAGATCCTCGTGTGCACTGTGTTGCTGGTGTTCATTCCAGTAAAGTGTGGACTCCGCTTAAGAGGAAGAAAGGGGCACTGTGCCCAGAATGCAGTATCTGGAAAAGACATGGAGAAGACCGACCCGGATGCACCAGCCCATGGAGCCGTCGCATCATCGGAGCACAAGGCCAGTCCTCTCCCGCTACAGATCCTTGCTCTGGCTGCCCTGAATCAAGATGTCGGGTACTTTTCTGTGGGAGACGCTACGCAACTGCTGAAGGGAGTTCGGCAAAGGCTGTTGAAGAAGAGCCCTCACCAGCTCACCGATGAAAATCCCATCTGTGGAGCAGCCCAGGACGATGGAGAACCCCCTGCGAGGAATATGCCAGAAGACTTCAAGGACAGCCCTGATCTGCGGGGAAGTGCAGACCCTCTGTCTCAGGACATTGGCAGCTGTGGACTGAGAGGGCAGGAAGAGGCAGGGGAGGCAGGCAGGCCAGAGCTTCCTGACGGAGGTGTGCCGTGGCAGGCCCACACTGAGGGCCAGAGCCAACACCACACCCTCAGCCAGATCCTACTGACGGTGATGCATCTGCTAGAGCTCCTTCAAGATCATCTGGAAGGTGGGGGCTCAAGGAGGCAGGTGCAGACTGGCTCCTTCTCCACTGATCACGTGCCCCGTGGGAGCCCCCTGAATCAAGGAAAGCCATCCAGGGCACTGAAGAAGGCACGTCAGGGGAATGAAGAGCTCCCAGGAAACACAACAATCCACCAAGCTGAGCAAGTATCTTTTCACCAGCGAAACAGCCTCCTGGAAAGGGAGATTCAGAAGCTGCACCTGAAGCTCGAGGCAGAGCCTAAGCTGTGCGAAGAGCACCTCAAACACCTGGAGAGGAAGATGATGGAGGAGAAGGCACGCTGCCTGCAAGTGAAGAACAAACTCGCCAAGGTGCGCAGGAAGGTGGATGCTGCCCACTGGAACTTAGGCCTCTCCAAGAAGATGGCCGACGACCTGCACCGAGAATGGCAGAGAATCTCCTCCTTGCATGACCGAGAGCGCCTCCTGGTGGAGAACAGAAGTGAGGAGAGCCAGAAGGCTGTTCTGTGGGCAGAGAGGGAGTTCCAAAGGCTCAAGGAAGAAAACCATTGCCTCAGGCAGAAGCTGGCCAACTCTGGGCCCAAGGTCCAGCCTGTCTCCGGGGGGCCTCCTGCTCCTGCTCCTGCTCCTGCTCCTGCTCCAGCTCCAGCTCCTGCTCTTCTGGGCACAGCCTCCAAATGCCCTCAAGGGCCACAGGCTCCCCTCAAAGCCCAGAAGCCCAAGAAGGGAGCAAGGGTGCACTGGCCAGACTCCAAGTTCTCGGGTCCCCTGCAGGTCTGATTCCCTTTCCCAGCAGCCACCGACACTCACAACCAGAGCACAAAAGCTCCTGTGCTTCCTTACCCCTTCAGCCACACCCA
This sequence comes from Mustela nivalis, assembly GCF_964662115.1. Taxonomy (NCBI): domain Eukaryota; kingdom Metazoa; phylum Chordata; class Mammalia; order Carnivora; family Mustelidae; genus Mustela; species Mustela nivalis. The sequence continues at coordinate 66,612 of NW_028135790.1, forward strand.
TTGCTCCTTTGACTGGAGATCCACCCCATTCTTGAACTGATGCTACCTATTCCCTATAGCCATGTGAGAGAGCATTTTTCATTGTTAAGGACCAAAAAAATAAAACGATCAAATTGCTGATCCTACTGCGACTGAGAATTGATTGTATGAAGGGATTCTATGCCAAGCAACGAAGGGTTTTAAGTGTCCTTTACTGATCACTTAATTGTCCCAATAACCCAGTGTGTCATATACTACTGAGGTTCAGAGAGGGGACATAACTTGCCCCAAGATCACACAGCTAGTGAATTTCAGAGCTCCCATGCCAAGCCAAGGTTGTCTCATTACCCACTGATGTGAAAATAACTACCACTCCTACCACTACGATGACTTCTGCTTCTTCATTTCTGAGAGAGAGAAAGAGCGAGGGCACACACACATGCAAGCGGGGGAGGGGCAGGAAGAGAGAGATTCCTAGACAGCCTTCGACTCAAGTGCACAACCAGACGCTGGGCTGGATTTCACAGACCATGGGAACACGCCCTGAGCCGAAATCAAGAGTCAGACGTTGACCTGACTAAGCCACACAGGCACCCTTCCCTTGTGCAAGGAACTTCTAGGCAAGCTGCTGTAAGGATCCCAGAAGGGCTTGACAAAATTTTCTCATAGGTCACGTTCTAGTTTGGATGCAAGGATTATGGTGATGCCTAGCTGAGGTAAAGTCCCAGCAAAGCATGGAGGGCAGCCTTTCAGGGTCTCCAACGATTCCCTTCGTGGGTACACCTCGTTTTGTGTTCCATACTCTACCACTGGATTAGAGTCAGGAACTCCTGCCTCACTTCGAAAGGACAGAATATGGCCCGAGAGATAGATAGCATGTCCCTTCTGAGGCTCGTAGACAAAGACACTGGTCTCCACTTGGGCTTGCTCTCGCTCCCTCACCATTGGTTTTGAGGGAAGCCGCCTGCTCCTTGTGGGCTGTATGATGGAGAGGCCCATGTGGCAAGGAAAGAATATTTCTTGCTCACCGCAATGGAGGACCTCTGGCTGCTAGGAGCCACCCGAGTGAGCACACAAGCAGATTTCCCGCCAACAAGCCTGGAGATGACTGAAGACCCACATGACATCTTGACTGCAGCCTTGTGAGAGATCCTGAGACACAGGTCCCTGGCTAGATGCACCTGGATGCCTGGCCCACGGAAACCATATGCGGTTATCAATTGGTGTGGTCGGAAGCCCTCTGGGTTGCGGAAAACATTCAAAAAAGACACAAGGGTGAAGCCACAGTTCTGGCTGCTGACCCACCCCCCTCTCCTGGGCTTGAAATTCCAGGGAAGTCAAGCGATGGTAGCAAGCACGGAGAGATTAGGGTAAACAATGCCAGAAAGAGGTCCTCTATTCTGTTCTCCATGTATCTCTCTGAGAGGACATGCCCTCACCTGATCCACCCGAGCCAATAGGTGGCCCATGCAGGAGGAGACAACTGGCCGTGTGGTCCAAGTCGGCTGAGAGCACTAGACCCAGCGTCGCAGAGCCTCCTTGAAGGCAGAAAAAGAGCCCAGAAGTTCCCTGGTGTCCCTAGAGAAGGCACAGAAATTAGATGAGTTGAAAGCCTGGGACCTGGTCATTGGGCTTCTGGGCAAGAGGGGAGATGGCCTGTGGAAGGGACACTGCCTGCAACCCCTCTTGGACCAGACCCCACCTGTCTGCTTTGGGATACTGAGGATTAAGACGAGAGTGAACTAGTGTAGAAGAGATGGTGTTCTAATGCTTGGCAGGTTTAAAGCGATTGAAATCGTTGACATTCCTATTCTCCTCGTCCTCAGGACCACCATTAAGGGGAAGGGGCCTTCAAAGAAGCAAGAGGAGTTTATCACTTACAGCAGCCCTGTCAAGTGTCAATATCCAACCACTCCAGTCCCTTCCACCCCCTTGGCAGCCCCACTGCTTTCATAAGGACACAGATACATTCCCCTACAGGCTTTGGAGCAAACGTTAAGTTTTGATTTCTCTAAGATAAATGCCATAGTGCCATGACCTGCTCCTATGGCGGTAGCAAGTCTAGTTCTCAAAGAATCTGTGTGGAAGGGTTGAGCCACTCTATTGGACACCTGAAATTGATATTATACTGCATGTGAACGGGAATGTAACTCACGGCTTGGAAAAGGAAAAGAAACTCTTAACTGTTTTTAAGAGTCAGCTCTATCATTTTCCATTCCCAACTGTGATGCGGGAGTGATCCAGTCATTCCACATCCTGCCTTGCATTTGGTGGTGGGGTCTCTCTCTCCCTCTCTGGCGCATTTGGTTTGAATCACTGTGATAGGTGTGCAGTGAGAGCTCACTGGAGTTTTCATTTGAATTGCCCCAATGGCAACTTTCTATGTGGTTTCCATCTGTCTACGCTTTGGTAAAGGTGGCAGGCCCTTTACTTTTTCCCCACCCCCCTTCTATTTCCTTTTGCTAACTAGATTGCATGCTTACTTGGGGATCAAATTCTGAGTTTCCATGCTTCAGACAGGAGTCCTCTATTAGCTATGTGATTTGGACCTATTTCCTCCAAGTTGGTAGCTTGTCTTTTGGGTCTTCTTAAGGAGGTCTTTCACATGGCACAGATTTACAATTCTGATTGTTGGATAAAGTCTAATTAATCAACTTTACCTTAGGGAAAATAAGTTGATGTTCGACTGGAGGATTCTTTACCTAGCTTTCCATTCTGGAAATTTTTCCCCACATTTTCCCTATAAGATTTATCATTTTCCATGTAAGGCAGTGATTAATTTTGAGCTACTTTTTAAAATACTCTTTTTTTCTTTTTTTCCTTTGGGAGAGTGAACATGTGCATGAGCGGGCAGGGGCCTGGAGGGAGAAGGGAAAAGAGCATCCTCAAGCAGCCTCGCCAGTGAGCTTGGAGCCTGACTTTGTCCCGGGACGCTGAGAGCTTGACAAGAGCCGAAATCAAGAGCTGGCTGCCGCACAGGCTGCCTCACCCAGGCAGCCTGAGTTAAGTTTTGTATAGGGTTTGATACTTAGATTGTGGTCCCCGGCCTCCTCGTCCTCCACCTCCTCCTCCCCTCTCCCGCTCCCTCTTCTGCTTCTCCTTCTTCTTTGCCTATGCATGTCCACTTGCTCTAGCACCATTTATTCAAAACGCTGTCACTCCTCCACTGAACGGCTTTTTACCTTTGTCAAGGCCCCATTCGACATATGGGTGTAGTTCTCTTTCTGGGTCCCTGATTCTGTTCCACTTATCCATCTTTATTCTGTTCCATTGGTCTAGCTCTTCACCAACACCACGCACTTTTGATTACTGTAGACGAATATCTTGAAATGGGGTAGAAGGATTCTTCTGGTTTTCTTCTTTAGTTTTAGTTTCTCCTCTTTTTCTAGGTCCTAAAATAGAAAGATTATAGTTTTGAGACTCCTTTTCATTTTAGAGAAAGAGAGAGAGACAGACACAGACACAGAGACAGAGACAGAGACAGAGAAACGGAAGCGGTGCAGAAAGAGAGAGAGATGATTAAGCAGCCACCATGCCCAGCACAAGCACAATGCAGGTTCAGCCTCACTATCCCAAGATTGACCATGACCCGAGTCAAAATCAAGAGTTGGACTAACTGACTGAGCCACCCAGATGCTCCTCCTCCTTTCTAATGTATGCATTGAGTGCTAAAAATGGAGCTCTCTGTTGATTTAGCTGTGTCCCATCAATTTTAATACGTTGTAGTTTTATTTTCCTTCGGGTCAGTGCACTGAAATTTTATCTTTTGTCTCCGATAATCTAGAAAGTTACTTTCTACGTGTTTAGATTTTGTTATCTTTCTCCCTTTGATATCTAGTTTCATTTTTAACTTTTTTTTATAAGTGTCAAAGTTTAATTCCAAGACAATGCTACATAGGGTTGCATTTTTTTCAGGTCCACAATATAGAGATTCTCCTCCGCTGCCCAACGACTGTTAGCTCCTGTTGCCAGGCACTGATTTGGGTTGGAGTCTCGGGTGCACCTCCCCCACCCCTACTCCCTTCAGCTCCTGTTGCCAGGCACTGGTTTGCATTGGAGACGGAACCCTCGTAGGGGCTCCAAGCAGTTTCTGGTGATCAGAGACAAAGCCCCCAGGCTCTCTGGAGCCAGCTGGTGGCCATTACAATGTCTCCCCACACAGTTCTGGAGCCGCTGTGGGCTCTCCGGGAACAGCTGTGGGCTTCTGGGTTGCCGATAATCGAACGTTGGCCACATGGGCCACGAGACTCTGGGTTTGGCTGGGAGATCCTCGTGTGCACTGTGTTGCTGGTGTTCATTCCAGTAAAGTGTGGACTCCGCTTAAGAGGAAGAAAGGGGCACTGTGCCCAGAATGAAGTATCTGGAAAAGACATGGAGAAGACCGACCCGGATGCACCAGCCCATGGAGCCGTCGCATCATCGGAGCACAAGGCCAGTCCTCTCCCGCTACAGATCCTTGCTCTGGCTGCCCTGAATCAAGATGTCGGGTACTTTTCTGTGGGAGACGCTACGCAACTGCTGAAGGGAGTTCGGCAAAGGCTGTTGAAGAAGAGCCCTCACCAGCTCACCGATGAAAATCCCATCTGTGGAGCAGCCCAGGACGATGGAGAACCCCCTGCGAGGAATATGCCAGAAGACTTCAAGGACAGCCCTGATCTGCGGGGAAGTGCAGACCCTCTGTCTCAGGACATTGGCAGCTGTGGACTGAGAGGGCAGGAAGAGGCAGGGGAGGCAGGCAGGCCAGAGCTTCCTGACGGAGGTGTGCCGTGGCAGGCCCCCGCTGAGGGCCAGAGCCAACACCACACCCTCAGCCAGATCCTACTGACGATGATGCATCTGCTAGAGCTCCTTCGAGATCATCTGGAAGGTGGGGGCTCAAGGAGGCAGGTGCAGACTGGCTCCTCCTCCACTGATCACGTGCCCCGTGGGAGCCCCCTGAATCAAGGAAAGCCATCCAGGGCACTGAAGAAGGCACGTCAGGGGAATGAAGAGCTCCCAGGAAACACAACAATCCACCAAGCTGAGCAAGTATCTTTTCACCAGCGAAACAGCCTCCTGGAAAGGGAGATTCAGAAGCTGCACCTGAAGCTCGAGGCAGAGCCTAAGCTGTGCGAAGAGCACCTCAAACACCTGGAGAGGAAGATGATGGAGGAGAAGGCACGCTGCCTGCAAGTGAAGAACGAACTCGCCAAGGAGCGCAGGAAGGTGGATGCTGCCCACTGGAACTTAGGCCTCTCCAAGAAGATGGCCGACGACCTGCACCGAGAATGGCAGAGAATCTCCTCCTTGCATGACCGAGAGCGCCTCCTGGTGGAGAACAGAAGTGAGGAGAGCCAGAAGGCTGTTCTGTGGGCAGAGAGGGAGTTCCAAAGGCTCAAGGAAGAAAACCATTGCCTCAGGCAGAAGCTGGCCAACTCTGGGCCCAAGGTCCAGCCTGTCTCCGGGGGGCCTCCTGCTCCTGCTCCTGCTCCTGCTCCAGCTCCAGCTCCTGCTCCTGCTCTTCTGGGCACAGCCTCCCAATGCCCTCAAGGGCCACAGGCTCCCCTCAAAGCCCAGAAGCCCAAGAAGGGAGCAAGGGTGCACTGGCCAGACTCCAAGTTCTCGGGTCCCCTGCAGGTCTGATTCCCTTTCCCAGCAGCCACCAACACTCACAACCAGAGCACAAAAGCTCCTGTGCTTCCTTACCCCTTCAGCCACACCCATTGCTCCTTTGACTGGAGATCCACCCCATTCTTGAACTGATGCTACCTATTCCCTATAGCCATGTGAGAGAGCATTTTTCATTGTTAAGGACCAAAAAAATAAAACGATCAAATTGCTGATCCTACTGCGACTGAGAATTGATTGTATGAAGGGATTCTATGCCAAGCAACGAAGGGTTTTAAGTGTCCTTTACTGATCACTTAATTGTCCCAATAACCCAGTGTGTCATATACTACTGAGGTTCAGAGAGGGGACACAACTTGCCCCAAGATCACACAGCTAGTGAATTTCAGAGCTCCCATTCCAAGCCAAGGTTGTCTAATTACCCACTGATGTGAAAATAACTACCACTCCTACCACTACGATGACTTCTGCTTCTTCATTTCTGAGAGAGAGAAAGAGCGAGGGCACACACACATGCAAGCGGGGGAGGGGCAGGGAGAGAGAGATTCCTAGACAGCCTTCGACTCAAGTGCACAACCAGACGCTGGGCTGGATTTCACAGACCATGGGACCACGCCCTGAGCCGAAATCAAGAGTCAGACGTTGACCTGACTAAGCCACACAGGCACCCTTCCCTTGTGCAAGGAACTTCTAGGCAAGCTGCTGTAAGGATCCCAGAAGGGCTTGACAAAATTTTCTCATAGGTCACGTTCTAGTTTGGATGCAAGGATTATGGTGATCCCTAGCTGAGGTAAAGGCCCAGCAAAGCATGGAGGGCAGCCTTTCAGGGTCTCCAACGATTCCCTTCGTGGGTACACCTCGTTTTGTGTTCCATACTCTACCACTGGATTAGAGTCAGGAACTCCTGCCTCACTTCGAAAGGACAGAATATGGCCCGAGAGATAGATAGCATGTCCCTTCTGAGGCTCGTAGACAAAGACACTGGTCTCCTCTTGGGCTTGCTCTCGCTCCCTCACCATTGGTTTCGAGGGAAGCCGCCTGCTCCTTGTGGGCTGTATGATGGAGAGGCCCATGTGGCAAGGAATGAATATTTCTTGCTCACCGCAATGGAGGACCTCTGGCTGCTAGGAGCCACCCGAGTGAGCACACAAGCAGATTTCCCGCCAACAAGCCTGGAGATGACTGAAGACCCACATGACATCTTGACTGCAGCCTTGTGAGAGATCCTGAGACACAGGTCCCTGGCTAGATGCACCTGGATGCCTGGCCCACGGAAACCATATGCGGTTATCAATTGGTGTGGTCGGAAGCCCTCTGGGTTGCGGAAAACATTCAAAAAAGACACAAGGGTGAAGCCACAGTTCTGGCTGCTGACCCACCCCCCTCTCCTGGGCTTGAAATTCCAGGGAAGTCAAGCGATGGTAGCAAGCACGGAGAGATTAGGGTAAACAATGCCAGAAAGAGGTCCTCTATTCTGTTCTCCATGTATCTCTCTGAGAGGACATGCCCTCACCTGATCCACCCGAGCCAATAGGTGGCCCATGCAGGAGGAGACAACTGGCCGTGTGGTCCAAGTCGGCTGAGAGCACTAGACCCAGCGTCGCAGAGCCTCCTTGAAGCCAGAAAAAGAGCCCAGAAGTTCCCTGGTGTCCCTAGAGAAGGCACAGAAATTAGATGAGTTGAAAGCCTGGGACCTGGTCATTGGGCTTCTGGGCAAGAGGGGAGATGGCCTGTGGAAGGGACACTGCCTGCAACCCCTCTTGGACCAGACCCCACCTGTCTGCTTTGGGATACTGAGGATTAAGACGAGAGTGAACTAGTGTAGAAGAGATGGTGTTCTAATGCTTGGCAGGTTTAAAGCGATTGAAATCGTTGACATTCCTATTCTCCTCGTCCTCAGGACCACCATTAAGGGGAAGGGGCCTTCAAAGAAGCAAGAGGAGTTTATCACTTACAGCAGCCCTGTCAAGTGTCAATATCCAACCACTCCAGTCCCTTCCACCCCCTTGGCAGCCCCACTGCTTTCATAAGGACACAGATACATTCCCCTACAGGCTTTGGAGCAAACGTTAAGTTTTGATTTCTCTAAGATAAATGCCATAGTGCCATGACCTGCTCCTATGGCGGTAGCAAGTCTAGTTCTCAAAGAATCTGTGTGGAAGGGTTGAGCCACTCTATTGGACACCTGAAATTGATATTATACTGCATGTGAACGGGAATGTAACTCACGGCTTGGAAAAGGAAAAGAAACTCTTAACTGTTTTCAAGAGTCAGCTCTATCATTTTCCATTCCCAACTGTGATGCGGGAGTGATCCAGTCATTCCACATCCTGCCTTGCATTTGGTGGTGGGGTCTCTCTCTCCCTCTCTGGCGCATTTGGTTTGAATCACTGGGATAGGTGTGCAGTGAGAGCTCACTGGAGTTTTCATTTGAATTGCCCCAATGGCAACTTTCTATGTGGTTTCCATCTGTCTACGCTTTGGTAAAGGTGGCAGGCCCTTTACTTTTTCCCCACCCCCCTTCTATTTCCTTTTGCTAACTAGATTGCATGCTTACTTGGGGATCAAATTCTGAGTTTCCATGCTTCAGACAGGAGTCCTCTATTAGCTATGTGATTTGGACCTATTTCCTCCAAGTTGGTAGCTTGTCTTTTGGGTCTTCTTAAGGAGGTCTTTCACACGGCACAGATTTACAATTCTGATTGTTGGATAAAGTCTAATTAATCAACTTTACCTTAGGGAAAATAATTTGATGTTCGACTGGAGGATTCTTTACCTAGCTTTCCATTCTGGAAATTTTTCCCCACATTTTCCCTATAAGATTTATCATTTTCCATGTAAGGCAGTGATTAATTTTGAGCTACTTTTTAAAATACTCTTTTTTTCTTTTTTTCCTTTGGGAGAGTGAACATGTGCATGAGCGGGCAGGGGCCTGGAGGGAGAAGGGAAAAGAGCATCCTCAAGCAGCCTCGCCAGTGAGCTTGGAGCCTGACTTTGTCCCGGGACGCTGAGAGCTTGACAAGAGCCGAAATCAAGAGCTGGCTGCCGCACAGGCTGCCTCACCCAGGCAGCCTGAGTTAAGTTTTGTATAGGGTTTGATACTTAGATTGTGGTCCCCGGCCTCCTCGTCCTCCACCTCCTCCTCCCCTCTCCCGCTCCCTCTTCTGCTTCTCCTTCTTCTTTGCCTATGCATGTCCACTTGCTCTAGCACCATTTATTCAAAACGCTGTCACTCCTCCACTGAACGGCTTTTTACCTTTGTCAAGGCCCCATTCGACATATGGGTGTAGTTCTCTTTCTGGGTCCCTGATTCTGTTCCACTTATCCATCTTTATTCTGTTCCATTGGTCTAGCTCTTCACCAACACCACGCACTTTTGATTACTGTAGACGAATATCTTGAAATGGGGTAGAAGGATTCTTCTGGTTTTCTTCTTTAGTTTTAGTTTCTCCTCTTTTTCTAGGTCCTAAAATAGAAAGATTATAGTTTTGAGACTCCTTTTCATTTTAGAGAAAGAGAGAGAGACAGACACAGACACAGAGACAGAGACAGAGACAGAGAAACGGAAGCGGTGCAGAAAGAGAGAGAGATGATTAAGCAGCCACCATGCCCAGCACAAGCACAATGCAGGTTCAGCCTCACTATCCCAAGATTGACCATGACCCGAGTCAAAATCAAGAGTTGGACTAACTGACTGAGCCACCCAGATGCTCCTCCTCCTTTCTAATGTATGCATTGAGTGCTAAAAATTGAGCTCTCTGTTGATTTAGCTGTGTCCCATCAATTTTAATACGTTGTAGTTTTATTTTCCTTCGGGTCAGTGCACTGAAATTTTATCTTTTGTGTCCGATAATCTAGAAAGTTACTTTCTACGTGTTTAGATTTTGTTATGTTTCTCCCTTTGATATCTAGTTTCATTTTTAACTTTTTTTTATAAGTGTCAAAGTTTAATTCCAAGACAATGCTACATAGGGTTGCATTTTTTTCAGATCCACAATATAGAGATTCTCCTCCGCTGCCCAACGACTGTTAGCTCCTGTTGCCAGGCACTGATTTGCGTTGGAGTCTCGGGTGCACCTCCCCCACCCCTACTCCCTTCAGCTCCTGTTGCCAGGCACTGGTTTGCATTGGAGACGGAACCTTCGTAGGGGTTCCAAGCAGTTTCTAGTGGCCGAGAGGACACTGGTGATCAGAGACAAAGCCCCCAGGCTCTCTGGAGCCAGCTGGTGGCCATTACAATGTCTCCCCACACAGTTCTGGAGCCGCTGTGGGCTCTCCGGGAACAGCTGTGGGCTTCTGGGTTGCCGATATTCGAACGTTGGCCACATGGGCCACGAGACTCTGGGTTTGGCTGGGAGATCCTCGTGTGCACTGTGTTGCTGGTGTTCATTCCAGTAAAGTGTGGACTCCGCTTAAGAGGAAGAAAGGGGCACTGTGCCCAGAATGAAGTATCTGGAAAAGACATGGAGAAGAACGACCCGGATGCACCAGCCCATGGAGCCGTCGCATCATCGGAGCACAAGGCCAGTCCTCTCCCGCTACAGATCCTTGCTCTGGCTGCCCTGAATCAAGATGTCGGGTACTTTTCTGTGGGAGACGCTACGCAACTGCTGAAGGGAGTTCGGCAAAGGCTGTTGAAGAAGAGCCCTCACCAGCTCACCGATGAAAATCCCATCTGTGGAGCAGCCCAGGACGATGGAGAACCCCCTGCGAGGAATATGCCAGAAGACTTCAAGGACAGCCCTGATCTGCGGGGAAGTGCAGACCCTCTGTCTCAGGACATTGGCAGCTGTGGACTGAGAGGGCAGGAAGAGGCAGGGGAGGCAGGCAGGCCAGAGCTTCCTGACGGAGGTGTGCCGTGGCAGGCCCCCGCTGAGGGCCAGAGCCAACACCACACCCTCAGCCAGATCCTACTGACGGTGATGCATCTGCTAGAGCTCCTTCGAGATCATCTGGAAGGTGGGGGCTCAAGGAGGCAGGTGCAGACTGGCTCCTCCTCCACTGATCACGTGCCCCGTGGGAGCCCCCTGAATCAAGGAAAGCCATCCAGGGCACTGAAGAAGGCACGTCAGGGGAATGAAGAGCTCCCAGGAAACACAACAATCCACCAAGCTGAGCAAGTATCTTTTCACCAGCGAAACAGCCTCCTGGAAAGGGAGATTCAGAAGCTGCACCTGAAGCTCGAGGCAGAGCCTAAGCTGTGCGAAGAGCACCTCAAACACCTGGAGAGGAAGATGATGGAGGAGAAGGCACGCTGCCTGCAAGTGAAGAACGAACTCGCCAAGGTGCGCAGGAAGGTGGATGCTGCCCACTGGAACTTAGGCCTCTACAAGAAGATGGCCGACGACCTGCACCGAAAATGGCAGAGAATCTCCTCCTTGCATGACCGAGAGCGCCTCCTGGTGGAGAACAGAAGTGAGGAGAGCCAGAAGGCTGTTCTGTGGGCAGAGAGGGAGTTCCAAAGGCTCAAGGAAGAAAACCATTGCCTCAGGCAGAAGCTGGCCAACTCTGGGCCCAAGGTCCAGCCTGTCTCCGGGGGGCCTCCTGCTCCTGCTCCTGCTCCTGCTCCAGCTCCAGCTCCTGCTCCTGCTCTTCTGGGCACAGCCTCCCAATGCCCTCAAGGGCCACAGGCTCCCCTCAAAGCCCAGAAGCCCAAGAAGGGAGCAAGGGTGCACTGGCCAGACTCCAAGTTCTCGGGTCCCCTGCAGGTCTGATTCCCTTTCCCAGCAGCCACCGACACTCACAACCAGAGCACAAAAGCTCCTGTGCTTCCTTACCCCTTCAGCCACACCCATTGCTCCTTTGACTGGAGATCCACCCCATTCTTGAACTGATGCTACCTATTCCCTATAGCCATGTGAGAGAGCATTTTTCATTGTTAAGGACCAAAAAAATAAAACGATCAAATTGCTGATCCTACTGCGACTGAGAATTGATTGTATGAAGGGATTCTATGCCAAGCAACGAAGGGTTTTAAGTGTCCTTTACTGATCACTTAATTGTCCCAATAACCCAGTGTGTCATATACTACTGAGGTTCAGAGAGGGGACACAACTTGCCCCAAGATCACACAGCTAGTGAATTTCAGAGCTCCCATTCCAAGCCAAGGTTGTCTAATTACCCACTGATGTGAAAATAACTACCACTCCTACCACTACGATGACTTCTGCTTCTTCATTTCTGAGAGAGAGAAAGAGTGAGGGCACACACACATGCAAGCGGGGGAGGGGCAGGGAGAGAGAGATTCCTAGACAGCCTTCGACTCAAGTGCACAACCAGACGCTGGGCTGGATTTCACAGACCATGGGACCACGCCCTGAGCCGAAATCAAGAGTCAGACGTTGACCTGACTAAGCCACACAGGCACCCTTCCCTTGTGCAAGGAACTTCTAGGCAAGCTGCTGTAAGGATCCCAGAAGGGCTTGACAAAATTTTCTCATAGGTCACGTTCTAGTTTGGATGCAAGGATTATGGTGATGCCTAGCTGAGGTAAAGTCCCAGCAAAGCATGGAGGGCAGCCTTTCAGGGTCTCCAACGATTCCCTTCGTGGGTACACCTCGTTTTGTGTTCCATACTCTACCACTGGATTAGAGTCAGGAACTCCTGCCTCACTTCGAAAGGACAGAATATGGCCCGAGAGATAGATAGCATGTCCCTTCTGAGGCTTGTAGACAAAGACACTGGTCTCCTCTTGGGCTTGCTCTCGCTCCCTCACCATTGGTTTCGAGGGAAGCCGCCTGCTCCTTGTGGGCTGTATGATGGAGAGGCCCATGTGGCAAGGAATGAATATTTCTTGCTCACCGCAATGGAGGACCTCTGGCTGCTAGGAGCCACCCGAGTGAGCACACAAGCAGATTTCCCGCCAACAAGCCTGGAGATGACTGAAGACCCACATGACATCTTGACTGCAGCCTTGTGAGAGATCCTGAGACACAGGTCCCTGGCTAGATGCACCTGGATGCCTGGCCCACGGAAACCATATGCGGTTATCAATTGGTGTTGTCGGAAGCCCTCTGGGTTGCGGAAAACATTCAAAAAAGACACAAGGGTGAAGCCACAGTTCTGGCTGCTGACCCACCCCCCTCTCCTGGGCTTGAAATTCCAGGGAAGTCAAGCGATGGTAGCAACCACTGAGAGATTAGGGTAAACAATGCCAGAAAGAGGTCCTCTATTCTGTTCTCCATGTATCTCTCTGAGAGGACATGCCCTCACCTGATCCACCCGAGCCAATAGGTGGCCCATGCAGGAGGAGACAACTGGCCGTGTGGTCCAAGTCGGCTGAGAGCACTAGACCCAGCGTCGCAGAGCCTCCTTGAAGGCAGAAAAAGAGCCCAGAAGTTCCCTGGTGTCCCTAGAGAAGGCACAGAAATTAGATGAGTTGAAAGCCTGGGACCTGGTCATTGGGCTTCTGGGCAAGAGGGGAGATGGCCTGTGGAAGGGACACTGCCTGCAACCCCTCTTGGACCAGACCCCACCTGTCTGCTTTGGGATACTGAGGATTAAGACGAGAGTGAACTAGTGTAGAAGAGATGGTGTTCTAATGCTTGGCAGGTTTAAAGCGATTGAAATCGTTGACATTCCTATTCTCCTCGTCCTCAGGACCACCATTAAGGGGAAGGGGCCTTCAAAGAAGCAAGAGGAGTTTATCACTTACAGCAGCCCTGTCAAGTGTCAATATCCAACCACTCCAGTCCCTTCCACCCCCTTGGCAGCCCCACTGCTTTCATAAGGACACAGATACATTCCCCTACAGGCTTTGGAGCAAACGTTAAGTTTTGATTTCTCTAAGATAAATGCCATAGTGCCATGACCTGCTCCTATGGCGGTAGCAAGTCTAGTTCTCAAAGAATCTGTGTGGAAGGGTTGAGCCACTCTATTGGACACCTGAAATTGATATTATACTGCATGTGAACGGGAATGTAACTCACGGCTTGGAAAAGGAAAAGAAACTCTTAACTGTTTTCAAGAGTCAGCTCTATCATTTTCCATTCCCAACTGTGATGCGGGAGTGATCCAGTCATTCCACATCCTGCCTTGCATTTGGTGGTGGGGTCTCTCTCTCCCTCTCTGGCGCATTTGGTTTGAATCACTGTGATAGGTGTGCAGTGAGAGCTCACTGGAGTTTTCATTTGAATTGCCCCAATGGCAACTTTCTATGTGGTTTCCATCTGTCTACGCTTTGGTAAAGGTGGCAGGCCCTTTACTTTTTCCCCACCCCCCTTCTATTTCCTTTTGCTAACTAGATTGCATGCTTACTTGGGGATCAAATTCTGAGTTTCCATGCTTCAGACAGGAGTCCTCTATTAGCTATGTGATTTGGACCTATTTCCTCCAAGTTGGTAGCTTGTCTTTTGGGTCTTCTTAAGGAGGTCTTTCACACGGCACAGATTTACAATTCTGATTGTTGGATAAAGTCTAATTAATCAACTTTACCTTAGGGAAAATAAGTTGATGTTCGACTGGAGGATTCTTTACCTAGCTTTCCATTCTGGAAATTTTCCCCCACATTTTCCCTATAAGATTTATCATTTTCCATGTAAGGCAGTGATTAATTTTGAGCTACTTTTTAAAATACTCTTTTTTTTCTTTTTTTCCTTTCGGAGAGTGAACATGTGCATGAGCGGGCAGGGGCCTGGAGGGAGAAGGGAAAAGAGCATCCTCAAGCAGCCTCGCCAGTGAGCTTGGAGCCTGACTTTGTCCCGGGACGCTGAGAGCTTGACAAGAGCCGAAATCAAGAGCTGGCTGCCGCACAGGCTGCCTCACCCGGGCAGCCTGAGTTAAGTTTTGTATAGGGTTTGATACTTAGATTGTGGTCCCCGGCCTCCTCGTCCTCCACCTCCTCCTCCCCTCTCCCACTCCCTCTTCTGCTTCTCCTTCTTCTTTGCCTATGCATGTCCACTTGCTCTAGCACCATTTATTCAAAACGCTGTCACTCCTCCACTGAACGGCTTTTTACCTTTGTCAAGGCCCCATTCGACATATGGGTGTAGTTCTCTTTCTGGGTCCCTGATCTGTTCCACTTATCCATCTTTATTCTGTTCCATTGGTCTAGCTCTTCACCAACACCACGCACTTTTGATTACTGTAGACGAATATCTTGAAATGGGGTAGAAGGATTCTTCTGGTTTTCTTCTTTAGTTTTAGTTTCTCCTCTTTTTCTAGGTCCTAAAATACAAAGATTATAGTTTTGAGACTCCTTTCCTTTTTAGAGAGAGAGAGAGAGACAGACACAGACACAGAGACAGAGACAGAGAAACGGATGCGGTGCAGAAAGAGAGAGAGATGATTAAGCAGCCACCATGCCCAGCACCAGCACAATGCAGGTTCAGCCTCACTATCCCAAGGTTGACCATGACCCGAGTCAAAATCAAGAGTTGGACTAACTGACTGAGCCACCAAGATGCTCCTCCTCCTTTCTAATGTATGCATTGAGTGCTAAAAATTGAGCTCTCTGTTGATTTAGCTGTGTCCCATCAATTTTAATACGTTGTAGTTTTATTTTCCTTCGGGTCAGTGCACTGAAATTTTATCTTTTGTCTCCGATAATCTAGAAAGTTACTTTCTACGTGTTTAGATTTTGTTATCTTTCTCCCTTTGATATCTAGTTTCATTTTTCACTTTTTTTTATAAGTGTCAAAGTTTAATTCCAAGACAATGCTACATAGGGTTGCATTTTTCTCAGGTCCACAATATAGAGATTCTCCTCCGCTGCCCAACGACTGTTAGCTCCTGTTGCCAGGCACTGATTTGCGTTGGAGTCTCGGGTGCACCTCCCCCAACCCTACTCCCTTCAGCTCCTGTTGCCAGGCACTGGTTTGCATTGGAGACGGAACCCTCGTAGGGGTTCCAAGCAGTTTCTGGTGATCAGAGACAAAGCCCCCAGGCTCTCTGGAGCCAGCTGGTGGCCATTACAATGTCTCCCCACACAGTTCTGGAGCCGCTGTGGGCTCTCCGGGAACAGCTGTGGGCTTCTGGGTTTCCGATAATCGAACGTTGGCCACATGGGCCACGAGACTCTGGGTTTGGCTGGGAGATCCTCGTGTGCACTGTGTTGCTGGTGTTCATTCCAGTAAAGTGTGGACTCCGCTTAAGAGGAAGAAAGGGGCACTGTGCCCAGAATGAAGTATCTGGAAAAGACATGGAGAACACCGACCCGGATGCACCAGCCCATGGAGCCGTCGCATCATCGGAGCACAAGGCCAGTCCTCTCCCGCTACAGATCCTTGCTCTGGCTGCCCTGAATCAAGATGTCGGGTACTTTTCTGTGGGAGACGCTACGCAACTGCTGAAGGGAGTTCGGCAAAGGCTGTTGAAGAAGAGCCCTCACCAGCTCACCGATGAAAATCCCATCTGTGGAGCAGCCCAGGACGATGGAGAACCCCCTGCGAGGAATATGCCAGAAGACTTCAAGGACAGCCCTGATCTGCGGGGAAGTGCAGACCCTCTGTCTCAGGACATTGGCAGCTGTGGACTGAGAGGGCAGGAAGAGGCAGGGGAGGCAGGCAGGCCAGAGCTTCCTGACGGAGGTGTGCCGTGGCAGGCCCCCGCTGAGGGCCAGAGCCAACACCACACCCTCAGCCAGATCCTACTGACGGTGATGCATCTGCTAGAGCTCCTTCGAGATCATCTGGAAGGTGGGGGCTCAAGGAGGCAGGTGCAGACTGGCTCCTCCTCCACTGATCACGTGCCCCGTGGGAGCCCCCTGAATCAAGGAAAGCCATCCAGGGCACTGAAGAAGGCACGTCAGGGGAATGAAGAGCTCCCAGGAAACACAACAATCCACCAAGCTGAGCAAGTATCTTTTCACCAGCGAAACAGCCTCCTGGAAAGGGAGATTCAGAAGCTGCACCTGAAGCTCGAGGCAGAGCCTAAGCTGTGCGAAGAGCACCTCAAACACCTGGAGAGGAAGATGATGGAGGAGAAGGCACGCTGCCTGCAAGTGAAGAACGAACTCGCCAAGGTGCGCAGGAAGGTGGATGCTGCCCACTGGAACTTAGGCCTCTACAAGAAGATGGCCGACGACCTGCACCGAAAATGGCAGAGAATCTCCTCCTTGCATGACCGAGAGCGCCTCCTGGTGGAGAACAGAAGTGAGGAGAGCCAGAAGGCTGTTCTGTGGGCAGAGAGGGAGTTCCAAAGGCTCAAGGAAGAAAACCATTGCCTCAGGCAGAAGCTGGCCAACTCTGGGCCCAAGGTCCAGCCTGTCTCCGGGGGGCCTCCTGCTCCTGCTCCTGCTCCTGCTCCTGCTCCAGCTCCAGCTCCTGCTCCTGCTCTTCTGGGCACAGCCTCCAAATGCCCTCAAGGGCCACAAGCTCCCCTCAAAGCCCAGAAGCCCAAGAAGGGATCAAGGGTGCACTGGCCAGACTCCAAGTTCTCGGGTCCCCTGCAGGTCTGATTCCCTTTCCCAGCAGCCACCAACACTCACAACCAGAGCACAAAAGCTCCTGTGCTTCCTTACCCCTTCAGCCACACCCATTGCTCCTTTGACTGGAGATCCACCCCATTCTTGAACTGATGCTACCTATTCCCTATAGCCATGTGAGAGAGCATTTTTCATTGTTAAGGACCAAAAAAATAAAACGATCAAATTGCTGATCCTACTGCGACTGAGAATTGATTGTATGAAGGGATTCTATGCCAAGCAATGAAGGGTTTTAAGTGTCCTTTACTGATCACTTAATTGTCCCAATAACCCAGTGTGTCATATACTACTGAGGTTCAGAGAGGGGACACAACTTGCCCCAAGATCACACAGCTAGTGAATTTCAGAGCTCCCATGCCAAGCCAAGGTTGTCTCATTACCCACTGATGTGAAAATAACTACCACTCCTACCACTACGATGACTTCTGCTTCTTCATTTCTGAGAGAGAGAAAGAGCGAGGGCACACACACATGCAAGCGGGGGAGGGGCAGGGAGAGAGAGATTCCTAGACAGCCTTCGACTCAAGTGCACAACCAGACGCTGGGCTGGATTTCACAGACCATGGGAACACGCCCTGAGCCAAAATCAAGAGTCAGACGTTGACCTGACTAAGCCACACAGGCACCCTTCCCTTGTGCAAGGAACTTCTAGGCAAGCTGCTGTAAGGATCCCAGAAGGGCTTGACAAAATTTTCTCATAGGTCACGTTCTAGTTTGGATGCAAGGATTATGGTGATGCCTAGCTGAGGTAAAGTCCCAGCAAAGCATCGAGGGCAGCCTTTCAGGGTCTCCAACGATTCCCTTCGTGGGTACACCTCGTTTTGTGTTCCATACTCTACCACTGGATTAGAGTCAGGAACTCCTGCCTCACTTCGAAAGGACAGAATATGGCCCGAGAGATAGATAGCATGTCCCTTCTGAGGCTCGTAGACAAAGACACTGGTCTCCTCTTGGGCTTGCTCTCGCTCCCTCACCATTGGTTTCGAGGGAAGCCGCCTGCTCCTTGTGGGCTGTATGATGGAGAGGCCCATGTGGCAAGGAATGAATATTTCTTGCTCACCGCAATGGAGGACCTCTGGCTGCTAGGAGCCACCCGAGTGAGCACACAAGCAGATTTCCCGCCAACAAGCCTGGAGATGACTGAAGACCCACATGACATCTTGACTGCAGCCTTGTGAGAGATCCTGAGACACAGGTCCCTGGCTAGATGCACCTGGATGCCTGGCCCACGGAAACCATATGCGGTTATCAATTGGTGTTGTCGGAAGCCCTCTGGGTTGCGGAAAACATTCAAAAAAGACACAAGGGTGAAGCCACAGTTCTGGCTGCTGACCCACCCCCCTCTCCTGGGCTTGAAATTCCAGGGAAGTCAAGCGATGGTAGCAACCACTGAGAGATTAGGGTAAACAATGCCAGAAAGAGGTCCTCTATTCTGTTCTCCATGTATCTCTCTGAGAGGACATGCCCTCACCTGATCCACCCGAGCCAATAGGTGGCCCATGCAGGAGGAGACAACTGGCCGTGTGGTCCAAGTCGGCTGAGAGCACTAGACCCAGCGTCGCAGAGCCTCCTTGAAGCCAGAAAAAGAGCCCAGAAGTTCCCTGGTGTCCCTAGAGAAGGCACAGAAATTAGATGAGTTGAAAGCCTGGGACCTGGTCATTGGGCTTCTGGGCAAGAGGGGAGATGGCCTGTGGAATGGACACTGGCTGCAACCCCTCTTGGACCAGACCCCACCTGTCTGCTTTGGGATACTGAGGATTAAGACGAGAGTGAACTAGTGTAGAAGAGATGGTGTTCTAATGCTTGGCAGGTTTAAAGCGATTGAAATCGTTGACATTCCTATTCTCCTCGTCCTCAGGACCACCATTAAGGGGAAGGGGCCTTCAAAGAAGCAAGAGGAGTTTATCACTTACAGCAGCCCTGTCAAGTGTCAATATCCAACCACTCCAGTCCCTTCCACCCCCTTGGCAGCCCCACTGCTTTCATAAGGACACAGATACATTCCCCTACAGGCTTTGGAGCAAACGTTAAGTTTTGATTTCTCTAAGATAAATGCCATAGTGCCATGACCTGCTCCTATGGCGGTAGCAAGTCTAGTTCTCAAAGAATCTGTGTGGAAGGGTTGAGCCACTCTATTGGACACCTGAAATTGATATTATACTGCATGTGAACGGGAATGTAACTCACGGCTTGGAAAAGGAAAAGAAACTCTTAACTGTTTTCAAGAGTCAGCTCTATCATTTTCCATTCCCAACTGTGATGCGGGAGTGATCCAGTCATTCCACATCCTGCCTTGCATTTGGTGGTGGGGTCTCTCTCTCCCTCTCTGGCGCATTTGGTTTGAATCACTGTGATAGGTGTGCAGTGAGAGCTCACTGGAGTTTTCATTTGAATTGCCCCAATGGCAACTTTCTATGTGGTTTCCATCTGTCTACGCTTTGGTAAAGGTGGCAGGCCCTTTACTTTTTCCCCACCCCCCTTCTATTTCCTTTTGCTAACTAGATTGCATGCTTACTTGGGGATCAAATTCTGAGTTTCCATGCTTCAGACAGGAGTCCTCTATTAGCTATGTGATTTGGACCTATTTCCTCCAAGTTGGTAGCTTGTCTTTTGGGTCTTCTTAAGGAGGTCTTTCACACGGCACAGATTTACAATTCTGATTGTTGGATAAAGTCTAATTAATCAACTTTACCTTAGGGAAAATAAGTTGATGTTCGACTGGAGGATTCTTTACCTAACTTTCCATTCTGGAAATTTTTCCCCACATTTTCCCTATAAGATTTATCATTTTCCATGTAAGGCAGTGATTAATTTTGAGCTACTTTTTAAAATACTCTTTTTTTCTTTTTTTCCTTTGGGAGAGTGAACATGTGCATGAGCGGGCAGTGGCCTGGAGGGAGAAGGGAAAAGAGCATCCTCAAGCAGCCTCGCCAGTGAGCTTGGAGCCTGACTTTGTCCCGGGACGCTGAGAGCTTGACAAGAGCCGAAATCAAGAGCTGGCTGCCGCACAGCCTGCCTCACCCAGGCAGCCTGAGTTAAGTTTTGTATAGGGTTTGATACTTAGATTGTGGTCCCCGGCCTCCTCGTCCTCCACCTCCTCCTCCCCTCTCACGCTCCCTCTTCTGCTTCTCCTTCTTCTTTGCCTATGCATGTCCACTTGCTCTAGCACCATTTATTCAAAACGCTGTCACTCCTCCACTGAACGGCTTTTTACCTTTGTCAAGGCCCCATTCGACATATGGGTGTAGTTCTCTTTCTGGGTCCCTGATCTGTTCCACTTATCCATCTTTATTCTGTTCCATTGGTCTAGCTCTTCACCAACACCACGCACTTTTGATTACTGTAGACGAATATCTTGAAATGGGGTAGAAGGATTCTTCTGGTTTTCTTCTTTAGTTTTAGTTTCTCCTCTTTTTCTAGGTCCTAAAATACAAAGATTATAGTTTTGAGACTCCTTTCCTTTTTAGAGAGAGAGAGAGAGACAGACACAGACACAGAGACAGAGACAGAGACAGAGACAGAGAAACGGAAGCGGTGCAGAAAGAGAGAGAGATGATTAAGCAGCCACCATGCCCAGCACCAGCACAATGCAGGTTCAGCCTCACTATCCCAAGGTTGACCATGACCCGAGTCAAAATCAAGAGTTGGACTAACTGACTGAGCCACCCAGATGCTCCTCCTCCTTTCTAATGTATGCATTGAGTGCTAAAAATTGAGCTCTCTGTTGATTTAGCTGTGTCCCATCAATTTTAATACGTTGTAGTTTTATTTTCCTTCGGGTCAGTGCACTGAAATTTTATCTTTTGTCTCCGATAATCTAGAAAGTTACTTTCTACGTGTTTAGATTTTGTTATCTTTCTCCCTTTGATATCTAGTTTCATTTTTAACTTTTTTTTATAAGTGTCAAATTTTAATTCCAAGACAATGCTACATAGGGTTGCATTTTTTTCAGATCCACAATATAGAGATTCTCCTCCGCTGCCCAACGACTGTTAGCTCCTGTTGCCAGGCACTGATTTGCGTTGGAGTCTCGGGTGCACCTCCCCCACCCCTACTCCCTTCAGCTCCTGTTGCCAGGCACTGGTTTGCATTGGAGACGGAACCTTCGTAGGGGTTCCAAGCAGTTTCTAGTGGCCGAGAGAACACTGGTGATCAGAGACAAAGCCCCCAGGCTCTCTGGAGCCAGCTGGTGGCCATTACAATGTCTCCCCACACAGTTCTGGAGCCGCTGTGGGCTCTCCGGGAACAGCTGTGGGCTTCTGGGTTGCCGATATTCGAACGTTGGCCACATGGGCCACGAGACTCTGGGTTTGGCTGGGAGATCCTCGTGTGCACTGTGTTGCTGGTGTTCATTCCAGTAAAGTGTGGACTCCGCTTAAGAGGAAGAAAGGGGCACTGTGCCCAGAATGCAGTATCTGGAAAAGACATGGAGAACACCGACCCGGATGCACCAGCCCATGGAGCCGTCGCATCATCGGAGCACAAGGCCAGTCCTCTCCCGCTACAGATCCTTGCTCTGGCTGCCCTGAATCAAGATGTCGGGTACTTTTCTGTGGGAGACGCTACGCAACTGCTGAAGGGAGTTCGGCAAAGGCTGTTGAAGAAGAGCCCTCACCAGCTCACCGATGAAAATCCCATCTGTGGAGCAGCCCAGGACGATGGAGAACCCCCTGCGAGGAATATGCCAGAAGACTTCAAGGACAGCCCTGATCTGCGGGGAAGTGCAGACCCTCTGTCTCAGGACATTGGCAGCTGTGGACTGAGAGGGCAGGAAGAGGCAGGGGAGGCAGGCAGGCCAGAGCTTCCTGACGGAGGTGTGCCGTGGCAGGCCCCCACTGAGGGCCAGAGCCAACACCACACCCTCAGCCAGATCCTACTGACGGTGATGCATCTGCTAGAGCTCCTTCGAGATCATCTGGAAGGTGGGGGCTCAAGGAGGCAGGTGCAGACTGGCTCCTCCTCCACTGATCACGTGCCCCGTGGGAGCCCCCTGAATCAAGGAAAGCCATCCAGGGCACTGAAGAAGGCACGTCAGGGGAATGAAGAGCTCCCAGGAAACACAACAATCCACCAAGCTGAGCAAGTATCTTTTCACCAGCGAAACAGCCTCCTGGAAAGGGAGATTCAGAAGCTGCACCTGAAGCTCGAGGCAGAGCCTAAGCTGTGCGAAGAGCACCTCAAACACCTGGAGAGGAAGATGATGGAGGAGAAGGCACGCTGCCTGCAAGTGAAGAACAAACTCGCCAAGGTGCGCAGGAAGGTGGATGCTGCCCACTGGAACTTAGGCCTCTCCAAGAAGATGGCCGACGACCTGCACCGAGAATGGCAGAGAATCTCCTCCTTGCATGACCGAGAGCGCCTCCTGGTGGAGAACAGAAGTGAGGAGAGCCAGAAGGCTGTTCTGTGGGCAGAGAGGGAGTTCCAAAGGCTCAAGGAAGAAAACCATTGCCTCAGGCAGAAGCTGGCCAACTCTGGGCCCAAGGTCCAGCCTGTCTCCGGGGGGCCTCCTGCTCCTGCTCCTGCTCCTGCTCCTGCTCCAGCTCCAGCTCCTGCTCTTCTGGGCACAGCCTCCAAATGCCCTCAAGGGCCACAGGCTCCCCTCAAAGCCCAGAAGCCCAAGAAGGGAGCAAGGGTGCACTGGCCAGACTCCAAGTTCTCGGGTCCCCTGCAGGTCTGATTCCCTTTCCCAGCAGCCACCGACACTCACAACCAGAGCACAAAAGCTCCTGTGCTTCCTTACCCCTTCAGCCACACCCATTGCTCCTTTGACTGGAGATCCACCCCATTCTTGAACTGATGCTACCTATTCCCTATAGCCATGTGAGAGAGCATTTTTCATTGTTAAGGACCAAAAAAATAAAACGATCAAATTGCTGATCCTACTGCGACTGAGAATTGATTGTATGAAGGGATTCTATGCCAAGCAACGAAGGGTTTTAAGTGTCCTTTACTGATCACTTAATTGTCCCAATAACCCAGTGTGTCATATACTACTGAGGTTCAGAGAGGGGACATAACTTGCCCCAAGATCACACAGCTAGTGAATTTCAGAGCTCCCATGCCAAGCCAAGGTTGTCTCATTACCCACTGATGTGAAAATAACTACCACTCCTACCACTACGATGACTTCTGCTTCTTCATTTCTGAGAGAGAGAAAGAGCGAGGGCACACACACATGCAAGCGGGGGAGGGGCAGGAAGAGAGAGATTCCTAGACAGCCTTCGACTCAAGTGCACAACCAGACGCTTGCCTGGATTTCACAGACCATGGGAACACGCCCTGAGCCGAAATCAAGAGTCAGACGTTGACCTGACTAAGCCACACAGGCACCCTTCCCTTGTGCAAGGAACTTCTAGGCAAGCTGATGTAAGGATCCCAGAAGGGCTTGACAAAATTTTCTCATAGGTCACGTTCTAGTTTGGATGCAAGGATTATGGTGATGCCTAGCTGAGGTAAAGTCCCAGCAAAGCATGGAGGGCAGCCTTTCAGGGTCTCCAACGATTCCCTTCGTGGGTACACCTCGTTTTGTGTTCCATACTCTACCACTGGATTAGAGTCAGGAACTCCTGCCTCACTTCGAAAGGACAGAATATGGCCCGAGAGATAGATAGCATGTCCCTTCTGAGGCTCGTAGACAAAGACACTGGTCTCCTCTTGGGCTTGCTCTTGCTCCCTCACCATTGGTTTTGAGGGAAGCCGCCTGCTCCTTGTGGGCTGTATGATGGAGAGGCCCATGTGGCAAGGAAAGAATATTTCTTGCTCACCGCAATGGAGGACCTCTGGCTGCTAGGAGCCACCCGAGTGAGCACACAAGCAGATTTCCCGCCAACAAGCCTGGAGATGACTGAAGACCCACATGACATCTTGACTGCAGCCTTGTGAGAGATCCTGAGACACAGGTCCCTGGCTAGATGCACCTGGATGCCTGGCCCACGGAAACCATATGCGGTTATCAATTGGTGTGGTCGGAAGCCCTCTGGGTTGCGGAAAACATTCAAAAAAGACACAAGGGTGAAGCCACAGTTCTGGCTGCTGACCCACCCCCCTCTCCTGGGCTTGAAATTCCAGGGAAGTCAAGCGATGGTAGCAAGCACGGAGAGATTAGGGTAAACAATGCCAGAAAGAGGTCCTCTATTCTGTTCTCCATGTATCTCTCTGAGAGGACATGCCCTCACCTGATCCACCCGAGCCAATAGGTGGCCCATGCAGGAGGAGACAACTGGCCGTGTGGTCCAAGTCGGCTGAGAGCACTAGACCCAGCGTCGCAGAGCCTCCTTGAAGGCAGAAAAAGAGCCCAGAAGTTCCCTGGTGTCCCTAGAGAAGGCACAGAAATTAGATGAGTTGAAAGCCTGGGACCTGGTCATTGGGCTTCTGGGCAAGAGGGGAGATGGCCTGTGGAAGGGACACTGCCTGCAACCCCTCTTGGACCAGACCCCACCTGTCTGCTTTGGGATACTGAGGATTAAGACGAGAGTGAACTAGTGTAGAAGAGATGGTGTTCTAATGCTTGGCAGGTTTAAAGCGATTGAAATCGTTGACATTCCTATTCTCCTCGTCCTCAGGACCACCATTAAGGGGAAGGGGCCTTCAAAGAAGCAAGAGGAGTTTATCACTTACAGCAGCCCTGTCAAGTGTCAATATCCAACCACTCCAGTCCCTTCCACCCCCTTGGCAGCCCCACTGCTTTCATAAGGACACAGATACATTCCCCTACAGGCTTTGGAGCAAACGTTAAGTTTTGATTTCTCTAAGATAAATGCCATAGTGCCATGACCTGCTCCTATGGCGGTAGCAAGTCTAGTTCTCAAAGAATCTGTGTGGAAGGGTTGAGCCACTCTATTGGACACCTGAAATTGATATTATACTGCATGTGAACGGGAATGTAACTCACGGCTTGGAAAAGGAAAAGAAACTCTTAACTGTTTTCAAGAGTCAGCTCTATCATTTTCCATTCCCAACTGTGATGCGGGAGTGATCCAGTCATTCCACATCCTGCCTTGCATTTGGTGGTGGGGTCTCTCTCTCCCTCTCTGGCGCATTTGGTTTGAATCACTGTGATAGGTGTGCAGTGAGAGCTCACTGGAGTTTTCATTTGAATTGCCCCAATGGCAACTTTCTATGTGGTTTCCATCTGTCTACGCTTTGGTAAAGGTGGCAGGCCCTTTACTTTTTCCCCACCCCCCTTCTATTTCCTTTTGCTAACTAGATTGCATGCTTACTTGGGGATCAAATTCTGAGTTTCCATGCTTCAGACAGGAGTCCTCTATTAGCTATGTGATTTGGACCTATTTCCTCCAAGTTGGTAGCTTGTCTTTTGGGTCTTCTTAA
This sequence comes from Mustela nivalis, assembly GCF_964662115.1. Classification (NCBI taxonomy): domain Eukaryota; kingdom Metazoa; phylum Chordata; class Mammalia; order Carnivora; family Mustelidae; genus Mustela; species Mustela nivalis. The sequence goes on from NW_028135790.1 coordinate 91,948, forward strand.
GGAGGTCTTTCACACGGCACAGATTTACAATTCTGATTGTTGGATAAAGTCTAATTAATCAACTTTACCTTAGGGAAAATAAGTTGATGTTCGACTGGAGGATTCTTTACCTAGCTTTCCATTCTGGAAATTTTTCCCCACATTTTCCCTATAAGATTTATCATTTTCCATGTAAGGCAGTGATTAATTTTGAGCTACTTTTTAAAATACTCTTTTTTTCTTTTTTTCCTTTGGGAGAGTGAACATGTGCATGAGCGGGCAGTGGCCTGGAGGGAGAAGGGAAAAGAGCATCCTCAAGCAGCCTCGCCAGTGAGCTTGGAGCCTGACTTTGTCCCGGGACGCTGAGAGCTTGACAAGAGCCGAAATCAAGAGCTGGCTGCCGCACAGGCTGCCTCACCCGGGCAGCCTGAGTTAAGTTTTGTATAGGGTTTGATACTTAGATTGTGGTCCCCGGCCTCCTCGTCCTCCACCTCCTCCTCCCCTCTCCCGCTCCCTCTTCTGCTTCTCCTTCTTCTTTGCCTATGCATGTCCACTTGCTCTAGCACCATTTATTCAAAACGCTGTCACTCCTCCACTGAACGGCTTTTTACCTTTGTCAAGGCCCCATTCGATATATGGGTGTAGTTCTCTTTCTGGGTCCCTGATTCTGTTCCACTTATCCATCTTTATTCTGTTCCATTGGTCTAGCTCTTCACCAACACCACGCACTTTTGATTACTGTAGACGAATATCTTGAAATGGGGTAGAAGGATTCTTCTGGTTTTCTTCTTTAGTTTTAGTTTCTCCTCTTTTTCTAGGTCCTAAAATACAAAGATTATAGTTTTGAGACTCCTTTTCTTTTTAGAGAGAGAGAGAGAGACAGACACAGACACAGAGACAGAGACAGAGAAACGGATGCAGTGCAGAAAGAGAGAGAGATGATTAAGCAGCCACCATGCCCAGCACCAGCACAATGCAGGTTCAGCCTCACTATCCCAAGGTTGACCATGACCCGAGTCAAAATCAAGAGTTGGACTAACTGACTGAGCCACCCAGATGCTCCTCCTCCTTTCTAATGTATGCATTGAGTGCTAAAAATTGAGCTCTCTGTTGATTTAGCTGTGTCCCATCAATTTTAATACGTTGTAGTTTTATTTTCCTTCGGGTCAGTGCACTGAAATTTTATCTTTTGTCTCCGATAATCTAGAAAGTTACTTTCTACGTGTTTAGATTTTGTTATGTTTCTCCCTTTGATATCTAGTTTCATTTTTAACTTTTTTTTATAAGTGTCAAAGTTTAATTCCAAGACAATGCTACATAGGGTTGCATTTTTTTCAGGTCCACAATATAGAGATTCTCCTCCGCTGCCCAACGACTGTTAGCTCCTGTTGCCAGGCACTGATTTGCGTTGGAGTCTCGGGTGCACCTCCCCCACCCCTACTCCCTTCAGCTCCTGTTGCCAGGCACTGGTTTGCATTGGAGACGGAACCTTCGTAGGGGTTCCAAGCAGTTTCTAGTGGCCGAGAGAACACTCGTGATCAGAGACAAAGCCCCCAGGCTCTCTGGAGCCAGCTGGTGGCCATTACAATGTCTCCCCACACAGTTCTGGAGCCGCTGTGGGCTCTCCGGGAACAGCTGTGGGCTTCTGGGTTGCCGATAATCGAACGTTGGCCACATGGGCCACGAGACTCTGGGTTTGGCTGGGAGATCCTCGTGTGCACTGTGTTGCTGGTGTTCATTCCAGTAAAGTGTGGACTCCGCTTAAGAGGAAGAAAGGGGCACTGTGCCCAGAATGAAGTATCTGGAAAAGACATGGAGAAGAACGACCCGGATGCACCAGCCCATGGAGCCGTCGCATCATCGGAGCACAAGGCCAGTCCTCTCCCGCTACAGATCCTTGCTCTGGCTGCCCTGAATCAAGATGTCGGGTACTTTTCTGTGGGAGACGCTACGCAACTGCTGAAGGGAGTTCGGCAAAGGCTGTTGAAGAAGAGCCCTCACCAGCTCACCGATGAAAATCCCATCTGTGGAGCAGCCCAGGACGATGGAGAACCCCCTGCGAGGAATATGCCAGAAGACTTCAAGGACAGCCCTGATCTGCGGGGAAGTGCAGACCCTCTGTCTCAGGACATTGGCAGCTGTGGACTGAGAGGGCAGGAAGAGGCAGGGGAGGCAGGCAGGCCAGAGCTTCCTGACGGAGGTGTGCCGTGGCAGGCCCCCGCTGAGGGCCAGAGCCAACACCACACCCTCAGCCAGATCCTACTGACGGTGATGCATCTGCTAGAGCTCCTTCGAGATCATCTGGAAGGTGGGGGCTCAAGGAGGCAGGTGCAGACTGGCTCCTCCTCCACTGATCACGTGCCCCGTGGGAGCCCCCTGAATCAAGGAAAGCCATCCAGGGCACTGAAGAAGGCACGTCAGGGGAATGAAGAGCTCCCAGGAAACACAACAATCCACCAAGCTGAGCAAGTATCTTTTCACCAGCGAAACAGCCTCCTGGAAAGGGAGATTCAGAAGCTGCACCTGAAGCTCGAGGCAGAGCCTAAGCTGTGCGAAGAGCACCTCAAACACCTGGAGAGGAAGATGATGGAGGAGAAGGCATGCTGCCTGCAAGTGAAGAACGAACTCGCCAAGGTGCGCAGGAAGGTGGATGCTGCCCACTGGAACTTAGGCCTCTACAAGAAGATGGCCGACGACCTGCACCGAGAATGGCAGAGAATCTCCTCCTTGCATGACCGAGAGCGCCTCCTGGTGGAGAACAGAAGTGAGGAGAGCCAGAAGGCTGTTCGGTGGGCAGAGAGGGAGTTCCAAAGGCTCAAGGAAGAAAACCATTGCCTCAGGCAGAAGCTGGCCAACTCTGGGCCCAAGGTCCAGCCTGTCTCCGGGGGGCCTCCTGCTCCTGCTCCTGCTCCTGCTCCAGCTCCAGCTCCTGCTCCTGCTCTTCTGGGCACAGCCTCCAAATGCCCTCAAGGGCCACAGGCTCCCCTCAAAGCCCAGAAGCCCAAGAAGGGAGCAAGGGTGCACTGGCCAGACTCCAAGTTCTCGGGTCCCCTGCAGGTCTGATTCCCTTTCCCAGCAGCCACCGACACTCACAACCAGAGCACAAAAGCTCCTGTGCTTCCTTACCCCTTCAGCCACACCCATTGCTCCTTTGACTGGAGATCCACCCCATTCTTGAACTGATGCTACCTATTCCCTATAGCCATGTGAGAGAGCATTTTTCATTGTTAAGGACCAAAAAAATAAAACGATCAAATTGCTGATCCTACTGCGACTGAGAATTGATTGTATGAAGGGATTCTATGCCAAGCAACGAAGGGTTTTAAGTGTCCTTTACTGATCACTTAATTGTCCCAATAACCCAGTGTGTCATATACTACTGAGGTTCAGAGAGGGGACACAACTTGCCCCAAGATCACACAGCTAGTGAATTTCAGAGCTCCCATTCCAAGCCAAGGTTGTCTAATTACCCACTGATGTGAAAATAACTACCACTCCTACCACTACGATGACTTCTGCTTCTTCATTTCTGAGAGAGAGAAAGAATGAGGGCACACACACATGCAAGCGGGGGAGGGGCAGGGAGAGAGAGATTCCTAGACAGCCTTCGACTCAAGTGCACAACCAGACGCTGGGCTGGATTTCACAGACCATGGGACCACGCCCTGAGCCGAAATCAAGAGTCAGACGTTGACCTGACTAAGCCACACAGGCACCCTTCCCTTGTGCAAGGAACTTCTAGGCAAGCTGCTGTAAGGATCCCAGAAGGGCTTGACAAAATTTTCTCATAGGTCACGTTCTAGTTTGGATGCAAGGATTATGGTGATGCCTAGCTGAGGTAAAGTCCCAGCAAAGCATGGAGGGCAGCCTTTCAGGGTCTCCAACGATTCCCTTCGTGGGTACACCTCGTTTTGTGTTCCATACTCTACCACTGGATTAGAGTCAGGAACTCCTGCCTCACTTCGAAAGGACAGAATATGGCCCGAGAGATAGATAGCATGTCCCTTCTGAGGCTCGTAGACAAAGACACTGGTCTCCTCTTGGGCTTGCTCTCGCTCCCTCACCATTGGTTTCGAGGGAAGCCGCCTGCTCCTTGTGGGCTGTATGATGGAGAGACCCATGTGGCAAGGAATGAATATTTCTTGCTCACCGCAATGGAGGACCTCTGGCTGCTAGGAGCCACCCGAGTGAGCACACAAGCAGATTTCCCGCCAACAAGCCTGGAGATGACTGAAGACCCACATGACATCTTGACTGCAGCCTTGTGAGAGATCCTGAGACACAGGTCCCTGGCTAGATGCACCTGGATGCCTGGCCCACGGAAACCATATGCGGTTATCAATTGGTGTGGTCGGAAGCCCTCTGGGTTGCGGAAAACATTCAAAAAAGACACAAGGGTGAAGCCACAGTTCTGGCTGCTGACCCACCCCCCTCTCCTGGGCTTGAAATTCCAGGGAAGTCAAGCGATGGTAGCAAGCACTGAGAGATTAGGGTAAACAATGCCAGAAAGAGGTCCTCTATTCTGTTCTCCATGTATCTCTCTGAGAGGACATGCCCTCACCTGATCCACCCGAGCCAATAGGTGGCCCATGCAGGAGGAGACAACTGGCCGTGTGGTCCAAGTCGGCTGAGAGCACTAGACCCAGCGTCGCAGAGCCTCCTTGAAGCCAGAAAAAGAGCCCAGAAGTTCCCTGGTGTCCCTAGAGAAGGCACAGAAATTAGATGAGTTGAAAGCCTGGGACCTGGTCATTGGGCTTTTGGGCAAGAGGGGAGATGGCCTGTGGAAGGGACACTGCCTGCAACCCCTCTTGGACCAGACCCCACCTGTCTGCTTTGGGATACTGAGGATTAAGACGAGAGTGAACTAGTGTAGAAGAGATGGTGTTCTAATGCTTGGCAGGTTTAAAGCGATTGAAATCGTTGACATTCCTATTCTCCTCGTCCTCAGGACCACCATTAAGGGGAAGGGGCCTTCAAAGAAGCAAGAGGAGTTTATCACTTACAGCAGCCCTGTCAAGTGTCAATATCCAACCACTCCAGTCCCTTCCACCCCCTTGGCAGCCCCACTGCTTTCATAAGGACACAGATACATTCCCCTACAGGCTTTGGAGCAAACGTTAAGTTTTGATTTCTCTAAGATAAATGCCATAGTGCCATGACCTGCTCCTATGGCGGTAGCAAGTCTAGTTCTCAAAGAATCTGTGTGGAAGGGTTGAGCCACTCTATTGGACACCTGAAATTGATATTATACTGCATGTGAACGGGAATGTAACTCACGGCTTGGAAAAGGAAAAGAAACTCTTAACTGTTTTCAAGAGTCAGCTCTATCATTTTCCATTCCCAACTGTGATGCGGGAGTGATCCAGTCATTCCACATCCTGCCTTGCATTTGGTGGTGGGGTCTCTCTCTCCCTCTCTGGCGCATTTGGTTTGAATCACTGTGATAGGTGTGCAGTGAGAGCTCACTGGAGTTTTCATTTGAATTGCCCCAATGGCAACTTTCTATGTGGTTTCCATCTGTCTACGCTTTGGTAAAGGTGGCAGGCCCTTTACTTTTTCCCCACCCCCCTTCTATTTCCTTTTGCTAACTAGATTGCATGCTTACTTGGGGATCAAATTCTGAGTTTCCATGCTTCAGACAGGAGTCCTCTATTAGCTATGTGATTTGGACCTATTTCCTCCAAGTTGGTAGCTTGTCTTTTGGGTCTTCTTAAGGAGGTCTTTCACACGGCACAGATTTACAATTCTGATTGTTGGATAAAGTCTAATTAATCAACTTTACCTTAGGGAAAATAAGTTGATGTTCGACTGGAGGATTCTTTACCTAGCTTTCCATTCTGGAAATTTTCCCCCACATTTTCCCTATAAGATTTATCATTTTCCATGTAAGGCAGTGATTAATTTTGAGCTACTTTTTAAAATACTCTTTTTTTTCTTTTTTTCCTTTCGGAGAGTGAACATGTGCATGAGCGGGCAGGGGCCTGGAGGGAGAAGGGAAAAGAGCATCCTCAAGCAGCCTCGCCAGTGAGCTTGGAGCCTGACTTTGTCCCGGGACGCTGAGAGCTTGACAAGAGCCGAAATCAAGAGCTGGCTGCCGCACAGGCTGCCTCACCCGGGCAGCCTGAGTTAAGTTTTGTATAGGGTTTGATACTTAGATTGTGGTCCCCGGCCTCCTCGTCCTCCACCTCCTCCTCCCCTCTCCCGCTCCCTCTTCTGCTTCTCCTTCTTCTTTGCCTATGCATGTCCACTTGCTCTAGCACCATTTATTCAAAACGCTGTCACTCCTCCACTGAACGGCTTTTTACCTTTGTCAAGGCCCCATTCGACATATGGGTGTAGTTCTCTTTCTGGGTCCCTGATCTGTTCCACTTATCCATCTTTATTCTGTTCCATTGGTCTAGCTCTTCACCAACACCACGCACTTTTGATTACTGTAGACGAATATCTTGAAATGGGGTAGAAGGATTCTTCTGGTTTTCTTCTTTAGTTTTAGTTTCTCCTCTTTTTCTAGGTCCTAAAATACAAAGATTATAGTTTTGAGACTCCTTTCCTTTTTAGAGAGAGAGAGAGAGACAGACACAGACACAGAGACAGAGACAGAGACAGAGAAACGGATGCGGTGCAGAAAGAGAGAGAGATGATTAAGCAGCCACCATGCCCAGCACCAGCACAATGCAGGTTCAGCCTCACTATCCCAAGGTTGACCATGACCCGAGTCAAAATCAAGAGTTGGACTAACTGACTGAGCCACCCAGATGCTCCTCCTCCTTTCTAATGTATGCATTGAGTGCTAAAAATTGAGCTCTCTGTTGATTTAGCTGTGTCCCATCAATTTTAATACGTTGTAGTTTTATTTTCCTTCGGGTCAGTGCACTGAAATTTTATCTTTTGTCTCCGATAATCTAGAAAGTTACTTTCTACGTGTTTAGATTTTGTTATCTTTCTCCCTTTGATATCTAGTTTCATTTTTCACTTTTTTTTATAAGTGTCAAAGTTTAATTCCAAGACAATGCTACATAGGGTTGCATTTTTTTCAGGTCCACAATATAGAGATTCTCCTCCGCTGCCCAACGACTGTTAGCTCCTGTTGCCAGGCACTGATTTGGGTTGGAGTCTCGGGTGCACCTCCCCCAACCCTACTCCCTTCAGCTCCTGTTGCCAGGCACTGGTTTGCATTGGAGACGGAACCCTCGTAGGGGTTCCAAGCAGTTTCTGGTGATCAGAGACAAAGCACCCAGGCTCTCTGGAGCCAGCTGGTGGCCATTACAATGTCTCCCCACACAGTTCTGGAGCCGCTGTGGGCTCTCCGGGAACAGCTGTGGGCTTCTGGGTTGCCGATATTCGAACGTTGGCCACATGGGCCACGAGACTCTGGGTTTGGCTGGGAGATCCTCGTGTGCACTGTGTTGCTGGTGTTCATTCCAGTAAAGTGTGGACTCCGCTTAAGAGGAAGAAAGGGGCACTGTGCCCAGAATGAAGTATCTGGAAAAGACATGGAGAAGACCGACCCGGATGCACCAGCCCATGGAGCCGTCGCATCATCGGAGCACAAGGCCAGTCCTCTCCCGCTACAGATCCTTGCTCTGGCTGCCCTGAATCAAGATGTCGGGTACTTTTCTGTGGGAGACGCTACGCAACTGCTGAAGGGAGTTCGGCAAAGGCTGTTGAAGAAGAGCCCTCACCAGCTCACCGATGAAAATCCCATCTGTGGAGCAGCCCAGGACGATGGAGAACCCCCTGCGAGGAATATGCCAGAAGACTTCAAGGACAGCCCTGATCTGCGGGGAAGTGCAGACCCTCTGTCTCAGGACATTGGCAGCTGTGGACTGAGAGGGCAGGAAGAGGCAGGGGAGGCAGGCAGGCCAGAGCTTCCTGACGGAGGTGTACCGTGGCAGGCCCCCGCTGAGGGCCAGAGCCAACACCACACCCTCAGCCAGATCCTACTGACGGTGATGCATCTGCTAGAGCTCCTTCGAGATCATCTGGAAGGTGGGGGCTCAAGGAGGCAGGTGCAGACTGGCTCCTCCTCCACTGATCACGTGCCCCGTGGGAGCCCCCTGAATCAAGGAAAGCCATCCAGGGCACTGAAGAAGGCACGTCAGGGGAATGAAGAGCTCCCAGGAAACACAACAATCCACCAAGCTGAGCAAGTATCTTTTCACCAGCGAAACAGCCTCCTGGAAAGGGAGATTCAGAAGCTGCACCTGAAGCTCGAGGCAGAGCCTAAGCTGTGCGAAGAGCACCTCAAACACCTGGAGAGGAAGATGATGGAGGAGAAGGCACGCTGCCTGCAAGTGAAGAACGAACTCGCCAAGGTGCGCAGGAAGGTGGATGCTGCCCACTGGAACTTAGGCCTCTACAAGAAGATGGCCGACGACCTGCACCGAGAATGGCAGAGAATCTCCTCCTTGCATGACCGAGAGCGCCTCCTGGTGGAGAACAGAAGTGAGGAGAGCCAGAAGGCTGTTCTGTGGGCAGAGAGGGAGTTCCAAAGGCTCAAGGAAGAAAACCATTGCCTCAGGCAGAAGCTGGCCAACTCTGGGCCCAAGGTCCAGCCTGTCTCCGGGGGGCCTCCTGCTCCTGCTCCTGCTCCTGCTCCTGCTCCAGCTCCAGCTCCTGCTCCTGCTCTTCTGGGCACAGCCTCCAAATGCCCTCAAGGGCCACAGGCTCCCCTCAAAGCCCAGAAGCCCAAGAAGGGAGCAAGGGTGCACTGGCCAGACTCCAAGTTCTCGGGTCCCCTGCAGGTCTGATTCCCTTTCCCAGCAGCCACCAACACTCACAACCAGAGCACAAAAGCTCCTGTGCTTCCTTACCCCTTCAGCCACACCCATTGCTCCTTTGACTGGAGATCCACCCCATTCTTGAACTGATGCTACCTATTCCCTATAGCCATGTGAGAGAGCATTTTTCATTGTTAAGGACCAAAAAAATAAAACGATCAAATTGCTGATCCTACTGCGACTGAGAATTGATTGTATGAAGGGATTCTATGCCAAGCAACGAAGGGTTTTAAGTGTCCTTTACTGATCACTTAATTGTCCCAATAACCCAGTGTGTCATAGACTACTGAGGTTCAGAGAGGGGACACAACTTGCCCCAAGATCACACAGCTAGTGAATTTCAGAGCTCCCATTCCAAGCCAAGGTTGTCTAATTACCCACTGATGTGAAAATAACTACCACTCCTACCACTACGATGACTTCTGCTTCTTCATTTCTGAGAGAGAGAAAGAATGAGGGCACACACACATGCAAGCGGGGGAGGGGCAGGGAGAGAGAGATTCCTAGACAGCCTTCGACTCAAGTGCACAACCAGACGCTGGGCTGGATTTCACAGACCATGGGACCACGCCCTGAGCCGAAATCAAGAGTCAGACGTTGACCTGACTAAGCCACACAGGCACCCTTCCCTTGTGCAAGGAACTTCTAGGCAAGCTGCTGTAAGGATCCCAGAAGGGCTTGACAAAATTTTCTCATAGGTCACGTTCTAGTTTGGATGCAAGGATTATGGTGATGCCTAGCTGAGGTAAAGTCCCAGCAAAGCATGGAGGGCAGCCTTTCAGGGTCTCCAACGATTCCCTTCGTGGGTACACCTCGTTTTGTGTTCCATACTCTACCACTGGATTAGAGTCAGGAACTCCTGCCTCACTTCGAAAGGACAGAATATGGCCCGAGAGATAGATAGCATGTCCCTTCTGAGGCTCGTAGACAAAGACACTGGTCTCCTCTTGGGCTTGCTCTCGCTCCCTCACCATTGGTTTCGAGGGAAGCCGCCTGCTCCTTGTGGGCTGTATGATGGAGAGGCCCATGTGGCAAGGAATGAATATTTCTTGCTCACCGCAATGGAGGACCTCTGGCTGCTAGGAGCCACCCGAGTGAGCACACAAGCAGATTTCCCGCCAACAAGCCTGGAGATGACTGAAGACCCACATGACATCTTGACTGCAGCCTTGTGAGAGATCCTGAGACACAGGTCCCTGGCTAGATGCACCTGGATGCCTGGCCCACGGAAACCATATGCGGTTATCAATTGGTGTTGTCGGAAGCCCTCTGGGTTGCGGAAAACATTCAAAAAAGACACAAGGGTGAAGCCACAGTTCTGGCTGCTGACCCACCCCCCTCTCCTGGGCTTGAAATTCCAGGGAAGTCAAGCGATGGTAGCAACCACTGAGAGATTAGGGTAAACAATGCCAGAAAGAGGTCCTCTATTCTGTTCTCCATGTATCTCTCTGAGAGGACATGCCCTCACCTGATCCACCCGAGCCAATAGGTGGCCCATGCAGGAGGAGACAACTGGCCGTGTGGTCCAAGTCGGCTGAGAGCACTAGACCCAGCGTCGCAGAGCCTCCTTGAAGGCAGAAAAAGAGCCCAGAAGTTCCCTGGTGTCCCTAGAGAAGGCACAGAAATTAGATGAGTTGAAAGCCTGGGACCTGGTCATTGGGCTTCTGGGCAAGAGGGGAGATGGCCTGTGGAAGGGACACTGCCTGCAACCCCTCTTGGACCAGACCCCACCTGTCTGCTTTGGGATACTGAGGATTAAGACGAGAGTGAACTAGTGTAGAAGAGATGGTGTTCTAATGCTTGGCAGGTTGAAAGCGATTGAAATCGTTGACATTCCTATTCTCCTCGTCCTCAGGACCACCATTAAGGGGAAGGGGCCTTCAAAGAAGCAAGAGGAGTTTATCACTTACAGCAGCCCTGTCAAGTGTCAATATCCAACCACTCCAGTCCCTTCCACCCCCTTGGCAGCCCCACTGCTTTCATAAGGACACAGATACATTCCCCTACAGGCTTTGGAGCAAACGTTAAGTTTTGATTTCTCTAAGATAAATGCCATAGTGCCATGACCTGCTCCTATGGCGGTAGCAAGTCTAGTTCTCAAAGAATCTGTGTGGAAGGGTTGAGCCACTCTATTGGACACCTGAAATTGATATTATACTGCATGTGAACGGGAATGTAACTCACGGCTTGGAAAAGGAAAAGAAACTCTTAACTGTTTTCAAGAGTCAGCTCTATCATTTTCCATTCCCAACTGTGATGCGGGAGTGATCCAGTCATTCCACATCCTGCCTTGCATTTGGTGGTGGGGTCTCTCTCTCCCTCTCTGGCGCATTTGGTTTGAATCACTGTGATAGGTGTGCAGTGAGAGCTCACTGGAGTTTTCATTTGAATTGCCCCAATGGCAACTTTCTATGTGGTTTCCATCTGTCTACGCTTTGGTAAAGGTGGCAGGCCCTTTACTTTTTCCCCACCCCCCTTCTATTTCCTTTTGCTAACTAGATTGCATGCTTACTTGGGGATCAAATTCTGAGTTTCCATGCTTCAGACAGGAGTCCTCTATTAGCTATGTGATTTGGACCTATTTCCTCCAAGTTGGTAGCTTGTCTTTTGGGTCTTCTTAAGGAGGTCTTTCACACGGCACAGATTTACAATTCTGATTGTTGGATAAAGTCTAATTAATCAACTTTACCTTAGGGAAAATAAGTTGATGTTCGACTGGAGGATTCTTTACCTAGCTTTCCATTCTGGAAATTTTCCCCCACATTTTCCCTATAAGATTTATCATTTTCCATGTAAGGCAGTGATTAATTTTGAGCTACTTTTTAAAATACTCTTTTTTTCTTTTTTTCCTTTGGGAGAGTGAACATGTGCATGAGCGGGCAGGGGCCTGGAGGGAGAAGGGAAAAGAGCATCCTCAAGCAGCCTCGCCAGTGAGCTTGGAGCCTGACTTTGTCCCGGGACGCTGAGAGCTTGACAAGAGCCGAAATCAAGAGCTGGCTGCCGCACAGGCTGCCTCACCCAGGCAGCCTGAGTTAAGTTTTGTATAGGGTTTGATACTTAGATTGTGGTCCCCGGCCTCCTCGTCCTCCACCTCCTCCTCCCCTCTCCCGCTCCCTCTTCTGCTTCTCCTTCTTCTTTGCCTATGCATGTCCACTTGCTCTAGCACCATTTATTCAAAACGCTGTCACTCCTCCACTGAACGGCTTTTTACCTTTATCAAGGCCCCATTCGACATATGGGTGTAGTTCTCTTTCTGTGTCCCTGATCTGTTCCACTTATCCATCTTTATTCTGTTCCATTGGTCTAGCTCTTCACCAACACCACGCACTTTTGATTACTGTAGACGAATATCTTGAAATGGGGTAGAAGGATTCTTCTGGTTTTCTTTTTAGTTTTAGTTTCTCCTCTTTTTCTAGGTCCTAAAATAGAAAGATTATAGTTTTGAGACTCCTTTCCTTTTTAGAGAGAGAGAGAGAGACAGACACAGACACAGAGACAGAGACAGAGAAACGGATGCAGTGCAGAAAGAGAGAGAGATGATTAAGCAGCCACCATGCCCAGCACCAGCACAATGCAGGTTCAGCCTCACTATCCCAAGGTTGACCATGACCCGAGTCAAAATCAAGAGTTGGACTAACTGACTGAGCCACCCAGATGCTCCTCCTCCTTTCTAATGTATGCATTGAGTGCTAAAAATTGAGCTCTCTGTTGATTTAGCTGTGTCCCATCAATTTTAATACGTTGTAGTTTTATTTTCCTTCGGGTCAGTGCACTGAAATTTTATCTTTTGTCTCCGATAATCTAGAAAGTTACTTTCTACGTGTTTAGATTTTGTTATCTTTCTCCCTTTGATATCTAGTTTCATTTTTAACTTTTTTTTATAAGTGTCAAAGTTTAATTCCAAGACAATGCTACATAGGGTTGCATTTTTTTCAGGTCCACAATATAGAGATTCTCCTCCGCTGCCCAACGACTGTTAGCTCCTGTTGCCAGGCACTGATTTGGGTTGGAGTCTCGGGTGCACCTCCCCCAACCCTACTCCCTTCAGCTCCTGTTGCCAGGCACTGGTTTGCATTGGAGACGGAACCCTCGTAGGGGTTCCAAGCAGTTTCTGGTGATCAGAGACAAAGCCCCCAGGCTCTCTGGAGCCAGCTGGTGGCCATTACAATGTCTCCCCACACAGTTCTGAAGCCGCTGTGGGCTCTCCGGGAACAGCTGTGGGCTTCTGGGTTGCCGATAATCGAACGTTGGCCACATGGGCCACGAGACTCTGGGTTTGGCTGGGAGATCCTCGTGTGCACTGTGTTGCTGGTGTTCATTCCAGTAAAGTGTGGACTCCGCTTAAGAGGAAGAAAGGGGCACTGTGCCCAGAATGAAGTATCTGGAAAAGACATGGAGAACACCGACCCGGATGCACCAGCCCATGGAGCCGTCGCATCATCGGAGCACAAGGCCAGTCCTCTCCCGCTACAGATCCTTGCTCTGGCTGCCCTGAATCAAGATGTCGGGTACTTTTCTGTGGGAGACGCTACGCAACTGCTGAAGGGAGTTCGGCAAAGGCTGTTGAAGAAGAGCCCTCACCAGCTCACCGATGAAAATCCCATCTGTGGAGCAGCCCAGGACGATGGAGAACCCCCTGCGAGGAATATGCCAGAAGACTTCAAGGACAGCCCTGATCTGCGGGGAAGTGCAGACCCTCTGTCTCAGGACATTGGCAGCTGTGGACTGAGAGGGCAGGAAGAGGCAGGGGAGGCAGGCAGGCCAGAGCTTCCTGACGGAGGTGTGCCGTGGCAGGCCCCCGCTGAGGGCCAGAGCCAACACCACACCCTCAGCCAGATCCTACTGACGGTGATGCATCTGCTAGAGCTCCTTCGAGATCATCTGGAAGGTGGGGGCTCAAGGAGGCAGGTGCAGACTGGCTCCTTCTCCACTGATCACGTGCCCCGTGGGAGCCCCCTGAATCAAGGAAAGCCATCCAGGGCACTGAAGAAGGCACGTCAGGGGAATGAAGAGCTCCCAGGAAACACAACAATCCACCAAGCTGAGCAAGTATCTTTTCACCAGCGAAACAGCCTCCTGGAAAGGGAGATTCAGAAGCTGCACCTGAAGCTCGAGGCAGAGCCTAAGCTGTGCGAAGAGCACCTCAAACACCTGGAGAGGAAGATGATGGAGGAGAAGGCACGCTGCCTGCAAGTGAAGAACGAACTCGCCAAGGTGCGCAGGAAGGTGGATGCTGCCCACTGGAACTTAGGCCTCTACAAGAAGATGGCCGACGACCTGCACCAAGAATGGCAGAGAATCTCCTCCTTGCATGACCGAGAGCGCCTCCTGGTGGAGAACAGAAGTGAGGAGAGCCAGAAGGCTGTTCTGTGGGCAGAGAGGGAGTTCCAAAGGCTCAAGGAAGAAAACCATTGCCTCAGGCAGAAGCTGGCCAACTCTGGGCCCAAGGTCCAGCCTGTCTCCGGGGGGCCTCCTGCTCCTGCTCCTGCTCCTGCTCCTGCTCCAGCTCCAGCTCCTGCTTCTGCTCTTCTGGGCACAGCCTCCAAATGCCCTCAAGGGCCACAGGCTCCCCTCAAAGCCCAGAAGCCCAAGAAGGGAGCAAGGGTGCACTGGCCAGACTCCAAGTTCTCGGGTCCCCTGCAGGTCTGATTCCCTTTCCCAGCAGCCACCGACACTCACAACCAGAGCACAAAAGCTCCTGTGCTTCCTTACCCCTTCAGCCACACCCATTGCTCCTTTGACTGGAGATCCACCCCATTCTTGAACTGATGCTACCTATTCCCTATAGCCATGTGAGAGAGCATTTTTCATTGTTAAGGACCAAAAAAATAAAACGATCAAATTGCTGATCCTACAGCGACTGAGAATTGATTGTATGAAGGGATTCTATGCCAAGCAATGAAGGGTTTTAAGTGTCCTTTACTGATCACTTAATTGTCCCAATAACCCAGTGTGTCATATACTACTGAGGTTCAGAGAGGGGACACAACTTGCCCCAAGATCACACAGCTAGTGAATTTCAGAGCTCCCATTCCAAGCCAAGGTTGTCTAATTACCCACTGATGTGAAAATAACTACCACTCCTACCACTACGATGACTTCTGCTTCTTCATTTCTGAGAGAGAGAAAGAGCGAGGGCACACACACATGCAAGCGGGGGAGGGGCAGGGAGAGAGAGATTCCTAGACAGCCTTCGACTCAAGTGCACAACCAGACGCTGGGCTGGATTTCACAGACCATGGGAACACGCCCTGAGCCAAAATCAAGAGTCAGACGTTGACCTGACTAAGCCACACAGGCACCCTTCCCTTGTGCAAGGAACTTCTAGGCAAGCTGCTGTAAGGATCCCAGAAGGGCTTGACAAAATTTTCTCATAGGTCACGTTCTAGTTTGGATGCAAGGATTATGGTGCTGCCTAGCTGAGGTAAAATCCCAGCAGAGCATGGAGGGCAGCCTTTCAGGGTCTCCAACGATTCCCTTCGTGGGTACACCTCGTTTTGTGTTCCATACTCTACCACTGGATTAGAGTCAGGAACTCCTGCCTCACTTCGAAAGGACAGAATATGGCCCGAGAGATAGATAGCATGTCCCTTCTGAGGCTCGTAGACAAAGACACTGGTCTCCTCTTGGGCTTGCTCTCGCTCCCTCACCATTGGTTTTGAGGGAAGCCGCCTGCTCCTTGAGGGCTGTATGATGGAGAGGCCCATGTGGCAAGGAATGAATATTTCTTGCTCACCGCAATGGAGGACCTCTGGCTGCTAGGAGCCACCCGAGTGAGCACACAAGCAGATTTCCCGCCAACAAGCCTGGAGATGACTGAAGACCCACATGACATCTTGACTGCAGCCTTGTGAGAGATCCTGAGACACAGGTCCCTGGCTAGATGCACCTGGATGCCTGGCCCACGGAAACCATATGCGGTTATCAATTGGTGTTGTCGGAAGCCCTCTGGGTTGCGGAAAACATTCAAAAAAGACACAAGGGTGAAGCCACAGTTCTGGCTGCTGACCCACCCCCCTCTCCTGGGCTTGAAATTCCAGGGAAGTCAAGCGATGGTAGCAAGCACGGAGAGATTAGGGTAAACAATGCCAGAAAGAGGTCCTCTATTCTGTTCTCCATGTATCTCTCTGAGAGGACATGCCCTCACCTGATCCACCCGAGCCAATAGGTGGCCCATGCAGGAGGAGACAACTGGCCGTGTGGTCCAAGTCGGCTGAGAGCACTAGACCCAGCGTCGCAGAGCCTCCTTGAAGGCAGAAAAAGAGCCCAGAAGTTCCCTGGTGTCCCTAGAGAAGGCACAGAAATTAGATGAGTTGAAAGCCTGGGACCTGGTCATTGGGCTTCTGGGCAAGAGGGGAGATGGCCTGTGGAATGGACACTGGCTGCAACCCCTCTTGGACCAGACCCCACCTGTCTGCTTTGGGATACTGAGGATTAAGACGAGAGTGAACTAGTGTAGAAGAGATGGTGTTCTAATGCTTGGCAGGTTTAAAGCGATTGAAATCGTTGACATTCCTATTCTCCTCGTCCTCAGGACCACCATTAAGGGGAAGGGGCCTTCAAAGAAGCAAGAGGAGTTTATCACTTACAGCAGCCCTGTCAAGTGTCAATATCCAACCACTCCAGTCCCTTCCACCCCCTTGGCAGCCCCACTGCTTTCATAAGGACACAGATACATTCCCCTACAGGCTTTGGAGCAAACGTTAAGTTTTGATTTCTCTAAGATAAATTCCATAGTGCCATGACCTGCTCCTATGGCGGTAGCAAGTCTAGTTCTCAAAGAATCTGTGTGGAAGGGTTGAGCCACTCTATTGGACACCTGAAATTGATATTATACTGCATGTGAACGGGAATGTAACTCACGGCTTGGAAAAGGAAAAGAAACTCTTAACTGTTTTCAAGAGTCAGCTCTATCATTTTCCATTCCCAACTGTGATGCGGGAGTGATCCAGTCATTCCACATCCTGCCTTGCATTTGGTGGTGGGGTCTCTCTCTCCCTCTCTGGCGCATTTGGTTTGAATCACTGTGATAGGTGTGCAGTGAGAGCTCACTGGAGTTTTCATTTGAATTGCCCCAATGGCAACTTTCTATGTGGTTTCCATCTGTCTACGCTTTGGTAAAGGTGGCAGGCCCTTTACTTTTTCCCCACCCCCCTTCTATTTCCTTTTGCTAACTAGATTGCATGCTTACTTGGGGATCAAATTCTGAGTTTCCATGCTTCAGACAGGAGTCCTCTATTAGCTATGTGATTTGGACCTATTTCCTCCAAGTTGGTAGCTTGTCTTTTGGGTCTTCTTAAGGAGGTCTTTCACATGGCACAGATTTACAATTCTGATTGTTGGATAAAGTCTAATTAATCAACTTTACCTTAGGGAAAATAAGTTGATGTTCGACTGGAGGATTCTTTACCTAGCTTTCCATTCTGGAAATTTTTCCCCACATTTTCCCTATAAGATTTATCATTTTCCATGTAAGGCAGTGATTAATTTTGAGCTACTTTTTAAAATACTCTTTTTTTCTTTTTTTCCTTTGGGAGAGTGAACATGTGCATGAGCGGGCAGGGGCCTGGAGGGAGAAGGGAAAAGAGCATCCTCAAGCAGCCTCGCCAGTGAGCTTGGAGCCTGACTTTGTCCCGGGACGCTGAGAGCTTGACAAGAGCCGAAATCAAGAGCTGGCTGCCGCACAGGCTGCCTCACCCAGGCAGCCTGAGTTAAGTTTTGTATAGGGTTTGATACTTAGATTGTGGTCCCCGGCCTCCTCTTCCTCCACCTCCTCCTCCCCTCTCCCGCTCCCTCTTCTGCTTCTCCTTCTTCTTTGCCTATGCATGTCCACTTGCTCTAGCACCATTTATTCAAAACGCTGTCACTCCTCCACTGAACGGCTTTTTACCTTTGTCAAGGCCCCATTCGACATATGGGTGTAGTTCTCTTTCTGGGTCCCTGATTCTGTTCCACTTATCCATCTTTATTCTGTTCCATTGGTCTAGCTCTTCACCAACACCACGCACTTTTGATTACTGTAGACGAATATCTTGAAATGGGGTAGAAGGATTCTTCTGGTTTTCTTCTTTAGTTTTAGTTTCTCCTCTTTTTCTAGGTCCTAAAATACAAAGATTATAGTTTTGAGACTCCCTTTTCTTTTTAGAGAGAGAGAGAGAGACAGACACAGACACAGAGACAGAGACAGAGAAACGGAAGCGGTGCAGAAAGAGAGAGAGATGATTAAGCAGCCACCATGCCCAGCACCAGCACAATGCAGGTTCAGCCTAACTATCCCAAGGTTGACCATGACCCGAGTCAAAATCAAGAGTTGGACTAACTGACTGAGCCACCCAGATGCTCCTCCTCCTTTCTAATGTATGCATTGAGTGCTAAAAATTGAGCTCTCTGTTGATTTAGCTGTGTCCCATCAATTTTAATACGTTGTAGTTATATTTTCCTTCGGGTCAGTGCACTGAAATTTTATCTTTTGTCTCCGATAATCTAGAAAGTTACTTTCTACGTGTTTAGATTTTGTTATCTTTCTCCCTTTGATATCTAGTTTCATTTTTAACTTTTTTTTATAAGTGTCAAAGTTTAATTCCAAGACAATGCTACATAGGGTTGCATTTTTTTCAGGTCCACAATATAGAGATTCTCCTCCGCTGCCCAACGACTGTTAGCTCCTGTTGCCAGGCACTGATTTGGGTTGGAGTCTCGAGTGCACCTCCCCCACCCCTACTCCCTTCAGCTCCTGTTGCCAGGCACTGATTTGCATTGGAGACGGAACCCTCGTAGGGGCTCCAAGCAGTTTCTAGTGGCCGAGAGGACACTGGTGATCAGAGACAAAGCCCCCAGGCTCTCTGGAGCTAGCTGGTGGCCATTACAATGTCTCCCCACACAGTTCTGGAGCCGCTGTGGGCTCTCCGGGAACAGCTGTGGGCTTCTGGGTTGCCGATAATCAAACCTTGGCCACATGGGCCACGAGACTCTGGGTTTGGCTGGGAGATCCTCGTGTGCACTGTGTTGCTGGTGTTCATTCCAGTAAAGTGTGGACTCCGCTTAAGAGGAAGAAAGGGGCACTGTGCCCAGAATGAAGTATCTGGAAAAGACATGGAGAAGACCGACCCGGATGCACCAGCCCATGGAGCCGTCGCATCATCGGAGCACAAGGCCAGTCCTCTCCCGCTACAGATCCTTGCTCTGGCTGCCCTGAATCAAGATGTCGGGTACTTTTCTGTGGGAGACGCTACGCAACTGCTGAAGGGAGTTCGGCAAAGGCTGTTGAAGAAGAGCCCTCACCAGCTCACCGATGAAAATCCCATCTGTGGAGCAGCCCAGGACGATGGAGAACCCCCTGCGAGGAATATGCCAGAAGACTTCAAGGACAGCCCTGATCTGCGGGGAAGTGCAGACCCTCTGTCTCAGGACATTGGCAGCTGTGGACTGAGAGGGCAGGAAGAGGCAGGGGAGGCAGGCAGGCCAGAGCTTCCTGACGGAGGTGTGCTGTGGCAGGCCCCCGATGAGGGCCAGAGCCAACACCACACCCTCAGCCAGATCCTACTGACGGTGATGCATCTGCTAGAGCTCCTTCGAGATCATCTGGAAGGTGGGGGCTCAAGGAGGCAGGTGCAGACTGGCTCCTCCTCCACTGATCACGTGCCCCGTGGGAGCCCCCTGAATCAAGGAAAGCCATCCAGGGCACTGAAGAAGGCACGTCAGGGGAATGAAGAGCTCCCAGGAAACACAACAATCCACCAAGCTGAGCAAGTATCTTTTCACCAGCGAAACAGCCTCCTGGAAAGGGAGATTCAGAAGCTGCACCTGAAGCTCGAGGCAGAGCCTAAGCTGTGCGAAGAGCACCTCAAACACCTGGAGAGGAAGATGATGGAGGAGAAGGCACGCTGCCTGCAAGTGAAGAACGAACTCGCCAAGGTGCGCAGGAAGGTGGATGCTGCCCACTGGAACTTAGGCCTCTACAAGAAGATGGCCGACGACCTGCACCTAGAATGGCAGAGAATCTCCTCCTTGCATGACCGAGAGCGCCTCCTGGTGGAGAACAGAAGTGAGGAGAGCCAGAAGGCTGTTCTGTGGGCAGAGAGGGAGTTCCAAAGGCTCAAGGAAGAAAACCATTGCCTCAGGCAGAAGCTGGCCAACTCTGGGCCCAAGGTCCAGCCTGTCTCCGGGGGGCCTCCTGCTCCTGCTCCTGCTCCTGCTCCAGCTCCAGCTCCTGCTCCTGCTCTTCTGGGCACAGCCTCCAAATGCCCTCAAGGGCCACAGGCTCCCCTGAAAGCCCAGAAGCCCAAGAAGGGAGCAAGGGTGCACTGGCCAGACTCCAAGTTCTCGGGTCCCCTGCAGGTCTGATTCCCTTTCCCAGCAGCCACCAACACTCACAACCAGAGCACAAAAGCTCCTGTGCTTCCTTACCCCTTCAGCCACACCCATTGCTCCTTTGACTGGAGATCCACCCCATTCTTGAACTGATGCTACCTATTCCCTATAGCCATGTGAGAGAGCATTTTTCATTGTTAAGGACCAAAAAAATAAAACGATCAAATTGCTGATCCTACTGCGACTGAGAATTGATTGTATGAAGGGATTCTATGCCAAGCAACGAAGGGTTTTAAGTGTCCTTTACTGATCACTTAATTGTCCCAATAACCCAGTGTGTCATAGACTACTGAGGTTCAGAGAGGGGACACAACTTGCCCCAAGATCACACAGCTAGTGAATTTCAGAGCTCCCATTCCAAGCCAAGGTTGTCTAATTACCCACTGATGTGAAAATAACTACCACTCCTACCACTACGATGACTTCTGCTTCTTCATTTCTGAGAGAGAGAAAGAGCGAGGGCACACACACATGCAAGTGGGGGAGGGGCAGGGAGAGAGAGATTCCTAGACAGCCTTCGACTCAAGTGCACAACCAGACACTGGGCTGGATTTCACAGACCATGGGACCACGCCCTGAGCCAAAATCAAGAGTCAGACGTTGACCTGACTAAGCCACACAGGCACCCTTCCCTTGTGCAAGGAACTTCTAGGCAAGCTGCTGTAAGGATCCCAGAAGGGCTTGACAAAATTTTCTCATAGGTCACGTTCTAGTTTGGATGCAAGGATTATGGTGATGCCTAGCTGAGGTAAAGTCCCAGCAAAGCATGGAGGGCAGCCTTTCAGGGTCTCCAACGATTCCCTTCGTGGGTACACCTCGTTTTGTGTTCCATACTCTACCACTGGATTAGAGTCAGGAACTCCTGCCTCACTTCGAAAGGACAGAATATGGCCCGAGAGATAGATAGCATGTCCCTTCTGAGGCTCGTAGACAAAGACACTGGTCTCCTCTTGGGCTTGCTCTCGCTCCCTCACCATTGGTTTCGAGGGAAGCCGCCTGCTCCTTGTGGGCTGTATGATGGAGAGGCCCATGTGGCAAGGAATGAATATTTCTTGCTCACCGCAATGGAGGACCTCTGGCTGCTAGGAGCCACCCGAGTGAGCACACAAGCAGATTTCCCGCCAACAAGCCTGGAGATGACTGAAGACCCACATGACATCTTGACTGCAGCCTTGTGAGAGATCCTGAGACACAGGTCCCTGGCTAGATGCACCTGGATGCCTGGCCCACGGAAACCATATGCGGTTATCAATTGGTGTTGTCGGAAGCCCTCTGGGTTGCGGAAAACATTCAAAAAAGACACAAGGGTGAAGCCACAGTTCTGGCTGCTGACCCACCCCCCTCTCCTGGGCTTGAAATTCCAGGGAAGTCAAGCGATGGTAGCAAGCACGGAGAGATTAGGGTAAACAATGCCAGAAAGAGGTCCTCTATTCTGTTCTCCATGTATCTCTCTGAGAGGACATGCCCTCACCTGATCCACCCGAGCCAATAGGTGGCCCATGCAGGAGGAGACAACTGGCCGTGTGGTCCAAGTCGGCTGAGAGCACTAGACCCAGCGTCGCAGAGCCTCCTTGAAGCCAGAAAAAGAGCCCAGAAGTTCCCTGGTGTCCCTAGAGAAGGCACAGAAATTAGATGAGTTGAAAGCCTGGGACCTGGTCATTGGGCTTCTGGGCAAGAGGGGAGATGGCCTGTGGAAGGGACACTGCCTGCAACCCCTCTTGGACCAGACCCCACCTGTCTGCTTTGGGATACTGAGGATTAAGACGAGAGTGAACTAGTGTAGAAGAGATGGTGTTCTAATGCTTGGCAGGTTGAAAGCGATTGAAATCGTTGACATTCCTATTCTCCTCGTCCTCAGGACCACCATTAAGGGGAAGGGGCCTTCAAAGAAGCAAGAGGAGTTTATCACTTACAGCAGCCCTGTCAAGTGTCAATATCCAACCACTCCAGTCCCTTCCACCCCCTTGGCAGCCCCACTGCTTTCATAAGGACACAGATACATTCCCCTACAGGCTTTGGAGCAAACGTTAAGTTTTGATTTCTCTAAGATAAATGCCATAGTGCCATGACCTGCTCCTATGGCGGTAGCAAGTCTAGTTCTCAAAGAATCTGTGTGGAAGGGTTGAGCCACTCTATTGGACACCTGAAATTGATATTATACTGCATGTGAACGGGAATGTAACTCACGGCTTGGAAAAGGAAAAGAAACTCTTAACTGTTTTCAAGAGTCAGCTCTATCATTTTCCATTCCCAACTGTGATGCGGGAGTGATCCAGTCATTCCACATCCTGCCTTGCATTTGGTGGTGGGGTCTCTCTCTCCCTCTCTGGCGCATTTGGTTTGAATCACTGTGATAGGTGTGCAGTGAGAGCTCACTGGAGTTTTCATTTGAATTGCCCCAATGGCAACTTTCTATGTGGTTTCCATCTGTCTACGCTTTGGTAAAGGTGGCAGGCCCTTTACTTTTTCCCCACCCCCCTTCTATTTCCTTTTGCTAACTAGATTGCATGCTTACTTGGGGATCAAATTCTGAGTTTCCATGCTTCAGACAGGAGTCCTCTATTAGCTATG
Organism: Mustela nivalis; assembly: GCF_964662115.1. Lineage (NCBI taxonomy): Eukaryota > Metazoa > Chordata > Mammalia > Carnivora > Mustelidae > Mustela > Mustela nivalis. Next base: position 114,648 of record NW_028135790.1, read on the forward strand.
TGATTTGGACCTATTTCCTCCAAGTTGGTAGCTTGTCTTTTGGGTCTTCTTAAGGAGGTCTTTCACACGGCACAGATTTACAATTCTGATTGTTGGATAAAGTCTAATTAATCAACTTTACCTTAGGGAAAATAAGTTGATGTTCGACTGGAGGATTCTTTACCTAGCTTTCCATTCTGGAAATTTTTCCCCACATTTTCCCTATAAGATTTATCATTTTCCATGTAAGGCAGTGATTAATTTTGAGCTACTTTTTAAAATACTCTTTTTTTCTTTTTTTCCTTTGGGAGAGTGAACATGTGCATGAGCGGGCAGGGGCCTGGAGGGAGAAGGGAAAAGAGCATCCTCAAGCAGCCTCGCCAGTGAGCTTGGAGCCTGACTTTGTCCCGGGACGCTGAGAGCTTGACAAGAGCCGAAATCAAGAGCTGGCTGCCGCACAGGCTGCCTCACCCAGGCAGCCTGAGTTAAGTTTTGTATAGGGTTTGATACTTAGATTGTGGTCCCCGGCCTCCTCGTCCTCCACCTCCTCCTCCCCTCTCCCGCTCCCTCTTCTGCTTCTCCTTCTTCTTTGCCTATGCATGTCCACTTGCTCTAGCACCATTTATTCAAAACGCTGTCACTCCTCCACTGAACGGCTTTTTACCTTTGTCAAGGCCCCATTCGACATATGGGTGTAGTTCTCTTTCTGGGTCCCTGATTCTGTTCCACTTATCCATCTTTATTCTGTTCCATTGGTCTAGCTCTTCACCAACACCACGCACTTTTGATTACTGTATCGAATATCTTGAAATGGGGTAGAAGGATTCTTCTGGTTTTCTTCTTTAGTTTTAGTTTCTCCTCTTTTTCTAGGTCCTAAAATAGAAAGATTATAGTTTTGAGACTCCTTTTCATTTTAGAGAAAGAGAGAGAGACAGACACAGACACAGAGACAGAGACAGAGACAGAGAAACGGAAGCGGTGCAGAAAGAGAGAGAGATGATTAAGCAGCCACCATGCCCAGCACAAGCACAATGCAGGTTCAGCCTCACTATCCCAAGATTGACCATGACCCGAGTCAAAATCAAGAGTTGGACTAACTGACTGAGCCACCCAGATGCTCCTCCTCCTTTCTAATGTATGCATTGAGTGCTAAAAATGGAGCTCTCTGTTGATTTAGCTGTGTCCCATCAATTTTAATACGTTGTAGTTTTATTTTCCTTCGGGTCAGTGCACTGAAATTTTATCTTTTGTCTCCGATAATCTAGAAAGTTACTTTCTACGTGTTTAGATTTTGTTATCTTTCTCCCTTTGATATCTAGTTTCATTTTTCACTTTTTTTTATAAGTGTCAAAGTTTAATTCCAAGACAATGCTACATAGGGTTGCATTTTTTTCAGGTCCACAATATAGAGATTCTCCTCCGCTGCCCAACGACTGTTAGCTCCTGTTGCCAGGCACTGATTTGGGTTGGAGTCTCGGGTGCACCTCCCCCACCCCTACTCCCTTCAGCTCCTGTTGCCAGGCACTGGTTTGCATTGGAGACGGAACCCTCGTAGGGGCTCCAAGCAGTTTCTAGTGGCCGAGAGGACACTGGTGATCAGAGACAAAGCCCCCAGGCTCTCTGGAGCCAGCTGGTGGCCATTACAATGTCTCCCCACACAGTTCTGGAGCCGCTGTGGGATCTCCGGGAACAGCTGTGGGCTTCTGGGTTGCCGATAATCGAACGTTGGCCACATGGGCCACGAGACTCTGGGTTTGGCTGGGAGATCCTCGTGTGCACTGTGTTGCTGGTGTTCATTCCAGTAAAGTGTGGACTCCGCTTAAGAGGAAGAAAGGGGCACTGTGCCCAGAATGAAGTATCTGGAAAAGACATGGAGAACACCGACCCGGATGCACCAGCCCATGGAGCCGTCGCATCATCGGAGCACAAGGCCAGTCCTCTCCCGCTACAGATCCTTGCTCTGGCTGCCCTGAATCAAGATGTCGGGTACTTTTCTGTGGGAGACGCTACGCAACTGCTGAAGGGAGTTCGGCAAAGGCTGTTGAAGAAGAGCCCTCACCAGCTCACCGATGAAAATCCCATCTGTGGAGCAGCCCAGGATGATGGAGAACCCCCTGCGAGGAATATGCCAGAAGACTTCAAGGACAGCCCTGATCTGCAGGGAAGTGCAGACCCTCTGTCTCAGGACATTGGCAGCTGTGGACTGAGAGGGCAGGAAGAGGCAGGGGAGGCAGGCAGGCCAGAGCTTCCTGACGGAGGTGTGCCGTGGCAGGCCCCCGCTGAGGGCCAGAGCCAACACCACACCATCAGCCAGATCCTACTGACAGTGATGCATCTGCTAGAGCTCCTTCGAGATCATCTGGAAGGTGGGGGCTCAAGGAGGCAGGTGCAGACTGGCTCCTCCTCCACTGATCACGTGCCCCGTGGGAGCCCCCTGAATCAAGGAAAGCCATCCAGGGCACTGAAGAAGGCACGTCAGGGGAATGAAGAGCTCCCAGGAAACACAACAATCCACCAAGCTGAGCAAGTATCTTTTCACCAGCGAAACAGCCTCCTGGAAAGGGAGATTCAGAAGCTGCACCTGAAGCTCGAGGCAGAGCCTAAGCTGTGCGAAGAGCACCTCAAACACCTGGAGAGGAAGATGATGGAGGAGAAGGCACGCTGCCTGCAAGTGAAGAACAAACTCGCCAAGGTGCGCAGGAAGGTGGATGCTGCCCACTGGAACTTAGGCCTCTACAAGAAGATGGCCGACGACCTGCACTGAGAATGGCAGAGAATCTCCTCCTTGCATGACCGAGAGCGCCTCCTGGTGGAGAACAGAAGTGAGGAGAGCCAGAAGGCTGTTCTGTGGGCAGAGAGGGAGTTCCAAAGGCTCAAGGAAGAAAACCATTGCCTCAGGCAGAAGCTGGCCAACTCTGGGGCCAAGGTCCAGCCTGTCTCCGGGGGGCCTCCTGCTCCTGCTCCTGCTCCAGCTCCAGCTCCTGCTCCTGCTCTTCTGGGCACAGCCTCCAAATGCCCTCAAGGGCCACAGGCTCCCCTCAAAGCCCAGAAGCCCTAGAAGGGAGCAAGGGTGCACTGGCCAGACTCCAAGTTCTCGGGTCCCCTGCAGGTCTGATTCCCTTTCCCAGCAGCCACCAACACTCACAACCAGAGCACAAAAGCTCCTGTGCTTCCTTACCCCTTCAGCCACACCCATTGCTCCTTTGACTGGAGATCCACCCCATTCTTGAACTGATGCTACCTATTCCCTATAGCCATGTGAGAGAGCATTTTTCATTGTTAAGGACCAAAAAAATAAAACGATCAAATTGCTGATCCTACTGCGACTGAGAATTGATTGTATGAAGGGATTCTATGCCAAGCAACGAAGGGTTTTAAGTGTGTCCTTTACTGATCACTTAATTGTCCCAATAACCCAGTGTGTCATAGACTACTGAGGTTCAGAGAGGGGACACAACTTGCCCCAAGATCACACAGCTAGTGAATTTCAGAGCTCCCATTCCAAGCCAAGGTTGTCTCATTACCCACTGATGTGAAAATAACTACCACTCCTACCACTACGATGACTTCTGCTTCTTCATTTCTGAGAGAGAGAAAGAGCGAGGGCACACACACATGCAAGCGGGGGAGGGGCAGGGAGAGAGAGATTCCTAGACAGCCTTCGACTCAAGTGCACAACCAGACGCTGGGCTGGATTTCACAGACCATGGGACCACGCCCTGAGCCGAAATCAAGAGTCAGACGTTGACCTGACTAAGCCACACAGGCACCCTTCCCTTGTGCAAGGAACTTCTAGGCAAGCTGCTGTAAGGATCCCAGAAGGGCTTGACAAAATTTTCTCATAGGTCACGTTCTAGTTTGGATGCAAGGATTATGGTGATGCCTAGCTGAGGTAAAGTCCCAGCAAAGCATGGAGGGCAGCCTTTCAGGGTCTCCAACGATTCCCTTCGTGGGTACACCTCGTTTTGTGTTCCATACTCTACCACTGGATTAGAGTCAGGAACTCCTGCCTCACTTCGAAAGGACAGAATATGGCCCGAGAGATAGATAGCATGTCCCTTCTGAGGCTCGTAGACAAAGACACTGGTCTCCTCTTGGGCTTGCTCTCGCTCCCTCACCATTGGTTTTGAGGGAAGCCGCCTGCTCCTTGAGGGCTGTATGATGGAGAGGCCCATGTGGCAAGGAATGAATATTTCTTGCTCACCGCAATGGAGGACCTCTGGCTGCTAGGAGCCACCCGAGTGAGCACACAAGCAGATTTCCCGCCAACAAGCCTGGAGATGACTGAAGACCCACATGACATCTTGACTGCAGCCTTGTGAGAGATCCTGAGACACAGGTCCCTGGCTAGATGCACCTGGATGCCTGGCCCACGGAAACCATATGCGGTTATCAATTGGTGTTGTCGGAAGCCCTCTGGGTTGCGGAAAACATTCAAAAAAGACACAAGGGTGAAGCCACAGTTCTGGCTGCTGACCAACCCCCCTCTCCTGGGCTTGAAATTCCAGGGAAGTCAAGCGATGGTAGCAAGCACGGAGAGATTAGGGTAAACAATGCCAGAAAGAGGTCCTCTATTCTGTTCTCCATGTATCTCTCTGAGAGGACATGCCCTCACCTGATCCACCCGAGCCAATAGGTGGCCCATGCAGGAGGAGACAACTGGCCGTGTGGTCCAAGTCGGCTGAGAGCACTAGACCCAGCGTCGCAGAGCCTCCTTGAAGGCAGAAAAAGAGCCCAGAAGTTCCCTGGTGTCCCTAGAGAAGGCACAGAAATTAGATGAGTTGAAAGCCTGGGACCTGGTCATTGGGCTTCTGGGCAAGAGGGGAGATGGCCTGTGGAAGGGACACTGCCTGCAACCCCTCTTGGACCAGACCCCACCTGTCTGCTTTGGGATACTGAGGATTAAGACGAGAGTGAACTAGTGTAGAAGAGATGGTGTTCTAATGCTTGGCAGGTTGAAAGCGATTGAAATCGTTGACATTCCTATTCTCCTCGTCCTCAGGACCACCATTAAGGGGAAGGGGCCTTCAAAGAAGCAAGAGGAGTTTATCACTTACAGCAGCCCTGTCAAGTGTCAATATCCAACCACTCCAGTCCCTTCCACCCCCTTGGCAGCCCCACTGCTTTCATAAGGACACAGATACATTCCCCTACAGGCTTTGGAGCAAACGTTAAGTTTTGATTTCTCTAAGATAAATGCCATAGTGCCATGACCTGCTCCTAAGGCGGTAGCAAGTCTAGTTCTCAAAGAATCTGTGTGGAAGGGTTGAGCCACTCTATTGGACACCTGAAATTGATATTATACTGCATGTGAACGGGAATGTAACTCACGGCTTGGAAAAGGAAAAGAAACTCTTAACTGTTTTCAAGAGTCAGCTCTATCATTTTCCATTCCCAACTGTGATGCGGGAGTGATCCAGTCATTCCACATCCTGCCTTGCATTTGGTGGTGGGGTCTCTCTCTCCCTCTCTGGCGCATTTGGTTTGAATCACTGTGATAGGTGTGCAGTGAGAGCTCACTGGAGTTTTCATTTGAATTGCCCCAATGGCAACTTTCTATGTGGTTTCCATCTGTCTACGCTTTGGTAAAGGTGGCAGGCCCTTTACTTTTTCCCCACCCCCCTTCTATTTCCTTTTGCTAACTAGATTGCATGCTTACTTGGGGATCAAATTCTGAGTTTCCATGCTTCAGACAGGAGTCCTCTATTAGCTATGTGATTAGGACCTATTTCCTCCAAGTTGGTAGCTTGTCTTTTGGGTCTTCTTAAGGAGGTCTTTCATATGGCACAGATTTACAATTCTGATTGTTGGATAAAGTCTAATTAATCAACTTTACCTTAGGGAAAATAAGTTGATGTTCGACTGGAGGATTCTTTACCTAGCTTTCCATTCTGGAAATTTTTCCCCACATTTTCCCTATAAGATTTATCATTTTCCATGTAAGGCAGTGATTAATTTTGAGCTACTTTTTAAAATACTCTTTTTTTCTTTTTTTCCTTTGGGAGAGTGAACATGTGCATGAGCGGGCAGGGGCCTGGAGGGAGAAGGGAAAAGAGCATCCTCAAGCAGCCTCGCCAGTGAGCTTGGAGCCTGACTTTGTCCCGGGACGCTGAGAGCTTGACAAGAGCCGAAATCAAGAGCTGGCTGCCGCACAGCCTGCCTCACCCAGGCAGCCTGAGTTAAGTTTTGTATAGGGTTTGATACTTAGATTGTGGTCCCCGGCCTCCTCGTCCTCCACCTCCTCCTCCCCTCTCACGCTCCCTCTTCTGCTTCTCCTTCTTCTTTGCCTATGCATGTCCACTTGCTCTAGCACCATTTATTCAAAACGCTGTCACTCCTCCACTGAACGGCTTTTTACCTTTGTCAAGGCCCCATTCGACATATGGGTGTAGTTCTCTTTCTGGGTCCCTGATTCTGTTCCACTTATCCATCTTTATTCTGTTCCATTGGTCTAGCTCTTCACCAACACCACGCACTTTTGATTACTGTAGACGAATATCTTGAAATGGGGTAGAAGGATTCTTCTGGTTTTCTTCTTTAGTTTTAGTTTCTCCTCTTTTTCTAGGTCCTAAAATACAAAGATTATAGTTTTGAGACTCCTTTCCTTTTTAGAGAGAGAGAGAGAGACAGACACAGACACAGAGACAGAGACAGAGACAGAGACAGAGAAACGGAAGCGGTGCAGAAAGAGAGAGAGATGATTAAGCAGCCACCATGCCCAGCACCAGCACAATGCAGGTTCAGCCTCACTATCCCAAGGTTGACCATGACCCGAGTCAAAATCAAGAGTTGGACTAACTGACTGAGCCACCCAGATGCTCCTCCTCCTTTCTAATGTATGCATTGAGTGCTAAAAATTGAGCTCTCTGTTGATTTAGCTGTGTCCCATCAATTTTAATACGTTGTAGTTTTATTTTCCTTCGGGTCAGTGCACTGAAATTTTATCTTTTGTCTCCGATAATCTAGAAAGTTACTTTCTACGTGTTTAGATTTTGTTATGTTTCTCCCTTTGATATCTAGTTTCATTTTTAACTTTTTTTTATAAGTGTCAAAGTTTAATTCCAAGACAATGCTACATAGGGTTGCATTTTTTTCAGATCCACAATATAGAGATTCTCCTCCGCTGCCCAACGACTGTTAGCTCCTGTTGCCAGGCACTGATTTGCGTTGGAGTCTCGGGTGCACCTCCCCCACCCCTACTCCCTTCAGCTCCTGTTGCCAGGCACTGGTTTGCATTGGAGACGGAACCTTCGTAGGGGTTCCAAGCAGTTTCTAGTGGCCGAGAGAACACTGGTGATCAGAGACAAAGCCCCCAGGCTCTCTGGAGCCAGCTGGTGGCCATTACAATGTCTCCCCACACAGTTCTGGAGCCGCTGTGGGCTCTCCGGGAACAGCTGTGGGCTTCTGGGTTGCCGATATTCGAACGTTGGCCACATGGGCCACGAGACTCTGGGTTTGGCTGGGAGATCCTCGTGTGCACTGTGTTGCTGGTGTTCATTCCAGTAAAGTGTGGACTCCGCTTAAGAGGAAGAAAGGGGCACTGTGCCCAGAATGAAGTATCTGGAAAAGACATGGAGAACACCGACCCGGATGCACCAGCCCATGGAGCCGTCGCATCATCGGAGCACAAGGCCAGTCCTCTCCCGCTACAGATCCTTGCTCTGGCTGCCCTGAATCAAGATGTCGGGTACTTTTCTGTGGGAGACGCTACGCAACTGCTGAAGGGAGTTCGGCAAAGGCTGTTGAAGAAGAGCCCTCACCAGCTCACCGATGAAAATCCCATCTGTGGAGCAGCCCAGGACGATGGAGAACCCCCTGCGAGGAATATGCCAGAAGACTTCAAGGACAGCCCTGATCTGCGGGGAAGTGCAGACCCTCTGTCTCAGGACATTGGCAGCTGTGGACTGAGAGGGCAGGAAGAGGCAGGGGAGGCAGGCAGGCCAGAGCTTCCTGACGGAGGTGTGCCGTGGCAGGCCCCCACTGAGGGCCAGAGCCAACACCACACCCTCAGCCAGATCCTACTGACGGTGATGCATCTGCTAGAGCTCCTTCGAGATCATCTGGAAGGTGGGGGCTCAAGGAGGCAGGTGCAGACTGGCTCCTTCTCCACTGATCACGTGCCCCGTGGGAGCCCCCTGAATCAAGGAAAGCCATCCAGGGCACTGAAGAAGGCACGTCAGGGGAATGAAGAGCTCCCAGGAAACACAACAATCCACCAAGCTGAGCAAGTATCTTTTCACCAGCGAAACAGCCTCCTGGAAAGGGAGATTCAGAAGCTGCACCTGAAGCTCGAGGCAGAGCCTAAGCTGTGCGAAGAGCACCTCAAACACCTGGAGAGGAAGATGATGGAGGAGAAGGCACGCTGCCTGCAAGTGAAGAACAAACTCGCCAAGGTGCGCAGGAAGGTGGATGCTGCCCACTGGAACTTAGGCCTCTCCAAGAAGATGGCCGACGACCTGCACCGAGAATGGCAGAGAATCTCCTCCTTGCATGACCGAGAGCGCCTCCTGGTGGAGAACAGAAGTGAGGAGAGCCAGAAGGCTGTTCTGTGGGCAGAGAGGGAGTTCCAAAGGCTCAAGGAAGAAAACCATTGCCTCAGGCAGAAGCTGGCCAACTCTGGGCCCAAGGTCCAGCCTGTCTCCGGGGGGCCTCCTGCTCCTGCTCCTGCTCCTGCTCCTGCTCCAGCTCCAGCTCCTGCTCTTCTGGGCACAGCCTCCAAATGCCCTCAAGGGCCACAGGCTCCCCTCAAAGCCCAGAAGCCCAAGAAGGGAGCAAGGGTGCACTGGCCAGACTCCAAGTTCTCGGGTCCCCTGCAGGTCTGATTCCCTTTCCCAGCAGCCACCGACACTCACAACCAGAGCACAAAAGCTCCTGTGCTTCCTTGCCCCTTCAGCCACACCCATTGCTCCTTTGACTGGAGATCCACCCCATTCTTGAACTGATGCTACCTATTCCCTATAGCCATGTGAGAGAGCATTTTTCATTGTTAAGGACCAAAAAAATAAAACGATCAAATTGCTGATCCTACTGCGACTGAGAATTGATTGTATGAAGGGATTCTATGCCAAGCAACCAAGGGTTTTAAGTGTCCTTTACTGATCACTTAATTGTCCCAATATCCCAGTGTGTCATATACTACTGAGGTTCAGAGAGGGGACACAACTTGCCCCAAGATCACACAGCTAGTGAATTTCAGAGCTCCCATGCCAAGCCAAGGTTGTCTCATTACCCACTGATGTGAAAATAACTACCACTCCTACCACTACGATGACTTCTGCTTCTTCATTTCTGAGAGAGAGAAAGAGCGAGGGCACACACACATGCAAGCGGGGGAGGGGCAGGAAGAGAGAGATTCCTAGACAGCCTTCGACTCAAGTGCACAACCAGACGCTGGGCTGGATTTCACAGACCATGGGAACACGCCCTGAGCCGAAATCAAGAGTCAGACGTTGACCTGACTAAGCCACACAGGCACCCTTCCCTTGTGCAAGGAACTTCTAGGCAAGCTGCTGTAAGGATCCCAGAAGGGCTTGACAAAATTTTCTCATAGGTCACGTTCTAGTTTGGATGCAAGGATTATGGTGATGCCTAGCTGAGGTAAAGTCCCAGCAAAGCATGGAGGGCAGCCTTTCAGGGTCTCCAACGATTCCCTTCGTGGGTACACCTCGTTTTGTGTTCCATACTCTACCACTGGATTAGAGTCAGGAACTCCTGCCTCACTTCGAAAGGACAGAATATGGCCCGAGAGATAGATAGCATGTCCCTTCTGAGGCTCGTAGACAAAGACACTGGTCTCCTCTTGGGCTTGCTCTCGCTCCCTCACCATTGGTTTTGAGGGAAGCCGCCTGCTCCTTGTGGGCTGTATGATGGAGAGGCCCATGTGGCAAGGAATGAATATTTCTTGCTCACCGCAATGGAGGACCTCTGGCTGCTAGGAGCCACCCGAGTGAGCACACAAGCAGATTTCCCGCCAACAAGCCTGGAGATGACTGAAGACCCACATGACATCTTGACTGCAGCCTTGTGAGAGATCCTGAGACACAGGTCCCTGGCTAGATGCACCTGGATGCCTGGCCCACGGAAACCATATGCGGTTATCAATTGGTGTGGTCGGAAGCCCTCTGGGTTGCGGAAAACATTCAAAAAAGACACAAGGGTGAAGCCACAGTTCTGGCTGCTGACCCACCCCCCTCTCCTGGGCTTGAAATTCCAGGGAAGTCAAGCGATGGTAGCAAGCACGGAGAGATTAGGGTAAACAATGCCAGAAAGAGGTCCTCTATTCTGTTCTCCATGTATCTCTCTGAGAGGACATGCCCTCACCTGATCCACCCGAGCCAATAGGTGGCCCATGCAGGAGGAGACAACTGGCCGTGTGGTCCAAGTCGGCTGAGAGCACTAGACCCAGCGTCGCAGAGCCTCCTTGAAGCCAGAAAAAGAGCCCAGAAGTTCCCTGGTGTCCCTAGAGAAGGCACAGAAATTAGATGAGTTGAAAGCCTGGGACCTGGTCATTGGGCTTCTGGGCAAGAGGGGAGATGGCCTGTGGAAGGGACACTGCCTGCAACCCCTCTTGGACCAGACCCCACCTGTCTGCTTTGGGATACTGAAGATTAAGACGAGAGTGAACTAGTGTAGAAGAGATGGTGTTCTAATGCTTGGCAGGTTTAAAGCGATTGAAATCGTTGACATTCCTATTCTCCTCGTCCTCAGGACCACCATTAAGGGGAAGGGGCCTTCAAAGAAGCAAGAGGAGTTTATCACTTACAGCAGCCCTGTCAAGTGTCAATATCCAACCACTCCAGTCCCTTCCACCCCCTTGGCAGCCCCAATGCTTTCATAAGGACACAGATACATTCCCCTACAGGCTTTGGAGCAAACGTTAAGTTTTGATTTCTCTAAGATAAATGCCATAGTGCCATGACCTGCTCCTATGGCGGTAGCAAGTCTAGTTCTCAAAGAATCTGTGTGGAAGGGTTGAGCCACTCTATTGGACACCTGAAATTGATATTATACTGCATGTGAACGGGAATGTAACTCACGGCTTGGAAAAGGAAAAGAAACTCTTAACTGTTTTCAAGAGTCAGCTCTATCATTTTCCATTCCCAACTGTGATGCGGGAGTGATCCAGTCATTCCACATCCTGCCTTGCATTTGGTGGTGGGGTCTCTCTCTCCCTCTCTGGCGCATTTGGTTTGAATCACTGTGATAGGTGTGCAGTGAGAGCTCACTGGAGTTTTCATTTGAATTGCCCCAATGGCAACTTTCTATGTGGTTTCCATCTGTCTACGCTTTGGTAAAGGTGGCAGGCCCTTTACTTTTTCCCCACCCCCCTTCTATTTCCTTTTGCTAACTAGATTGCATGCTTACTTGGGGATCAAATTCTGAGTTTCCATGCTTCAGACAGGAGTCCTCTATTAGCTATGTGATTTGGACCTATTTCCTCCAAGTTGGTAGCTTGTCTTTTGGGTCTTCTTAAGGAGGTCTTTCACATGGCACAGATTTACAATTCTGATTGTTGGATAAAGTCTAATTAATCAACTTTACCTTAGGGAAAATAAGTTGATGTTCGACTGGAGGATTCTTTACCTAGCTTTCCATTCTGGAAATTTTTCCCCACATTTTCCCTATAAGATTTATCATTTTCCATGTAAGGCAGTGATTAATTTTGAGCTACTTTTTAAAATACTCTTTTTTTCTTTTTTTCCTTTGGGAGAGTGAACATGTGCATGAGCGGGCAGGGGCCTGGAGGGAGAAGGGAAAAGAGCATCCTCAAGCAGCCTCGCCAGTGAGCTTGGAGCCTGACTTTGTCCCGGGACGCTGAGAGCTTGACAAGAGCCGAAATCAAGAGCTGGCTGCCGCACAGGCTGCCTCACCCAGGCAGCCTGAGTTAAGTTTTGTATAGGGTTTGATACTTAGATTGTGGTCCCCGGCCTCCTCGTCCTCCACCTCCTCCTCCCCTCTCCCGCTCCCTCTTCTGCTTCTCCTTCTTCTTTGCCTATGCATGTCCACTTGCTCTAGCACCATTTATTCAAAACGCTGTCACTCCTCCACTGAACGGCTTTTTACCTTTGTCAAGGCCCCATTCGACATATGGGTGTAGTTCTCTTTCTGGGTCCCTGATTCTGTTCCACTTATCCATCTTTATTCTGTTCCATTGGTCTAGCTCTTCACCAACACCACGCACTTTTGATTACTGTAGACGAATATCTTGAAATGGGGTAGAAGGATTCTTCTGGTTTTCTTCTTTAGTTTTAGTTTCTCCTCTTTTTCTAGGTCCTAAAATAGAAAGATTATAGTTTTGAGACTCCTTTTCATTTTAGAGAAAGAGAGAGAGACAGACACAGACACAGAGACAGAGACAGAGACAGAGAAACGGAAGCGGTGCAGAAAGAGAGAGAGATGATTAAGCAGCCACCATGCCCAGCACAAGCACAATGCAGGTTCAGCCTCACTATCCCAAGATTGACCATGACCCGAGTCAAAATCAAGAGTTGGACTAACTGACTGAGCCACCCAGATGCTCCTCCTCCTTTCTAATGTATGCATTGAGTGCTAAAAATGGAGCTCTCTGTTGATTTAGCTGTGTCCCATCAATTTTAATACGTTGTAGTTTTATTATCCTTCGGGTCAGTGCACTGAAATTTTATCTTTTGTCTCCGATAATCTAGAAAGTTACTTTCTACGTGTTTAGATTTTGTTATCTTTCTCCCTTTGATATCTAGTTTCATTTTTAACTTTTTTTTATAAGTGTCAAAGTTTAATTCCAAGACAATGCTACATAGGGTTGCATTTTTTTCAGGTCCACAATATAGAGATTCTCCTCCGCTGCCCAACGACTGTTAGCTCCTGTTGCCAGGCACTGATTTGGGTTGGAGTCTCGGGTGCACCTCCCCCACCCCTACTCCCTTCAGCTCCTGTTGCCAGGCACTGGTTTGCATTGGAGACGGAACCCTCGTAGGGGCTCCAAGCAGTTTCTAGTGGCCGAGAGGACACTGGTGATCAGAGACAAAGCCCCCAGGCTCTCTGGAGCCAGCTGGTGGCCATTACAATGTCTCCCCACACAGTTCTGGAGCCGCTGTGGGCTCTCCGGGAACAGCTGTGGGCTTCTGGGTTGCCGATAATCGAACGTTGGCCACATGGGCCACGAGACTCTGGGTTTGGCTGGGAGATCCTCGTGTGCACTGTGTTGCTGGTGTTCATTCCAGTAAAGTGTGGACTCCGCTTAAGAGGAAGAAAGGGGCACTGTGCCCAGAATGAAGTATCTGGAAAAGACATGGAGAACACCGACCCGGATGCACCAGCCCATGGAGCCGTCGCATCATCGGAGCATAAGGCCAGTCCTCTCCCGCTACAGATCCTTGCTCTGGCTGCCCTGAATCAAGATGTCGGGTACTTTTCTGTGGGAGACGCTACGCAACTGCTGAAGGGAGTTCGGCAAAGGCTGTTGAAGAAGAGCCCTCACCAGCTCACCGATGAAAATCCCATCTGTGGAGCAGCCCAGGACGATGGAGAACCCCCTGCGAGGAATATGCCAGAAGACTTCAAGGACAGCCCTGATCTGCGGGAAAGTGCAGACCCTCTGTCTCAGGACATTGGCAGCTGTGGACTGAGAGGGCAGGAAGAGGCAGGGGAGGCAGGCAGGCCAGAGCTTCCTGACGGAGGTGTGCCGTGGCAGGCCCCCGCTGAGGGCCAGAGCCAACACCACACCCTCAGCCAGATCCTACTGACGGTGATGCATCTGCTAGAGCTCCTTCGAGATCATCTGGAAGGTGGGGGCTCAAGGAGGCAGGTGCAGACTGGCTCCTCCTCCACTGATCACGTGCCCCGTGGGAGACCCCTGAATCAAGGAAAGGCATCCAGGGCACTGAAGAAGGCACGTCAGGGGAATGAAGAGCTCCCAGGAAACACAACAATCCACCAAGCTGAGCAAGTATCTTTTCACCAGCGAAACAGCCTCCTGGAAAGGGAGATTCAGAAGCTGCACCTGAAGCTCGAGGCAGAGCCTAAGCTGTGCGAAGAGCACCTCAAACACCTGGAGAGGAAGATGATGGAGGAGAAGGCACGCTGCCTGCAAGTGAAGAACGAACTCGCCAAGGTGCGCAGGAAGGTGGATGCTGCCCACTGGAACTTAGGCCTCTACAAGAAGATGGCCGACGACCTGCACCGAGAATGGCAGAGAATCTCCTCCTTGCATGACCGAGAGCGCCTCCTGGTGGAGAACAGAAGTGAGGAGAGCCAGAAGGCTGTTCTGTGGGCAGAGAGGGAGTTCCAAAGGCTCAAGGAAGAAAACCATTGCCTCAGGCAGAAGCTGGCCAACTCTGGGCCCAAGGTCCAGCCTGTCTCCGGGGGGCCTCCTGCTCCTGCTCCTGCTCCTGCTCCAGCTCCAGCTCCTGCTCCTGCTCTTCTGGGCACAGCCTCCAAATGCCCTCAAGGGCCACAGGCTCCCCTCAAAGCCCAGAAGCCCAAGAAGGGAGCAAGGGTGCACTGGCCAGACTCCAAGTTCTCGGGTCCCCTGCAGGTCTGATTCCCTTTCCCAGCAGCCACCGACACTCACAACCAGAGCACAAAAGCTCCTGTGCTTCCTTACCCCTTCAGCCACACCCATTGCTCCTTTGACTGGAGATCCACCCCATTCTTGAACTGATGCTACCTATTCCCTATAGCCATGTGAGAGAGCATTTTTCATTGTTAAGGACCAAAAAAATAAAACGATCAAATTGCTGATCCTACTGCGACTGAGAATTGATTGTATGAAGGGATTCTATGCCAAGCAACAAAGGGTTTTAAGTGTCCTTTACTGATCACTTAATTGTCCCAATAACCCAGTGTGTCATATACTACTGAGGTTCAGAGAGGGGACACAACTTGCCCCAAGATCACACAGCTAGTGAATTTCAGAGCTCCCATTCCAAGCCAAGGTTGTCTAATTACCCACTGATGTGAAAATAACTACCACTCCTACCACTACGATGACTTCTGCTTCTTCATTTCTGAGAGAGTGAAAGAGTGAGGGCACACACACATGCAAGCGGGGGAGGGGCAGGGAGAGAGAGATTCCTAGACAGCCTTCGACTCAAGTGCACAACCAGACGCTGGGCTGGATTTCACAGACCATGGGACCACGCCCTGAGCCAAAATCAAGAGTCAGACTTTGACCTGACTAAGCCACACAGGCACCCTTCCCTTGTGCAAGGAACTTCTAGGCAAGCTGCTGTAAGGATCCCAGAAGGGCTTGACAAAATTTTCTCATAGGTCACGTTCTAGTTTGGATGCAAGGATTATGGTGATGCCTAGCTGAGGTAAAGTCCCAGCAAAGCATGGAGGGCAGCCTTTCAGGGTCTCCAACGATTCCCTTCGTGGGTACACCTCGTTTTGTGTTCCATACTCTACCACTGGATTAGAGTCAGGAACTCCTGCCTCACTTCGAAAGGACAGAATATGGCCCGAGAGATAGATAGCATGTCCCTTCTGAGGCTTGTAGACAAAGACACTGGTCTCCTCTTGGGCTTGCTCTCGCTCCCTCACTATTGGTTTCGAGGGAAGCCGCCTGCTCCTTGTGGGCTGTATGATGGAGAGGCCCATGTGGCAAGGAATGAATATTTCTTGCTCACCGCAATGGAGGACCTCTGGCTGCTAGGAGCCACCCGAGTGAGCACACAAGCAGATTTCCCGCCAACAAGCCTGGAGATGACTGAAGACCCACATGACATCTTGACTGCAGCCTTGTGAGAGATCCTGAGACACAGGTCCCTGGCTAGATGCACCTGGATGCCTGGCCCACGGAAACCATATGCGGTTATCAATTGGTGTTGTCGGAAGCCCTCTGGGTTGCGGAAAACATTCAAAAAAGACACAAGGGTGAAGCCACAGTTCTGGCTGCTGACCCACCCCCCTCTCCTGGGCTTGAAATTCCAGGGAAGTCAAGCGATGGTAGCAACCACTGAGAGATTAGGGTAAACAATGCCAGAAAGAGGTCCTCTATTCTGTTCTCCATGTATCTCTCTGAGAGGACATGCCCTCACCTGATCCACCCGAGCCAATAGGTGGCCCATGCAGGAGGAGACAACTGGCCGTGTGGTCCAAGTCGGCTGAGAGCACTAGACCCAGCGTCGCAGAGCCTCCTTGAAGCCAGAAAAAGAGCCCAGAAGTTCCCTGGTGTCCCTAGAGAAGGCACAGAAATTAGATGAGTTGAAAGCCTGGGACCTGGTCATTGGGCTTCTGGGCAAGAGGGGAGATGGCCTGTGGAAGGGACACTGCCTGCAACCCCTCTTGGACCAGACCCCACCTGTCTGCTTTGGGATACTGAGGATTAAGACGAGAGTGAACTAGTGTAGAAGAGATGGTGTTCTAATGCTTGGCAGGTTGAAAGCGATTGAAATCGTTGACATTCCTATTCTCCTCGTCCTCAGGACCACCATTAAGGGGAAGGGGCCTTCAAAGAAGCAAGAGGAGTTTATCACTTACAGCAGCCCTGTCAAGTGTCAATATCCAACCACTCCAGTCCCTTCCACCCCCTTGGCAGCCCCACTGCTTTCATAAGGACACAGATACATTCCCCTACAGGCTTTGGAGCAAACGTTAAGTTTTGATTTCTCTAAGATAAATGCCATAGTGCCATGACCTGCTCCTATGGCGGTAGCAAGTCTAGTTCTCAAAGAATCTGTGTGGAAGGGTTGAGCCACTCTATTGGACACCTGAAATTGATATTATACTGCATGTGAACGGGAATGTAACTCACGGCTTGGAAAAGGAAAAGAAACTCTTAACTGTTTTCAAGAGTCAGCTCTATCATTTTCCATTCCCAACTGTGATGCGGGAGTGATCCAGTCATTCCACATCCTGCCTTGCATTTGGTGGTGGGGTCTCTCTCTCCCTCTCTGGCGCATTTGGTTTGAATCACTGTGATAGGTGTGCAGTGAGAGCTCACTGGAGTTTTCATTTGAATTGCCCCAATGGCAACTTTCTATGTGGTTTCCATCTGTCTACGCTTTGGTAAAGGTGGCAGGCCCTTTACTTTTTCCCCACCCCCCTTCTATTTCCTTTTGCTAACTAGATTGCATGCTTACTTGGGGATCAAATTCTGAGTTTCCATGCTTCAGACAGGAGTCCTCTATTAGCTATGTGATTTGGACCTATTTCCTCCAAGTTGGTAGCTTGTCTTTTGGGTCTTCTTAAGGAGGTCTTTCACATGGCACAGATTTACAATTCTGATTGTTGGATAAAGTCTAATTAATCAACTTTACCTTAGGGAAAATAAGTTGATGTTCGACTGGAGGATTCTTTACCTAGCTTTCCATTCTGGAAATTTTCCCCCACATTTTCCCTATAAGATTTATCATTTTCCATGTAAGGCAGTGATTAATTTTGAGCTACTTTTTAAAATACTCTTTTTTTTCTTTTTTTCCTTTCGGAGAGTGAACATGTGCATGAGCGGGCAGGGGCCTGGAGGGAGAAGGGAAAAGAGCATCCTCAAGCAGCCTCGCCAGTGAGCTTGGAGCCTGACTTTGTCCCGGGACGCTGAGAGCTTGACAAGAGCCGAAATCAAGAGCTGGCTGCCGCACAGGCTGCCTCACTCGGGCAGCCTGAGTTAAGTTTTGTATAGGGTTTGATACTTAGATATTGGTCCCCGGCCTCCTCGTCCTCCACCTCCTCCTCCCCTCTCCCGCTCCCTCTTCTGCTTCTCCTTCTTCTTTGCCTATGCATGTCCACTTGCTCTAGCACCATTTATTCAAAACGCTGTCACTCCTCCACTGAACGGCTTTTTACCTTTGTCAAGGCCCCATTCGACATATGGGTGTAGTTCTCTTTCTGGGTCCCTGATCTGTTCCACTTATCCATCTTTATTCTGTTCCATTGGTCTAGCTCTTCACCAACACCACGCACTTTTGATTACTGTAGACGAATATCTTGAAATGGGGTAGAAGGATTCTTCTGGTTTTCTTCTTTAGTTTTAGTTTCTCCTCTTTTTCGAGGTCCTAAAATACAAAGATTATAGTTTTGAGACTCCTTTCCTTTTTAGAGAGAGAGAGAGAGACAGACACAGACACAGAGACAGAGACAGAGACAGAGAAACGGATGCGGTGCAGAAAGAGAGAGAGATGATTAAGCAGCCACCATGCCCAGCACCAGCACAATGCAGGTTCAGCCTCACTATCCCAAGGTTGACCATGACCCGAGTCAAAATCAAGAGTTGGACTAACTGACTGAGCCACCCAGATGCTCCTCCTCCTTTCTAATGTATGCATTGAGTGCTAAAAATGGAGCTCTCTGTTGATTTAGCTGTGTCCCATCAATTTTAATACGTTGTAGTTTTATTTTCCTTCGGGTCAGTGCACTGAAATTTTATCTTTTGTCTCCGATAATCTAGAAAGTTACTTTCTACGTGTTTAGATTTTGTTATCTTTCTCCCTTTGATATCTAGTTTCATTTTTCACTTTTTTTTATAAGTGTCAAAGTTTAATTCCAAGACAATGCTACATAGGGTTGCATTTTTTTCAGGTCCACAATATAGAGATTCTCCTCCGCTGCCCAACGACTGTTAGCTCCTGTTGCCAGGCACTGATTTGGGTTGGAGTCTCGGGTGCACCTCCCCCAACCCTACTCCCTTCAGCTCCTGTTGCCAGGCACTGGTTTGCATTGGAGACGGAACCCTCGTAGGGGTTCCAAGCAGTTTCTGGTGATCAGAGACAAAGCCCCCAGGCTCTCTGGAGCCAGCTGGTGGCCATTACAATGTCTCCCCACACAGTTCTGGAGCCGCTGTGGGCTCTCCGGGAACAGCTGTGGGCTTCTGGGTTTCCGATAATCGAACGTTGGCCACATGGGCCACGAGACTCTGGGTTTGGCTGGGAGATCCTCGTGTGCACTGTGTTGCTGGTGTTCATTCCAGTAAAGTGTGGACTCCGCTTAAGAGGAAGAAAGGGGCACTGTGCCCAGAATGAAGTATCTGGAAAAGACATGGAGAAGACCGACCCGGATGCACCAGCCCATGGAGCCGTCGCATCATCGGAGCACAAGGCCAGTCCTCTCCCGCTACAGATCCTTGCTCTGGCTGCCCTGAATCAAGATGTCGGGTACTTTTCTGTGGGAGACGCTACGCAACTGCTGAAGGGAGTTCGGCAAAGGCTGTTGAAGAAGAGCCCTCACCAGCTCACCGATGAAAATCCCATCTGTGGAGCAGCCCAGGACGATGGAGAACCCCCTGCGAGGAATATGCCAGAAGACTTCAAGGACAGCCCTGATCTGCGGGGAAGTGCAGACCCTCTGTCTCAGGACATTGGCAGCTGTGGACTGAGAGGGCAGGAAGAGGCAGGGGAGGCAGGCAGGCCAGAGCTTCCTGACGGAGGTGTACCGTGGCAGGCCCCCGCTGAGGGCCAGAGCCAACACCACACCCTCAGCCAGATCCTACTGACGGTGATGCATCTGCTAGAGCTCCTTCGAGATCATCTGGAAGGTGGGGGCTCAAGGAGGCAGGTGCAGACTGGCTCCTCCTCCACTGATCACGTGCCCCGTGGGAGCCCCCTGAATCAAGGAAAGCCATCCAGGGCACTGAAGAAGGCACGTCAGGGGAATGAAGAGCTCCCAGGAAACACAACAATCCACCAAGCTGAGCAAGTATCTTTTCACCAGCGAAACAGCCTCCTGGAAAGGGAGATTCAGAAGCTGCACCTGAAGCTCGAGGCAGAGCCTAAGCTGTGCGAAGAGCACCTCAAACACCTGGAGAGGAAGATGATGGAGGAGAAGGCACGCTGCCTGCAAGTGAAGAACGAACTCGCCAAGGTGCGCAGGAAGGTGGATGCTGCCCACTGGAACTTAGGCCTCTACAAGAAGATGGCCGACGACCTGCACCGAGAATGGCAGAGAATCTCCTCCTTGCATGACCGAGAGCGCCTCCTGGTGGAGAACAGAAGTGAGGAGAGCCAGAAGGCTGTTCTGTGGGCAGAGAGGGAGTTCCAAAGGCTCAAGGAAGAAAACCATTGCCTCAGGCAGAAGCTGGCCAACTCTGGGCCCAAGGTCCAGCCTGTCTCCGGGGGGCCTCCTGCTCCTGCTCCTGCTCCTGCTCCTGCTCCAGCTCCAGCTCCTGCTCCTGCTCTTCTGGGCACAGCCTCCAAATGCCCTCAAGGGCCACAGGCTCCCCTCAAAGCCCAGAAGCCCAAGAAGGGAGCAAGGGTGCACTGGCCAGACTCCAAGTTCTCGGGTCCCCTGCAGGTCTGATTCCCTTTCCCAGCAGCCACCAACACTCACAACCAGAGCACAAAAGCTCCTGTGCTTCCTTACCCCTTCAGCCACACCCATTGCTCCTTTGACTGGAGATCCACCCCATTCTTGAACTGATGCTACCTATTCCCTATAGCCATGTGAGAGAGCATTTTTCATTGTTAAGGACCAAAAAAATAAAACGATCAAATTGCTGATCCTACAGCGACTGAGAATTGATTGTATGAAGTGATTCTATGCCAAGCAACGAAGGGTTTTAAGTGTCCTTTACTGATCACTTAATTGTCCCAATAACCCAGTGTGTCATAGACTACTGAGGTTCAGAGAGGGGACACAACTTGCCCCAAGATCACACAGCTAGTGAATTTCAGAGCTCCCATTCCAAGCCAAGGTTGTCTAATTACCCACTGATGTGAAAATAACTACCACTCCTACCACTACGATGACTTCTGCTTCTTCATTTCTGAGAGAGAGAAAGAGCGAGGGCACACACACATGCAAGCGGGGGAGGGGCAGGGAGAGAGAGATTCCTAGACAGCCTTCGACTCAAGTGCACAACCAGACGCTGGGCTGGATTTCACAGACCATGGGACCACGCCCTGAGCCAAAATCAAGAGTCAGACGTTGACCTGACTAAGCCACACAGGCACCCTTCCCTTGTGCAAGGAACTTCTAGGCAAGCTGCTGTAAGGATCCCAGAAGGGCTTGACAAAATTTTCTCATAGGTCACGTTCTAGTTTGGATGCAAGGATTATGGTGATGCCTAGCTGAGGTAAAGTCCCAGCAAAGCATGGAGGGCAGCCTTTCAGGGTCTCCAACGATTCCCTTCGTGGGTACACCTCGTTTTGTGTTCCATACTCTACCACTGGATTAGAGTCAGGAACTCCTGCCTCACTTCGAAAGGACAGAATATGGCCCGAGAGATAGATAGCATGTCCCTTCTGAGGCTCGTAGACAAAGACACTGGTCTCCTCTTGGGCTTGCTCTCGCTCCCTCACCATTGGTTTCGAGGGAAGCCGCCTGCTCCTTGTGGGCTGTATGATGGAGAGGCCCATGTGGCAAGGAATGAATATTTCTTGCTCACCGCAATGGAGGACCTCTGGCTGCTAGGAGCCACCCGAGTGAGCACACAAGCAGATTTCCCGCCAACAAGCCTGGAGATGACTGAAGACCCACATGACATCTTGACTGCAGCCTTGTGAGAGATCCTGAGACACAGGTCCCTGGCTAGATGCACCTGGATGCCTGGCCCACGGAAACCATATGCGGTTATCAATTGGTGTTGTCGGAAGCCCTCTGGGTTGCGGAAAACATTCAAAAAAGACACAAGGGTGAAGCCACAGTTCTGGCTGCTGACCCACCCCCCTCTCCTGGGCTTGAAATTCCAGGGAAGTCAAGCGATGGTAGCAAGCACGGAGAGATTAGGGTAAACAATGCCAGAAAGAGGTCCTCTATTCTGTTCTCCATGTATCTCTCTGAGAGGACATGCCCTCACCTGATCCACCCGAGCCAATAGGTGGCCCATGCAGGAGGAGACAACTGGCCGTGTGGTCCAAGTCGGCTGAGAGCACTAGACCCAGCGTCGCAGAGCCTCCTTGAAGCCAGAAAAAGAGCCCAGAAGTTCCCTGGTGTCCCTAGAGAAGGCACAGAAATTAGATGAGTTGAAAGCCTGGGACCTGGTCATTGGGCTTCTGGGCAAGAGGGGAGATGGCCTGTGGAATGGACACTGGCTGCAACCCCTCTTGGACCAGACCCCACCTGTCTGCTTTGGGATACTGAGGATTAAGACGAGAGTGAACTAGTGTAGAAGAGATGGTGTTCTAATGCTTGGCAGGTTGAAAGCGATTGAAATCGTTGACATTCCTATTCTCCTCGTCCTCAGGACCACCATTAAGGGGAAGGGGCCTTCAAAGAAGCAAGAGGAGTTTATCACTTACAGCAGCCCTGTCAAGTGTCAATATCCAACCACTCCAGTCCCTTCCACCCCCTTGGCAGCCCCACTGCTTTCATAAGGACACAGATACATTCCCCTACAGGCTTTGGAGCAAACGTTAAGTTTTGATTTCTCTAAGATAAATGCCATAGTGCCATGACCTGCTCCTATGGCGGTAGCAAGTCTAGTTCTCAAAGAATCTGTGTGGAAGGGTTGAGCCACTCTATTGGACACCTGAAATTGATATTATACTGCATGTGAACGGGAATGTAACTCACGGCTTGGAAAAGGAAAAGAAACTCTTAACTGTTTTCAAGAGTCAGCTCTATCATTTTCCATTCCCAACTGTGATGCGGGAGTGATCCAGTCATTCCACATCCTGCCTTGCATTTGGTGGTGGGGTCTCTCTCTCCCTCTCTGGCGCATTTGGTTTGAATCACTGTGATAGGTGTGCAGTGAGAGCTCACTGGAGTTTTCATTTGAATTGCCCCAATGGCAACTTTCTATGTGGTTTCCATCTGTCTACGCTTTGGTAAAGGTGGCAGGCCCTTTACTTTTTCCCCACCCCCCTTCTATTTCCTTTTGCTAACTAGATTGCATGCTTACTTGGGGATCAAATTCTGAGTTTCCATGCTTCAGACAGGAGTCCTCTATTAGCTATGTGATTTGGACCTATTTCCTCCAAGTTGGTAGCTTGTCTTTTGGGTCTTCTTAAGGAGGTCTTTCACACGGCACAGATTTACAATTCTGATTGTTGGATAAAGTCTAATTAATCAACTTTACCTTAGGGAAAATAATTTGATGTTCGACTGGAGGATTCTTTACCTAGCTTTCCATTCTGGAAATTTTTCCCCACATTTTCCCTATAAGATTTATCATTTTCCATGTAAGGCAGTGATTAATTTTGAGCTACTTTTTAAAATACTCTTTTTTTCTTTTTTTCCTTTGGGAGAGTGAACATGTGCATGAGCGGGCAGGGGCCTGGAGGGAGAAGGGAAAAGAGCATCCTCAAGCAGCCTCGCCAGTGAGCTTGGAGCCTGACTTTGTCCCGGGACGCTGAGAGCTTGACAAGAGCCGAAATCAAGAGCTGGCTGCCGCACAGGCTGCCTCACCCAGGCAGCCTGAGTTAAGTTTTGTATAGGGTTTGATACTTAGATTGTGGTCCCCGGCCTCCTCGTCCTCCACCTCCTCCTCCCCTCTCCCGCTCCCTCTTCTGCTTCTCCTTCTTCTTTGCCTATGCATGTCCACTTGCTCTAGCACCATTTATTCAAAACGCTGTCACTCCTCCACTGAACGGCTTTTTACCTTTGTCAAGGCCCCATTCGACATATGGGTGTAGTTCTCTTTCTGGGTCCCTGATTCTGTTCCACTTATCCATCTTTATTCTGTTCCATTGGTCTAGCTCTTCACCAACACCACGCACTTTTGATTACTGTAGACGAATATCTTGAAATGGGGTAGAAGGATTCTTCTGGTTTTCTTCTTTAGTTTTAGTTTCTCCTCTTTTTCTAGGTCCTAAAATAGAAAGATTATAGTTTTGAGACTCCTTTTCTTTTTAGAGAGAGAGAGAGAGACAGACACAGACACAGAGACAGAGACAGAGAAACGGAAGCGGTGCAGAAAGAGAGAGAGATGATTAAGCAGCCACCATGCCCAGCACCAGCACAATGCAGGTTCAGCCTAACTATCCCAAGGTTGACCATGACCCGAGTCAAAATCAAGAGTTGGACTAACTGACTGAGCCACCCAGATGCTCCTCCTCCTTTCTAATGTATGCATTGAGTGCTAAAAATTGAGCTCTCTGTTGATTTAGCTGTGTCCCATCAATTTTAATACGTTGTAGTTATATTTTCCTTCGGGTCAGTGCACTGAAATTTTATCTTTTGTCTCCGATAATCTAGAAAGTTACTTTCTACGTGTTTAGATTTTGTTATCTTTCTCCCTTTGATATCTAGTTTCATTTTTAACTTTTTTTTATAAGTGTCAAAGTTTAATTCCAAGACAATGCTACATAGGGTTGCATTTTTTTCAGGTCCACAATATAGAGATTCTCCTCCGCTGCCCAACGACTGTTAGCTCCTGTTGCCAGGCACTGATTTGGGTTGGAGTCTCGAGTGCACCTCCCCCACCCCTACTCCCTTCAGCTCCTGTTGCCAGGCACTGATTTGCATTGGAGACGGAACCCTCGTAGGGGCTCCAAGCAGTTTCTAGTGGCCGAGAGGACACTGGTGATCAGAGACAAAGCCCCCAGGCTCTCTGGAGCCAGCTGGTGGCCATTACAATGTCTCCCCACACAGTTCTGGAGCCGCTGTGGGCTCTCCGGGAACAGCTGTGGGCTTCTGGGTTGCCGATAATCGAACGTTGGCCACATGGGCCACGAGACTCTGGGTTTGGCTGGGAGATCCTCGTGTGCACTGTGTTGCTGGTGTTCATTCCAGTAAAGTGTGGACTCCGCTTAAGAGGAAGAAAGGGGCACTGTGCCCAGAATGAAGTATCTGGAAAAGACATGGAGAAGACCGACCCGGATGCACCAGCCCATGGAGCCGTCGCATCATCGGAGCACAAGGCCAGTCCTCTCCCGCTACAGATCCTTGCTCTGGCTGCCCTGAATCAAGATGTCGGGTACTTTTCTGTGGGAGACGCTACGCAACTGCTGAAGGGAGTTCGGCAAAGGCTGTTGAAGAAGAGCCCTCACCAGCTCACCGATGAAAATCCCATCTGTGGAGCAGCCCAGGACGATGGAGAACCCCCTGCGAGGAATATGCCAGAAGACTTCAAGGACAGCCCTGATCTGCGGGGAAGTGCAGACCCTCTGTCTCAGGACATTGGCAGCTGTGGACTGAGAGGGCAGGAAGAGGCAGGGGAGGCAGGCAGGCCAGAGCTTCCTGACGGAGGTGTACCGTGGCAGGCCCCCGCTGAGGGCCAGAGCCAACACCACACCCTCAGCCAGATCCTACTGACGGTGATGCATCTGCTAGAGCTCCTTCGAGATCATCTGGAAGGTGGGGGCTCAAGGAGGCAGGTGCAGACTGGCTCCTCCTCCACTGATCACGTGCCCCGTGGGAGCCCCCTGAATCAAGGAAAGCCATCCAGGGCACTGAAGAAGGCACGTCAGGGGAATGAAGAGCTCCCAGGAAACACAACAATCCACCAAGCTGAGCAAGTATCTTTTCACCAGCGAAACAGCCTCCTGGAAAGGGAGATTCAGAAGCTGCACCTGAAGCTCGAGGCAGAGCCTAAGCTGTGCGAAGAGCACCTCAAACACCTGGAGAGGAAGATGATGGAGGAGAAGGCACGCTGCCCGCAAGTGAAGAACAAACTCGCCAAGGTGCGCAGGAAGGTGGATGCTGCCCACTGGAACTTAGGCCTCTACAAGAAGATGGCCGACGACCTGCACCGAGAATGGCAGAGAATCTCCTCCTTGCATGACCGAGAGCGCCTCCTGGTGGAGAACAGAAGTGAGGAGAGCCAGAAGGCTGTTCTGTGGGCAGAGAGGGAGTTCCAAAGGCTCAAGGAAGAAAACCATTGCCTCAGGCAGAAGCTGGCCAACTCTGGGCCCAAGGTCCAGCCTGTCTCCGGGGGGCCTCCTGCTCCTGCTCCTGCTCCTGCTCCAGCTCCAGCTCCTACTCCTGCCCCTGCTCTTCTGGGCACAGCCTCCAAATGCCCTCAAGGGCCACAGGCTCCCCTCAAAGCCCAGAAGCCCAAGAAGGGAGCAAGGGTGCACTGGCCAGACTCCAAGTTCTCAGGTCCCCTGCAGGTCTGATTCCCTTTCCCAGCAGCCACCGACACTCACAACCAGAGCACAAAAGCTCCTGTGCTTCCTTACCCCTTCAGCCACACCCATTGCTCCTTTGACTGGAGATCCACCCCATTCTTGAACTGATGCTACCTATTCCCTATAGCCATGTGAGACAGCTTTTTTCATTGTTAAGGACCAAAAAAATAAAACGATCAAATTGCTGATCCTACTGCAACTGAGAATTGATTGTATGAAGGGATTCTATGCCAAGCAACGAAGGGTTTTAAGTGTCCTTTACTGATCACTTAATTGTCCCAATAACCCAGTGTGTCATAGACTACTGAGGTTCAGAGAGGGGACACAACTTGCCCCAAGATCACACAGCTAGTGAATTTCAGAGCTCCCATTCCAAGCCAAGGTTGTCTAATTACCCACTGATGTGAAAATAACTACCACTCCTACCACTACGATGACTTCTGCTTCTTCATTTCTGAGAGAGAGAAAGAGCGAGGGCACACACACATGCAAGCGGGGGAGGGGCAGGGAGAGAGAGATTCCTAGACAGCCTTCGACTCAAGTGCACAACCAGACGCTGGGCTGGATTTCACAGACCATGGGACCACGCCCTGAGCCGAAATCAAGAGTCAGACGTTGACCTGACTAAGCCACACAGGCACCCTTCCCTTGTGCAAGGAACTTCTAGGCAAGCTGCTGTAAGGATCCCAGAAGGGCTTGACAAAATTTTCTCATAGGTCACGTTCTAGTTTGGATGCAAGGATTATGGTGATGCCTAGCTGAGGTAAAGTCCCAGCAAAGCATGGAGGGCAGCCTTTCAGGGTCTCCAACGATTCCCTTCGTGGGTACACCTCGTTTTGTGTTCCATACTCTACCACTGGATTAGAGTCAGGAACTCCTGCCTCACTTCGAAAGGACAGGATATGGCCCGAGAGATAGATAGCATGTCCCTTCTGAGGCTCGTAGACAAAGACACTGGTCTCCTCTTGGGCTTGCTCTCGCTCCCTCACCATTGGTTTCGAGGGAAGCCGCCTGCTCCTTGTGGGCTGTATGATGGAGAGGCCCATGTGGCAAGGAATGAATATTTCTTGCTCACCGCAATGGAGGACCTCTGGCTGCTAGGAGCCACCCGAGTGAGCACACAAGCAGATTTCCCGCCAACAAGCCTGGAGATGACTGAAGACCCACATGACATCTTGACTGCAGCCTTGTGAGAGATCCTGAGACACAGGTCCCTGGCTAGATGCACCTGGATGCCTGGCCCACGGAAACCATATGCGGTTATCAATTGGTGTTGTCGGAAGCCCTCTGGGTTGCGGAAAACATTCAAAAAAGACACAAGGGTGAAGCCACAGTTCTGGCTGCTGACCCACCCCCCTCTCCTGGGCTTGAAATTCCAGGGAAGTCAAGCGATGGTAGCAAGCACGGAGAGATTAGGGTAAACAATGCCAGAAAGAGGTCCTCTATTCTGTTCTCCATGTATCTCTCTGAGAGGACATGCCCTCACCTGATCCACCCGAGCCTATAGGTGGCCCATGCAGGAGGAGACAACTGGCCGTGTGGTCCAAGTCGGCTGAGAGCACTAGACCCAGCGTCGCAGAGCCTCCTTGAAGGCAGAAAAAGAGCCCAGAAGTTCCCTGGTGTCCCTAGAGAAGGCACAGAAATTAGATGAGTTGAAAGCCTGGGACCTGGTCATTGGGCTTCTGGGCAAGAGGGGAGATGGCCTGTGGAAGGGACACTGCCTGCAACCCCTCTTGGACCAGACCCCACCTGTCTGCTTTGGGATACTGAGGATTAAGACGAGAGTGAACTAGTGTAGAAGAGATGGTGTTCTAATGCTTGGCAGGTTGAAAGCGATTGAAATCGTTGACATTCCTATTCTCCTCGTCCTCAGGACCACCATTAAGGGGAAGGGGCCTTCAAAGAAGCAAGAGGAGTTTATCACTTACAGCAGCCCTGTCAAGTGTCAATATCCAACCACTCCAGTCCCTTCCACCCCCTTGGCAGCCCCACTGCTTTCATAAGGACACAGATACATTCCCCTACAGGCTTTGGAGCAAACGTTAAGTTTTGATTTCTCTAAGATAAATGCCATAGTGCCATGACCTGCTCCTATGGCGGTAGCAAGTCTAGTTCTCAAAGAATCTGTGTGGAAGGGTTGAGCCACTCTATTGGACACCTGAAATTGATATTATACTGCATGTGAACGGGAATGTAACTCACGGCTTGGAAAAGGAAAAGAAACTCTTAACTGTTTTCAAGAGTCAGCTCTATCATTTTCCATTCCCAACTGTGATGCGGGAGTGATCCAGTCATTCCACATCCTGCCTTGCATTTGGTGGTGGGGTCTCTCTCTCCCTCTCTGGCGCATTTGGTTTGAATCACTGTGATAGGTGTGCAGTGAGAGCTCACTGGAGTTTTCATTTGAATTGCCCCAATGGCAACTTTCTATGTGGTTTCCATCTGTCTACGCTTTGGTAAAGGTGGCAGGCCCTTTACTTTTTCCCCACCCCCCTTCTATTTCCTTTTGCTAACTAGATTGCATGCTTACTTGGGGATCAAATTCTGAGTTTCCATGCTTCAGACAGGAGTCCTCTATTAGCTATGTGATTTGGACCTATTTCCTCCAAGTTGGTAGCTTGTCTTTTGGGTCTTCTTAAGGAGGTCTTTCACATGGCACAGATTTACAATTCTGATTGTTGGATAAAGTCTAATTAATCAACTTTACCTTAGGGAAAATAAGTTGATGTTCGACTGGAGGATTCTTTACCTAGCTTTCCATTCTGGAAATTTTCCCCCACATTTTCCCTATAAGATTTATCATTTTCCATGTAAGGCAGTGATTAATTTTGAGCTACTTTTTAAAATACTCTTTTTTTCTTTTTTTCCTTTGGGAGAGTGAACATGTGCATGAGCGGGCAGGGGCCTGGAGGGAGAAGGGAAAAGAGCATCCTCAAGCAGCCTCGCCAGTGAGCTTGGAGCCTGACTTTGTCCCGGGACGCTGAGAGCTTGACAAGAGCCGAAATCAAGAGCTGGCTGCCGCACAGGCTGCCTCACCCAGGCAGCCTGAGTTAAGTTTTGTATAGGGTTTGATACTTAGATTGTGGTCCCCGGCCTCCTCGTCCTCCACCTCCTCCTCCCCTCTCCCGCTCCCTCTTCTGCTTCTCCTTCTTCTTTGCCTATGCATGTCCACTTGCTCTAGCACCATTTATTCAAAACGCTGTCACTCCTCCACTGAACGGCTTTTTACCTTTGTCAAGGCCCCATTCGACATATGGGTGTAGTTCTCTTTCTGGGTCCCTGATTCTGTTCCACTTATCCATCTTTATTCTGTTCCATTGGTCTAGCTCTTCACCAACACCACGCACTTTTGATTACTGTAGACGAATATCTTGAAATGGGGTAGAAGGATTCTTCTGGTTTTCTTCTTTAGTTTTAGTTTCTCCTCTTTTTCTAGGTCCTAAAATAGAAAGATTATAGTTTTGAGACTCCTTTTCTTTTTAGAGAGAGAGAGAGAGACAGACACAGACACAGAGACAGAGACAGAGAAACGGAAGCGGTGCAGAAAGAGAGAGAGATGATTAAGCAGCCACCATGCCCAGCACCAGCACAATGGAGGTTCAGCCTAACTATCCCAAGGTTGACCATGACCCGAGTCAAAATCAAGAGTTGGACTAACTGACTGAGCCACCCAGATGCTCCTCCTCCTTTCTAATGTATGCATTGAGTGCTAAAAATTGAGCTCTCTGTTGATTTAGCTGTGTCCCATCAATTTTAATACGTTGTAGTTATATTTTCCTTCGGGTCAGTGCACTGAAATTTTATCTTTTGTCTCCGATAATCTAGAAAGTTACTTTCTACGTGTTTAGATTTTGTTATCTTTCTCCCTTTGATATCTAGTTTCATTTTTAACTTTTTTTTATAAGTGTCAAAGTTTAATTCCAAGACAATGCTACATAGGGTTGCATTTTTTTCAGGTCCACAATATAGAGATTCTCCTCCGCTGCCCAACGACTGTTAGCTCCTGTTGCCAGGCACTGATTTGGGTTGGAGTCTCGAGTGCACCTCCCCCACCCCTACTCCCTTCAGCTCCTGTTGCCAGGCACTGATTTGCATTGGAGACGGAACCCTCGTAGGGGCTCCAAGCAGTTTCTAGTGGCCGAGAGGACACTGGTGATCAGAGACAAAGCCCCCAGGCTCTCTGGAGCTAGCTGGTGGCCATTACAATGTCTCCCCACACAGTTCTGGAGCCGCTGTGGGCTCTCCGGGAACAGCAGTGGGCTTCTGGGTTGCCGATAATCGAACCTTGGCCACATGGGCCACGAGACTCTGGGTTTGGCTGGGAGATCCTCGTGTGCACTGTGTTGCTGGTGTTCATTCCAGTAAAGTGTGGACTCCGCTTAAGAGGAAGAAAGGGGCACTGTGCCCAGAATGAAGTATCTGGAAAAGACATGGAGAACACCGACCCGGATGCACCAGCCCATGGAGCCGTCGCATCATCGGAGCACAAGGCCAGTCCTCTCCCGCTACAGATCCTTGCTCTGGCTGCCCTGAATCAAGATGTCGGGTACTTTTCTGTGGGAGACGCTACGCAACTGCTGAAGGGAGTTCGGCAAAGGCTGTTGAAGAAGAGCCCTCACCAGCTCACCGATGAAAATCCCATCTGTGGAGCAGCCCAGGACGATGGAGAACCCCCTGCGAGGAATATGCCAGAAGACTTCAAGGACAGCCCTGATCTGCGGGGAAGTGCAGACCCTCTGTCTCAGGACATTGGCAGCTGTGGACTGAGAGGGCAGGAAGAGGCAGGGGAGGCAGGCAGGCCAGAGCTTCCTGACGGAGGTGTGCCGTGGCAGGCCCCCGCTGAGGGCCAGAGCCAACACCACACCCTCAGCCAGATCCTACTGACGGTGATGCATCTGCTAGAGCTCCTTCGAGATCATCTGGAAGGTGGGGGCTCAAGGAGGCAGGTGCAGACTGGCTCCTCCTCCACTGATCACGTGCCCCGTGGGAGCCCCCTGAATCAAGGAAAGCCATCCAGGGCACTGAAGAAGGCACGTCAGGGGAATGAAGAGCTCCCAGGAAACACAACAATCCACCAAGCTGAGCAAGTATCTTTTCACCAGCGAAACAGCCTCCTGGAAAGGGAGATTCAGAAGCTGCACCTGAAGCTCGAGGCAGAGCCTAAGCTGTGCGAAGAGCACCTCAAACACCTGGAGAGGAAGATGATGGAGGAGAAGGCACGCTGCCCGCAAGTGAAGAACGAACTCGCCAAGGTGCGCAGGAAGGTGGATGCTGCCCACTGGAACTTAGGCCTCTACAAGAAGATGGCCGACGACCTGCACCGAGAATGGCAGAGAATCTCCTCCTTGCATGACCGAGAGCGCCTCCTGGTGGAGAACAGAAGTGAGGAGAGCCAGAAGGCTGTTCTGTGGGCAGAGAGGGAGTTCCAAAGGCTCAAGGAAGAAAACCATTGCCTCAGGCAGAAGCTGGCCAACTCTGGGCCCAAGGTCCAGCCTGTCTCCGGGGGGCCTCCTGCTCCTGCTCCTGCTCCAGCTCCAGCTCCTACTCCTGCTCCTGCTCTTCTGGGCACAGCCTCCAAATGCCCTCAAGGGCCACAGGCTCCCCTCAAAGCCCAGAAGCCCAAGAAGGGAGCAAGGGTGCACTGGCCAGACTCCAAGTTCTCAGGTCCCCTGCAGGTCTGATTCCCTTCCCCAGCAGCCACCGACACTCACAACCAGAGCACAAAAGCTCCTGTGCTTCCTTACCCCTTCAGCCACACCCATTGCTCCTTTGACTGGAGATCCACCCCATTCTTGAACTGATGCTACCTATTCCCTATAGCCATGTGAGAGAGCATTTTTCATTGTTAAGGACCAAAAAAATAAAACGATCAAATTGCTGATCCTACTGCGACTGAGAATTGATTGTATGAAGGGATTCTATGCCAAGCAACGAAGGGTTTTAAGTGTCCTTTACTGATCACTTAATTGTCCCAATAACCCAGTGTGTCATAGACTACTGAGGTTCAGAGAGGGGACACAACTTGCCCCAAGATCACACAGCTAGTGAATTTCAGAGCTCCCATTCCAAGCCAAGGTTGTCTAATTACCCACTGATGTGAAAATAACTACCACTCCTACCACTACGATGACTTCTGCTTCTTCATTTCTGAGAGAGAGAAAGAGCGAGGGCACACACACATGCAAGCGGGGGAGGGGCAGGGAGAGAGAGATTCCTAGACAGCCTTCGACTCAAGTGCACAACCAGACGCTGGGCTGGATTTCACAGACCATGGGACCACGCCCTGAGCCGAAATCAAGAGTCAGACGTTGACCTGACTAAGCCACACAGGCACCCTTCCCTTGTGCAAGGAACTTCTAGGCAAGCTGCTGTAAGGATCCCAGAAGGGCTTGACAAAATTTTCTCATAGGTCACGTTCTAGTTTGGATGCAAGGATTATGGTGATGCCTAGCTGAGGTAAAGTCCCAGCAAAGCATGGAGGGCAGCCTTTCAGGGTCTCCAACGATTCCCTTCTTGGGTACACCTCGTTTTGTGTTCCATACTCTACCACTGGATTAGAGTCAGGAACTCCTGCCTCACTTCGAAAGGACAGAATATGGCCCGAGAGATAGATAGCATGTCCCTTCTGAGGCTCGTAGACAAAGTCACTGGTCTCCTCTTGGGCTTGCTCTCGCTCCCTCACCATTGGTTTTGAGGGAAGCCGCCTGCTCCTTGTGGGCTGTATGATGGAGAGGCCCATGTGGCAAGGAATGAATATTTCTTGCTCACCGCAATGGAGGACCTCTGGCTGCTAGGAGCCACCCGAGTGAGCACACAAGCAGATTTCCCGCCAACAAGCCTGGAGATGACTGAAGACCCACATGACATCTTGACTGCAGCCTTGTGAGAGATCCTGAGACACAGGTCCCTGGCTAGATGCACCTGGATGCCTGGCCCACGGAAACCATATGCGGTTATCAATTGGTGTTGTCGGAAGCCCTCTGGGTTGCGGAAAACATTCAAAAAAGACACAAGGGTGAAGCCACAGTTCTGGCTGCTGACCCACCCCCCTCTCCTGGGCTTGAAATTCCAGGGAAGTCAAGCGATGGTAGCAAGCACGGAGAGATTAGGGTAAACAATGCCAGAAAGAGGTCCTCTATTCTGTTCTCCATGTATCTCTCTGAGAGGACATGCCCTCACCTGATCCACCCGAGCCAATAGGTGGCCCATGCAGGAGGAGACAACTGGCCGTGTGGTCCAAGTCGGCTGAGAGCACTAGACCCAGCGTCGCAGAGCCTCCTTGAAGGCAGAAAAAGAGCCCAGAAGTTCCCTGGTGTCCCTAGAGAAGGCACAGAAATTAGATGAGTTGAAAGCCTGGGACCTGGTCATTGGGCTTCTGGGCAAGAGGGGAGATGGCCTGTGGAAGGGACACTGCCTGCAACCCCTCTTGGACCAGACCCCACCTGTCTGCTTTGGGATACTGAGGATTAAGACGAGAGTGAACTAGTGTAGAAGAGATGGTGTTCTAATGCTTGGCAGGTTTAAAGCGATTGAAATCGTTGACATTCCTATTCTCCTCGTCCTCAGGACCACCATTAAGGGGAAGGGGCCTTCAAAGAAGCAAGAGGAGTTTATCACTTACAGCAGCCCTGTCAAGTGTCAATATCCAACCACTCCAGTCCCTTCCACCCCCTTGGCAGCCCCAATGCTTTCATAAGGACACAGATACATTCCCCTACAGGCTTTGGAGCAAACGTTAAGTTTTGATTTCTCTAAGATAAATGCCATAGTGCCATGACCTGCTCCTATGGCGGTAGCAAGTCTAGTTCTCAAAGAATCTGTGTGGAAGGGTTGAGCCACTCTATTGGACACCTGAAATTGATATTATACTGCATGTGAACGGGAATGTAACTCACGGCTTGGAAAAGGAAAAGAAACTCTTAACTGTTTTCAAGAGTCAGCTCTATCATTTTCCATTCCCAACTGTGATGCGGGAGTGATCCAGTCATTCCACATCCTGCCTTGCATTTGGTGGTGGGGTCTCTCTCTCCCTCTCTGGCGCATTTGGTTTGAATCACTGTGATAGGTGTGCAGTGAGAGCTCACTGGAGTTTTCATTTGAATTGCCCCAATGGCAACTTTCTATGTGGTTTCCATCTGTCTACGCTTTGGTAAAGGTGGCAGGCCCTTTACTTTTTCCCCACCCCCCTTCTATTTCCTTTTGCTAACTAGATTGCATGCTTACTTGGGGATCAAATTCTGAGTTTCCATGCTTCAGACAGGAGTCCTCTATTAGCTATGTGATTTGGACCTATTTCCTCCAAGTTGGTAGCTTGTCTTTTGGGTCTTCTTAAGGAGGTCTTTCACATGGCACAGATTTACAATTCTGATTGTTGGATAAAGTCTAATTAATCAACTTTACCTTAGGGAAAATAAGTTGATGTTCGACTGGAGGATTCTTTACCTAGCTTTCCATTCTGGAAATTTTCCCCCACATTTTCCCTATAAGATTTATCATTTTCCATGTAAGGCAGTGATTAATTTTGAGCTACTTTTTAAAATACTCTTTTTTTTCTTTTTTTCCTTTGGGAGAGTGAACATGTGCATGAGCGGGCAGGGGCCTGGAGGGAGAAGGGAAAAGAGCATCCTCAAGCAGCCTCGCCAGTGAGCTTGGAGCCTGACTTTGTCCCGGGACGCTGAGAGCTTGACAAGAGCCGAAATCAAGAGCTGGCTGCCGCACAGGCTGCCTCACCCAGGCAGCCTGAGTTAAGTTTTGTATAGGGTTTGATACTTAGATTGTGGTCCCCGGCCTCCTCGTCCTCCACCTCCTCCTCCCCTCTCCCGCTCCCTCTTCTGCTTCTCCTTCTTCTTTGCCTATGCATGTCCACTTGCTCTAGCACCATTTATTCAAAACGCTGTCACTCCTCCACTGAACGGCTTTTTACCTTTGTCAAGGCCCCATTCGACATATGGGTGTAGTTCTCTTTCTGGGTCCCTGATTCTGTTCCACTTATCCATCTTTATTCTGTTCCATTGGTCTAGCTCTTCACCAACACCACGCACTTTTGATTACTGTAGACGAATATCTTGAAATGGGGTAGAAGGATTCTTCTGGTTTTCTTCTTTAGTTTTAGTTTCTCCTCTTTTTCTAGGTCCTAAAATAGAAAGATTATAGTTTTGAGACTCCTTTTCTTTTTAGAGAGAGAGAGAGAGACAGACACAGACACAGAGACAGAGACAGAGAAACGGAAGCGGTGCAGAAAGAGAGAGAGATGATTAAGCAGCCACCATGCCCAGCACCAGCACAATGCAGGTTCAGCCTTACTATCCCAAGGTTGACCATGACCCGAGTCAAAATCAAGAGTTGGACTAACTGACTGAGCCACCCAGATGCTCCTCCTCCTTTCTAATGTATGCATTGAGTGCTAAAAATTGAGCTCTCTGTTGATTTAGCTGTGTCCCATCAATTTTAATACGTTGTAGTTTTATTTTCCTTCGGGTCAGTGCACTGAAATTTTATCTTTTGTCTCCGATAATCTAGAAAGTTACTTTCTACGTGTTTAGATTTTGTTATCTTTCTCCCTTTGATATCTAGTTTCATTTTTAACTTTTTTTTATAAGTGTCAAAGTTTAATTCCAAGACAATGCTACATAGGGTTGCATTTTTTTCAGGTCCACAATATAGAGATTCTCCTCCGCTGCCCAACGACTGTTAGCTCCTGTTGCCAGGCACTGATTTGCGTTGGAGTCTCGGGTGCACCTCCCCCACCCCTACTCCCTTCAGCTCCTGTTGCCAGGCACTGGTTTGCATTGGAGACGGAACCCTCGTAGGGGTTCCAAGCAGTTTCTAGTGGCCGAGAGGACACTGGTGATCAGAGACAAAGCCCCCAGGCTCTCTGGAGCCAGCTGGTGGCCATTACAATGTCTCCCCACACAGTTCTGGAGCCGCTGTGGGCTCTCCGGGAACAGCTGTGGGCTTCTGGGTTGCCGATAATCGAACGTTGGCCACATGGGCCACGAGACTCTGGGTTTGGCTGGGAGATCCTCGTGTGCACTGTGTTGCTGGTGTTCATTCCAGTAAAGTGTGGACTCCGCTTAAGAGGAAGAAAGGGGCACTGTGCCCAGAATGAAGTATCTGGAAAAGACATGGAGAAGACCGACACGGATGCACCAGCCCATGGAGCCGTCGCATCATCGGAGCACAAGGCCAGTCCTCTCCCGCTACAGATCCTTGCTCTGGCTGCCCTGAATCAAGATGTCGGGTACTTTTCTGTGGGAGACGCTACGCAACTGCTGAAGGGAGTTCGGCAAAGGCTGTTGAAGAAGAGACCTCACCAGCTCACCGATGAAAATCCCATCTGTGGAGCAGCCCAGGACGATGGAGAACCCCCTGCGAGGAATATGCCAGAAGACTTCAAGGACAGCCCTGATCTGCGGGGAAGTGCAGACCCTCTGTCTCAGGACATTGGCAGCTGTGGACTGAGAGGGCAGGAAGAGGCAGGGGAGGCAGGCAGGCCAGAGCTTCCTGACGGAGGTGTGCCGTGGCAGGCCCCCGCTGAGGGCCAGAGCCAACACCACACCCTCAGCCAGATCCTACTGACGGTGATGCATCTGCTAGAGCTCCTTCGAGATCATCTGGAAGGTGGGGGCTCAAGGAGGCAGGTGCAGACTGGCTCCTCCTCCACTGATCACGTGCCCCGTGGGAGCCCCCTGAATCAAGGAAAGCCATCCAGGGCACTGAAGAAGGCACGTCAGGGGAATGAAGAGCTCCCAGGAAACACAACAATCCACCAAGCTGAGCAAGTATCTTTTCACCAACGAAACAGCCTCCTGGAAAGGGAGATTCAGAAGCTGCACCTGAAGCTCGAGGCAGAGCCTAAGCTGTGCGAAGAGCACCTCAAACACCTGGAGAGGAAGATGATGGAGGAGAAGGCACGCTGCCCGCAAGTGAAGAACAAACTAGCCAAGGTGCGCAGGAAGGTGGATGCTGCCCACTGGAACTTAGGCCTCTACAAGAAGATGGCCGACGACCTGCACCGAGAATGGCAGAGAATCTCCTCCTTGCATGACCGAGAGCGCCTCCTGGTGGAGAACACAAGTGAGGAGAGCCAGAAGGCTGTTCTGTGGGCAGAGAGGGAGTTCCAAAGGCTCAAGGAAGAAAACCATTGCCTCAGGCAGAAGCTGGCCAACTCTGGGCCCAAGGTCCAGCCTGTCTCCGGGGGGCCTCCTGCTCCTGCTCCTGCTCCTGCTCCAGCTCCAGCTCCTACTCCTGCCCCTGCTCTTCTGGGCACAGCCTCCAAATGCCCTCAAGGGCCACAGGCTCCCCTCAAAGCCCAGAAGCCCAAGAAGGGAGCAAGGGTGCACTGGCCAGACTCCAAGTTCTCAGGTCCCCGGCAGGTCTGATTCCCTTTCCCAGCAGCCACCGACACTCACAACCAGAGCACAAAAGCTCCTGTGCTTCCTTACCCCTTCAGCCACACCCATTGCTCCTTTGACTGGAGATCCACCCCATTCTTGAACTGATGCTACCTATTCCCTATAGCCATGTGAGAGAGCTTTTTTCGTTGTTAAGGACCAAAAAAATAAAACGATCAAATTGCTGATCCTACTGCGACTGAGAATTGATTGTATGAAGGGATTCTATGCCAAGCAACGAAGGGTTTTAAGTGTCCTTTACTGATCACTTAATTGTCCCAATAACCCAGTGTGTCATAGACTACTGAGGTTCAGAGAGGGGACACAACTTGCCCCAAGATCACACAGCTAGTGAATTTCAGAGCTCCCATTCCAAGCCAAGGTTGTCTAATTACCCACTGATGTGAAAATAACTACCACTCCTACCACTACGATGACTTCTGCTTCTTCATTTCTGAGAGAGAGAAAGAGCGAGGGCACACACACATGCAAGCGGGGGAGGGGCAGGGAGAGAGAGATTCCTAGACAGCCTTCGACTCAAGTGCACAACCAGACGCTGGGCTGGATTTCACAGACCATGGGACCATGCCCTGAGCCAAAATCAAGAGTCAGACGTTGACCTGACTAAGCCACACAGGCACCCTTCCCTTGTGCAAGGAACTTCTAGGCAAGCTGCTGTAAGGATCCCAGAAGGGCTTGACAAAATTTTCTCATAGGTCACGTTCTAGTTTGGATGCAAGGATTATGGTGATGCCTAGCTGAGGTAAAGTCCCAGCAAAGCATGGAGGGCAGCCTTTCAGGGTCTCCAACGATTCCCTTCGTGGGTACACCTCGTTTTGTGTTCCATACTCTACCACTGGATTAGAGTCAGGAACTCCTGCCTCACTTCGAAAGGACAGAATATGGCCCGAGAGATAGATAGCATGTCCCTTCTGAGGCTCGTAGACAAAGACACTGGTCTCCTCTTGGGCTTGCTCTCGCTCCCTCACCATTGGTTTCGAGGGAAGCCGCCTGCTCCTTGTGGGCTGTATGATGGAGAGGCCCATGTGGCAAGGAATGAATATTTCTTGCTCACCGCAATGGAGGACCTCTGGCTGCTAGGAGCCACCCGAGTGAGCACACAAGCAGATTTCCCGCCAACAAGCCTGGAGATGACTGAAGACCCACATGACATCTTGACTGCAGCCTTGTGAGAGATCCTGAGACACAGGTCCCTGGCTAGATGCACCTGGATGCCTGGCCCACGGAAACCATATGCGGTTATCAATTGGTGTTGTCGGAAGCCCTCTGGGTTGCGGAAAACATTCAAAAAAGACACAAGGGTGAAGCCACAGTTCTGGCTGCTGACCCACCCCCCTCTCCTGGGCTTGAAATTCCAGGGAAGTCAAGCGATGGTAGCAAGCACGGAGAGATTAGGGTAAACAATGCCAGAAAGAGGTCCTCTATTCTGTTCTCCATGTATCTCTCTGAGAGGACATGCCCTCACCTGATCCACCCGAGCCAATAGGTGGCCCATGCAGGAGGAGACAACTGGCCGTGTGGTCCAAGTCGGCTGAGAGCACTAGACCCAGCGTCGCAGAGCCTCCGTGAAGGCAGAAAAAGAGCCCAGAAGTTCCCTGGTGTCCCTAGAGAAGGCACAGAAATTAGATGAGTTGAAAGCCTGGGACCTGGTCATTGGGCTTCTGGGCAAGAGGGGAGATGGCCTGTGGAAGGGACACTGCCTGCAACCCCTCTTGGACCAGACCCCACCTGTCTGCTTTGGGATACTGAGGATTAAGACGAGAGTGAACTAGTGTAGAAGAGATGGTGTTCTAATGCTTGGCAGGTTTAAAGCGATTGAAATCGTTGACATTCCAATTCTCCTCGTCCTCAGGACCACCATTAAGGGGAAGGGGCCTTCAAAGAAGCAAGAGGAGTTTATCACTTACAGCAGCCCTGTCAAGTGTCAATATCCAACCACTCCAGTCCCTTCCACCCCCTTGGCAGCCCCACTGCTTTCATAAGGACACAGATACATTCCCCTACAGGCTTTGGAGCAAACGTTAAGTTTTGATTTCTCTAAGATAAATGCCATAGTGCCATGACCTGCTCCTAGGGCGGTAGCAAGTCTAGTTCTCAAAGAATCTGTGTGGAAGGGTTGAGCCACTCTATTGGACACCTGAAATTGATATTATACTGCATGTGAACGGGAATGTAACTCACGGCTTGGAAAAGGAAAAGAAACTCTTAACTGTTTTCAAGAGTCAGCTCTATCATTTTCCATTCCCAACTGTGATGCGGGAGTGATCCAGTCATTCCACATCCTGCCTTGCATTTGGTGGTGGGGTCTCTCTCTCCCTCTCTGGCGCATTTGGTTTGAATCACTGTGATAGGTGTGCAGTGAGAGCTCACTGGAGTTTTCATTTGAATTGCCCCAATGGCAACTTTCTATGTGGTTTCCATCTGTCTACGCTTTGGTAAAGGTGGCAGGCCCTTTACTTTTTCCCCACCCCCCTTCTATTTCCTTTTGCTAACTAGATTGCATGCTTACTTGGGGATCAAATTCTGAGTTTCCATGCTTCAGACAGGAGTCCTCTATTAGCTATGTGATTTGGACCTATTTCCTCCAAGTTGGTAGCTTGTCTTTTGGGTCTTCTTAAGGAGGTCTTTCACATGGCACAGATTTACAATTCTGATTGTTGGATAAAGTCTAATTAATCAACTTTACCTTAGGGAAAATAAGTTGATGTTCGACTGGAGGATTCTTTACCTAGCTTTCCATTCTGGAAATTTTCCCCCACATTTTCCCTATAAGATTTATCATTTTCCATGTAAGGCAGTGATTAATTTTGAGCTACTTTTTAAAATACTCTTTTTTTTCTTTTTTTCCTTTGGGAGAGTGAACATGTGCATGAGCGGGCAGGGGCCTGGAGGGAGAAGGGAAAAGAGCATCCTCAAGCAGCCTCGCCAGTGAGCTTGGAGCCTGACTTTGTCCCGGGACGCTGAGAGCTTGACAAGAGCCGAAATCAAGAGCTGGCTGCCGCACAGGCTGCCTCACCCAGGCAGCCTGAGTTAAGTTTTGTATAGGGTTTGATACTTAGATTGTGGTCCCCGGCCTCCTCGTCCTCCACCTCCTCCTCCCCTCTCCCGCTCCCTCTTCTGCTTCTCCTTCTTCTTTGCCTATGCATGTCCACTTGCTCTAGCACCATTTATTCAAAACGCTGTCACTCCTCCACTGAACGGCTTTTTACCTTTGTCAAGGCCCCATTCGACATATGGGTGTAGTTCTCTTTCTGGGTCCCTGATTCTGTTCCACTTATCCATCTTTATTCTGTTCCATTGGTCTAGCTCTTCACCAACACCACGCACTTTTGATTACTGTAGACGAATATCTTGAAATGGGGTAGAAGGATTCTTCTGGTTTTCTTCTTTAGTTTTAGTTTCTCCTCTTTTTCTAGGTCCTAAAATAGAAAGATTATAGTTTTGAGACTCCTTTTCTTTTTAGAGAGAGAGAGAGAGACAGACACAGACACAGAGACAGAGACAGAGACAGAGAAACGGAAGCGGTGCAGAAAGAGAGAGAGATGATTAAGCAGCCACCATGCCCAGCACCAGCACAATGCAGGTTCAGCCTCACTATCCCAAGGTTGACCATGACCCGAGTCAAAATCAAGAGTTGGACTAACTGACTGAGCCACCCAGATGCTCCTCCTCCTTTCTAATGTATGCATTGAGTGCTAAAAATTGAGCTCTCTGTTGATTTAGCTGTGTCCCATCAATTTTAATACGTTGTAGTTTTATTTTCCTTCGGGTCAGTGCACTGAAATTTTATCTTTTGTCTCCGATAATCTAGAAAGTTACTTTCTACGTGTTTAGATTTTGTTATGTTTCTCCCTTTGATATCTAGTTTCATTTTTAACTTTTTTTTATAAGTGTCAAAGTTTAATTCCAAGACAATGCTACATAGGGTTGCATTTTTTTCAGGTCCACAATATAGAGATTCTCCTCCGCTGCCCAACGACTGTTAGCTCCTGTTGCCAGGCACTGATTTGCGTTGGAGTCTCGGGTGCACCTCCCCCACCCCTACTCCCTTCAGCTCCTGTTGCCAGGCACTGGTTTGCATTGGAGACGGAACCCTCGTAGGGGTTCCAAGCAGTTTCTAGTGGCCGAGAGGACACTGGTGATCAGAGACAAAGCCC
The DNA here is from genome assembly GCF_964662115.1 of Mustela nivalis. Classification (NCBI taxonomy): domain Eukaryota; kingdom Metazoa; phylum Chordata; class Mammalia; order Carnivora; family Mustelidae; genus Mustela; species Mustela nivalis. The sequence goes on from NW_028135790.1 coordinate 156,117, forward strand.
CCAGGCTCTCTGGAGCCAGCTGGTGGCCATTACAATGTCTCCCCACACAGTTCTGGAGCCGCTGTGGGCTCTCCGGGAACAGCTGTGGGCTTCTGGGTTGCCGATAATCGAACGTTGGCCACATGGGCCACGAGACTCTGGGTTTGGCTGGGAGATCCTCGTGTGCACTGTGTTGCTGGTGTTCATTCCAGTAAAGTGTGGACTCCGCTTAAGAGGAAGAAAGGGGCACTGTGCCCAGAATGAAGTATCTGGAAAAGACATGGAGAAGACCGACCCGGATGCACCAGCCCATGGAGCCGTCGCATCATCGGAGCACAAGGCCAGTCCTCTCCCGCTACAGATCCTTGCTCTGGCTGCCCTGAATCAAGATGTCGGGTACTTTTCTGTGGGAGACGCTATGCAACTGCTGAAGGGAGTTCGGCAAAGGCTGTTGAAGAAGAGCCCTCACCAGCTCACCGATGAAAATCCCATCTGTGGAGCAGCCCAGGACGATGGAGAACCCCCTGCGAGGAATATGCCAGAAGACTTCAAGGACAGCCCTGATCTGCGGGGAAGTGCAGACCCTCTGTCTCAGGACATTGGCAGCTGTGGACTGAGAGGGCAGGAAGAGGCAGGGGAGGCAGGCAGGCCAGAGCTTCCTGACGGAGGTGTGCCGTGGCAGGCCCCCGCTGAGGGCCAGAGCCAACACCACACCCTCAGCCAGATCCTACTGACGGTGATGCATCTGCTAGAGCTCCTTCGAGATCATCTGGAAGGTGGGGGCTCAAGGAGGCAGGTGCAGACTGGCTCCTCCTCCACTGATCACGTGCCCCGTGGGAGCCCCCTGAATCAAGGAAAGCCATCCAGGGCACTGAAGAAGGCACGTCAGGGGAATGAAGAGCTCCCAGGAAACACAACAATCCACCAAGCTGAGCAAGTATCTTTTCACCAGCGAAACAGCCTCCTGGAAAGGGAGATTCAGAAGCTGCACCTGAAGCTCGAGGCAGAGCCTAAGCTGTGCGAAGAGCACCTCAAACACCTGGAGAGGAAGATGATGGAGGAGAAGGCACGCTGCCCGCAAGTGAAGAACAAACTCGCCAAGGTGCGCAGGAAGGTGGATGCTGCCCACTGGAACTTAGGCCTCTACAAGAAGATGGCCGACGACCTGCACCGAGAATGGCAGAGAATCTCCTCCTTGCATGACCGAGAGCGCCTCCTGGTGGAGAACAGAAGTGAGGAGAGCCAGAAGGCTGTTCTGTGGGCAGAGAGGGAGTTCCAAAGGCTCAAGGAAGAAAACCATTGCCTCAGGCAGAAGCTGGCCAACTCTGGGCCCAAGGTCCAGCCTGTCTCCGGGGGGCCTCCTGCTCCTGCTCCTGCTCCTGCTCCAGCTCCAGCTCCTACTCCTGCCCCTGCTCTTCTGGGCACAGCCTCCAAATGCCCTCAAGGGCCACAGGCTCCCCTCAAAGCCCAGAAGCCCAAGAAGGGAGCAAGGGTGCACTGGCCAGACTCCAAGTTCTCAGGTCCCCTGCAGGTCTGATTCCCTTTCCCAGCAGCCACCGACACTCACAACCAGAGCACAAAAGCTCCTGTGCTTCCTTACCCCTTCAGCCACACCCATTGCTCCTTTGACTGGAGATCCACCCCATTCTTGAACTGATGCTACCTATTCCCTATAGCCATGTGAGACAGCTTTTTTCATTGTTAAGGACCAAAAAAATAAAACGATCAAATTGCTGATCCTACTGCAACTGAGAATTGATTGTATGAAGGGATTCTATGCCAAGCAACGAAGGGTTTTAAGTGTCCTTTACTGATCACTTAATTGTCCCAATAACCCAGTGTGTCATAGACTACTGAGGTTCAGAGAGGGGACACAACTTGCCCCAAGATCACACAGCTAGTGAATTTCAGAGCTCCCATTCCAAGCCAAGGTTGTCTAATTACCCACTGATGTGAAAATAACTACCACTCCTACCACTACGATGACTTCTGCTTCTTCATTTCTGAGAGAGAGAAAGAGCGAGGGCACACACACATGCAAGCGGGGGAGGGGCAGGGAGAGAGAGATTCCTAGACAGCCTTCGACTCAAGTGCACAACCAGACGCTGGGCTGGATTTCACAGACCATGGGACCACGCCCTGAGCCGAAATCAAGAGTCAGACGTTGACCTGACTAAGCCACACAGGCACCCTTCCCTTGTGCAAGGAACTTCTAGGCAAGCTGCTGTAAGGATCCCAGAAGGGCTTGACAAAATTTTCTCATAGGTCACGTTCTAGTTTGGATGCAAGGATTATGGTGATGCCTAGCTGAGGTAAAGTCCCAGCAAAGCATGGAGGGCAGCCTTTCAGGGTCTCCAACGATTCCCTTCGTGGGTACACCTCGTTTTGTGTTCCATACTCTACCACTGGATTAGAGTCAGGAACTCCTGCCTCACTTCGAAAGGACAGGATATGGCCCGAGAGATAGATAGCATGTCCCTTCTGAGGCTCGTAGACAAAGACACTGGTCTCCTCTTGGGCTTGCTCTCGCTCCCTCACCATTGGTTTCGAGGGAAGCCGCCTGCTCCTTGTGGGCTGTATGATGGAGAGGCCCATGTGGCAAGGAATGAATATTTCTTGCTCACCGCAATGGAGGACCTCTGGCTGCTAGGAGCCACCCGAGTGAGCACACAAGCAGATTTCCCGCCAACAAGCCTGGAGATGACTGAAGACCCACATGACATCTTGACTGCAGCCTTGTGAGAGATCCTGAGACACAGGTCCCTGGCTAGATGCACCTGGATGCCTGGCCCACGGAAACCATATGCGGTTATCAATTGGTGTTGTCGGAAGCCCTCTGGGTTGCGGAAAACATTCAAAAAAGACACAAGGGTGAAGCCACAGTTCTGGCTGCTGACCCACCCCCCTCTCCTGGGCTTGAAATTCCAGGGAAGTCAAGCGATGGTAGCAAGCACGGAGAGATTAGGGTAAACAATGCCAGAAAGAGGTCCTCTATTCTGTTCTCCATGTATCTCTCTGAGAGGACATGCCCTCACCTGATCCACCCGAGCCAATAGGTGGCCCATGCAGGAGGAGACAACTGGCCGTGTGGTCCAAGTCGGCTGAGAGCACTAGACCCAGCGTCGCAGAGCCTCCGTGAAGGCAGAAAAAGAGCCCAGAAGTTCCCTGGTGTCCCTAGAGAAGGCACAGAAATTAGATGAGTTGAAAGCCTGGGACCTGGTCATTGGGCTTCTGGGCAAGAGGGGAGATGGCCTGTGGAAGGGACACTGCCTGCAACCCCTCTTGGACCAGACCCCACCTGTCTGCTTTGGGATACTGAGGATTAAGACGAGAGTGAACTAGTGTAGAAGAGATGGTGTTCTAATGCTTGGCAGGTTTAAAGCGATTGAAATCGTTGACATTCCTATTCTCCTCGTCCTCAGGACCACCATTAAGGGGAAGGGGCCTTCAAAGAAGCAAGAGGAGTTTATCACTTACAGCAGCCCTGTCAAGTGTCAATATCCAACCACTCCAGTCCCTTCCACCCCCTTGGCAGCCCCACTGCTTTCATAAGGACACAGATACATTCCCCTACAGGCTTTGGAGCAAACGTTAAGTTTTGATTTCTCTAAGATAAATGCCATAGTGCCATGACCTGCTCCTAGGGCGGTAGCAAGTCTAGTTCTCAAAGAATCTGTGTGGAAGGGTTGAGCCACTCTATTGGACACCTGAAATTGATATTATACTGCATGTGAACGGGAATGTAACTCACGGCTTGGAAAAGGAAAAGAAACTCTTAACTGTTTTCAAGAGTCAGCTCTATCATTTTCCATTCCCAACTGTGATGCGGGAGTGATCCAGTCATTCCACATCCTGCCTTGCATTTGGTGGTGGGGTCTCTCTCTCCCTCTCTGGCGCATTTGGTTTGAATCACTGTGATAGGTGTGCAGTGAGAGCTCACTGGAGTTTTCATTTGAATTGCCCCAATGGCAACTTTCTATGTGGTTTCCATCTGTCTACGCTTTGGTAAAGGTGGCAGGCCCTTTACTTTTTCCCCACCCCCCTTCTATTTCCTTTTGCTAACTAGATTGCATGCTTACTTGGGGATCAAATTCTGAGTTTCCATGCTTCAGACAGGAGTCCTCTATTAGCTATGTGATTTGGACCTATTTCCTCCAAGTTGGTAGCTTGTCTTTTGGGTCTTCTTAAGGAGGTCTTTCACATGGCACAGATTTACAATTCTGATTGTTGGATAAAGTCTAATTAATCAACTTTACCTTAGGGAAAATAAGTTGATGTTCGACTGGAGGATTCTTTACCTAGCTTTCCATTCTGGAAATTTTTCCCCACATTTTCCCTATAAGATTTATCATTTTCCATGTAAGGCAGTGATTAATTTTGAGCTACTTTTTAAAATACTCTTTTTTTCTTTTTTTCCTTTGGGAGAGTGAACATGTGCATGAGCGGGCAGGGGCCTGGAGGGAGAAGGGAAAAGAGCATCCTCAAGCAGCCTCGCCAGTGAGCTTGGAGCCTGACTTTGTCCCGGGACGCTGAGAGCTTGACAAGAGCCGAAATCAAGAGCTGGCTGCCGCACAGGCTGCCTCACCCAGGCAGCCTGAGTTAAGTTTTGTATAGGGTTTGATACTTAGATTGTGGTCCCCGGCCTCCTCGTCCTCCACCTCCTCCTCCCCTCTCCCGCTCCCTCTTCTGCTTCTCCTTCTTCTTTGCCTATGCATGTCCACTTGCTCTAGCACCATTTATTCAAAACGCTGTCACTCCTCCACTGAACGGCTTTTTACCTTTGTCAAGGCCCCATTCGACATATGGGTGTAGTTCTCTTTCTGGGTCCCTGATTCTGTTCCACTTATCCATCTTTATTCTGTTCCATTGGTCTAGCTCTTCACCAACACCACGCACTTTTGATTACTGTAGACGAATATCTTGAAATGGGGTAGAAGGATTCTTCTGGTTTTCTTCTTTAGTTTTAGTTTCTCCTCTTTTTCTAGGTCCTAAAATAGAAAGATTATAGTTTTGAGACTCCTTTTCTTTTTAGAGAGAGAGAGAGAGACAGACACAGACACAGAGACAGAGACAGAGACAGAGAAACGGAAGCGGTGCAGAAAGAGAGAGAGATGATTAAGCAGCCACCATGCCCAGCACCAGCACAATGCAGGTTCAGCCTCACTATCCCAAGGTTGACCATGACCCGAGTCAAAATCAAGAGTTGGACTAACTGACTGAGCCACCCAGATGCTCCTCCTCCTTTCTAATGTATGCATTGAGTGCTAAAAATTGAGCTCTCTGTTGATTTAGCTGTGTCCCATCAATTTTAATACGTTGTAGTTTTATTTTCCTTCGGGTCAGTGCACTGAAATTTTATCTTTTGTCTCCGATAATCTAGAAAGTTACTTTCTACGTGTTTAGATTTTGTTATGTTTCTCCCTTTGATATCTAGTTTCATTTTTAACTTTTTTTTATAAGTGTCAAAGTTTAATTCCAAGACAATGCTACATAGGGTTGCATTTTTTTCAGGTCCACAATATAGAGATTCTCCTCCGCTGCCCAACAAACTGTTAGCTCCTGTTGCCAGGCACTGATTTGCGTTGGAGTCTCGGGTGCACCTCCCCCACCCCTACTCCCTTCAGCTCCTGTTGCCAGGCACTGGTTTGCATTGGAGACGGAACCCTCGTAGGGGTTCCAAGCAGTTTCTAGTGGCCGAGAGGACACTGGTGATCAGAGACAAAGCCCCCAGGCTCTCTGGAGCCAGCTGGTGGCCATTACAATGTCTCCCCACACAGTTCTGGAGCCGCTGTGGGCTCTCCGGGAACAGCTGTGGGCTTCTGGGTTGCCGATAATCGAACGTTGGCCACATGGGCCACGAGACTCTGGGTTTGGCTGGGAGATCCTCGTGTGCACTGTGTTGCTGGTGTTCATTCCAGTAAAGTGTGGACTCCGCTTAAGAGGAAGAAAGGGGCACTGTGCCCAGAATGAAGTATCTGGAAAAGACATGGAGAAGACCGACCCGGATGCACCAGCCCATGGAGCCGTCGCATCATCGGAGCACAAGGCCAGTCCTCTCCCGCTACAGATCCTTGCTCTGGCTGCCCTGAATCAAGATGTCGGGTACTTTTCTGTGGGAGACGCTATGCAACTGCTGAAGGGAGTTCGGCAAAGGCTGTTGAAGAAGAGCCCTCACCAGCTCACCGATGAAAATCCCATCTGTGGAGCAGCCCAGGACGATGGAGAACCCCCTGCGAGGAATATGCCAGAAGACTTCAAGGACAGCCCTGATCTGCGGGGAAGTGCAGACCCTCTGTCTCAGGACATTGGCAGCTGTGGACTGAGAGGGCAGGAAGAGGCAGGGGAGGCAGGCAGGCCAGAGCTTCCTGACGGAGGTGTGCCGTGGCAGGCCCCCGCTGAGGGCCAGAGCCAACACCACACCCTCAGCCAGATCCTACTGACGGTGATGCATCTGCTAGAGCTCCTTCGAGATCATCTGGAAGGTGGGGGCTCAAGGAGGCAGGTGCAGACTGGCTCCTCCTCCACTGATCACGTGCCCCGTGGGAGCCCCCTGAATCAAGGAAAGCCATCCAGGGCACTGAAGAAGGCACGTCAGGGGAATGAAGAGCTCCCAGGAAACACAACAATCCACCAAGCTGAGCAAGTATCTTTTCACCAGCGAAACAGCCTCCTGGAAAGGGAGATTCAGAAGCTGCACCTGAAGCTCGAGGCAGAGCCTAAGCTGTGCGAAGAGCACCTCAAACACCTGGAGAGGAAGATGATGGAGGAGAAGGCACGCTGCCCGCAAGTGAAGAACAAACTCGCCAAGGTGCGCAGGAAGGTGGATGCTGCCCACTGGAACTTAGGCCTCTACAAGAAGATGGCCGACGACCTGCACCGAGAATGGCAGAGAATCTCCTCCTTGCATGACCGAGAGCGCCTCCTGGTGGAGAACAGAAGTGAGGAGAGCCAGAAGGCTGTTCTGTGGGCAGAGAGGGAGTTCCAAAGGCTCAAGGAAGAAAACCATTGCCTCAGGCAGAAGCTGGCCAACTCTGGGCCCAAGGTCCAGCCTGTCTCCGGGGGGCCTCCTGCTCCTGCTCCTGCTCCTGCTCCAGCTCCAGCTCCTACTCCTGCCCCTGCTCTTCTGGGCACAGCCTCCAAATGCCCTCAAGGGCCACAGGCTCCCCTCAAAGCCCAGAAGCCCAAGAAGGGAGCAAGGGTGCACTGGCCAGACTCCAAGTTCTCAGGTCCCCTGCAGGTCTGATTCCCTTTCCCAGCAGCCACCGACACTCACAACCAGAGCACAAAAGCTCCTGTGCTTCCTTACCCCTTCAGCCACACCCATTGCTCCTTTGACTGGAGATCCACCCCATTCTTGAACTGATGCTACCTATTCCCTATAGCCATGTGAGACAGCTTTTTTCATTGTTAAGGACCAAAAAAATAAAACGATCAAATTGCTGATCCTACTGCAACTGAGAATTGATTGTATGAAGGGATTCTATGCCAAGCAACGAAGGGTTTTAAGTGTCCTTTACTGATCACTTAATTGTCCCAATAACCCAGTGTGTCATAGACTACTGAGGTTCAGAGAGGGGACACAACTTGCCCCAAGATCACACAGCTAGTGAATTTCAGAGCTCCCATTCCAAGCCAAGGTTGTCTAATTACCCACTGATGTGAAAATAACTACCACTCCTACCACTACGATGACTTCTGCTTCTTCATTTCTGAGAGAGAGAAAGAGCGAGGGCACACACACATGCAAGCGGGGGAGGGGCAGGGAGAGAGAGATTCCTAGACAGCCTTCGACTCAAGTGCACAACCAGACGCTGGGCTGGATTTCACAGACCATGGGACCACGCCCTGAGCCGAAATCAAGAGTCAGACGTTGACCTGACTAAGCCACACAGGCACCCTTCCCTTGTGCAAGGAACTTCTAGGCAAGCTGCTGTAAGGATCCCAGAAGGGCTTGACAAAATTTTCTCATAGGTCACGTTCTAGTTTGGATGCAAGGATTATGGTGATGCCTAGCTGAGGTAAAGTCCCAGCAAAGCATGGAGGGCAGCCTTTCAGGGTCTCCAACGATTCCCTTCGTGGGTACACCTCGTTTTGTGTTCCATACTCTACCACTGGATTAGAGTCAGGAACTCCTGCCTCACTTCGAAAGGACAGGATATGGCCCGAGAGATAGATAGCATGTCCCTTCTGAGGCTCGTAGACAAAGACACTGGTCTCCTCTTGGGCTTGCTCTCGCTCCCTCACCATTGGTTTCGAGGGAAGCCGCCTGCTCCTTGTGGGCTGTATGATGGAGAGGCCCATGTGGCAAGGAATGAATATTTCTTGCTCACCGCAATGGAGGACCTCTGGCTGCTAGGAGCCACCCGAGTGAGCACACAAGCAGATTTCCCGCCAACAAGCCTGGAGATGACTGAAGACCCACATGACATCTTGACTGCAGCCTTGTGAGAGATCCTGAGACACAGGTCCCTGGCTAGATGCACCTGGATGCCTGGCCCACGGAAACCATATGCGGTTATCAATTGGTGTTGTCGGAAGCCCTCTGGGTTGCGGAAAACATTCAAAAAAGACACAAGGGTGAAGCCACAGTTCTGGCTGCTGACCCACCCCCCTCTCCTGGGCTTGAAATTCCAGGGAAGTCAAGCGATGGTAGCAAGCACGGAGAGATTAGGGTAAACAATGCCAGAAAGAGGTCCTCTATTCTGTTCTCCATGTATCTCTCTGAGAGGACATGCCCTCACCTGATCCACCCGAGCCAATAGGTGGCCCATGCAGGAGGAGACAACTGGCCGTGTGGTCCAAGTCGGCTGAGAGCACTAGACCCAGCGTCGCAGAGCCTCCGTGAAGGCAGAAAAAGAGCCCAGAAGTTCCCTGGTGTCCCTAGAGAAGGCACAGAAATTAGATGAGTTGAAAGCCTGGGACCTGGTCATTGGGCTTCTGGGCAAGAGGGGAGATGGCCTGTGGAAGGGACACTGCCTGCAACCCCTCTTGGACCAGACCCCACCTGTCTGCTTTGGGATACTGAGGATTAAGACGAGAGTGAACTAGTGTAGAAGAGATGGTGTTCTAATGCTTGGCAGGTTGAAAGCGATTGAAATCGTTGACATTCCTATTCTCCTCGTCCTCAGGACCACCATTAAGGGGAAGGGGCCTTCAAAGAAGCAAGAGGAGTTTATCACTTACAGCAGCCCTGTCAAGTGTCAATATCCAACCACTCCAGTCCCTTCCACCCCCTTGGCAGCCCCACTGCTTTCATAAGGACACAGATACATTCCCCTACAGGCTTTGGAGCAAACGTTAAGTTTTGATTTCTCTAAGATAAATGCCATAGTGCCATGACCTGCTCCTATGGCGGTAGCAAGTCTAGTTCTCAAAGAATCTGTGTGGAAGGGTTGAGCCACTCTATTGGACACCTGAAATTGATATTATACTGCATGTGAACGGGAATGTAACTCACGGCTTGGAAAAGGAAAAGAAACTCTTAACTGTTTTCAAGAGTCAGCTCTATCATTTTCCATTCCCAACTGTGATGCGGGAGTGATCCAGTCATTCCACATCCTGCCTTGCATTTGGTGGTGGGGTCTCTCTCTCCCTCTCTGGCGCATTTGGTTTGAATCACTGTGATAGGTGTGCAGTGAGAGCTCACTGGAGTTTTCATTTGAATTGCCCCAATGGCAACTTTCTATGTGGTTTCCATCTGTCTACGCTTTGGTAAAGGTGGCAGGCCCTTTACTTTTTTCCCACCCCCCTTCTATTTCCTTTTGCTAACTAGATTGCATGCTTACTTGGGGATCAAATTCTGAGTTTCCATGCTTCAGACAGGAGTCCTCTATTAGCTATGTGATTTGGACCTATTTCCTCCAAGTTGGTAGCTTGTCTTTTGGGTCTTCTTAAGGAGGTCTTTCACACGGCACAGATTTACAATTCTGATTGTTGGATAAAGTCTAATTAATCAACTTTACCTTAGGGAAAATAATTTGATGTTCGACTGGAGGATTCTTTACCTAGCTTTCCATTCTGGAAATTTTCCCCCACATTTTCCCTATAAGATTTATCATTTTCCATGTAAGGCAGTGATTAATTTTGAGCTACTTTTTAAAATACTCTTTTTTTCTTTTTTTCCTTTGGGAGAGTGAACATGTGCATGAGCGGGCAGGGGCCTGGAGGGAGAAGGGAAAAGAGCATCCTCAAGCAGCCTCGCCAGTGAGCTTGGAGCCTGACTTTGTCCCGGGACGCTGAGAGCTTGACAAGAGCCGAAATCAAGAGCTGGCTGCCGCACAGGCTGCCTCACCCAGGCAGCCTGAGTTAAGTTTTGTATAGGGTTTGATACTTAGATTGTGGTCCCCGGCCTCCTCGACCTCCACCTCCTCCTCCCCTCTCCCGCTCCCTCTTCTGCTTCTCCTTCTTCTTTGCCTATGCATGTCCACTTGCTCTAGCACCATTTATTCAAAACGCTGTCACTCCTCCACTGAACGGCTTTTTACCTTTGTCAAGGCCCCATTCGACATATGGGTGTAGTTCTCTTTCTGGGTCCCTGATTCTGTTCCACTTATCCATCTTTATTCTGTTCCATTGGTCTAGCTCTTCACCAACACCACGCACTTTTGATTACTGTAGACGAATATCTGGAAATGGGGTAGAAGGATTCTTCTGGTTTTCTTCTTTAGTTTTAGTTTCTCCTCTTTTTATAGGTCCTAAAATAGAAAGATTATAGTTTTGAGACTCCTTTTCTTTTTAGAGAGAGAGAGACAGACACAGACACAGAGACAGAGACAGAGACAGAGAAACAGAAGCGGTGCAGAAAGAGAGTTAGATGATTAAGCAGCCACCATGCCCAGCACCAGCACAATGCAGGTTCAGCCTCACTATCCCAAGGTTGACCATGACCCGAGTCAAAATCAAGAGTTGGACTAACTGACTGAGCCACCCAGATGCTCCTCCTCCTTTCTAATGTATGCATTGAGTGCTAAAAATTGAGCTCTCTGTTGATTTAGCTGTGTCCCATCAATTTTAATACGTTGTAGTTTTATTTTCCTTCGGGTCAGTGCACTGAAATTTTATCTTTTGTCTCCGATAATCTAGAAAGTTACTTTCTACGTGTTTAGATTTTGTTATGTTTCTCCCTTTGATATCTAGTTTCATTTTTAACTTTTTTTTATAAGTGTCAAAGTTTAATTCCAAGACAATGCTACATAGGGTTGCATTTTTTTCAGGTCCACAATATAGAGATTCTCCTCCGCTGCCCAACGACTGTTAGCTCCTGTTGCCAGGCACTGATTTGCGTTGGAGTCTCGGGTGCACCTCCCCCACCCCTACTCCCTTCAGCTCCTGTTGCCAGGCACTGGTTTGCATTGGAGACGGAACCCTCGTAGGGGTTCCAAGCAGTTTCTAGTGGCCGAGAGGACACTGGTGATCAGAGACAAAGCCCCCAGGCTCTCTGGAGCCAGCTGGTGGCCATTACAATGTCTCCCCACACAGTTCTGGAGCCGCTGTGGGCTCTCCGGGAACAGCTGTGGGCTTCTGGGTTGCCGATAATCGAACGTTGGCCACATGGGCCACGAGACTCTGGGTTTGGCTGGGAGATCCTCGTGTGCACTGTGTTGCTGGTGTTCATTCCAGTAAAGTGTGGACTCCGCTTAAGAGGAAGAAAGGGGCACTGTGCCCAGAATGAAGTATCTGGAAAAGACATGGAGAAGACCGACCCGGATGCACCAGCCCATGGAGCCGTCGCATCATCGGAGCACAAGGCCAGTCCTCTCCCGCTACAGATCCTTGCTCTGGCTGCCCTGAATCAAGATGTCGGGTACTTTTCTGTGGGAGACGCTATGCAACTGCTGAAGGGAGTTCGGCAAAGGCTGTTGAAGAAGAGCCCTCACCAGCTCACCGATGAAAATCCCATCTGTGGAGCAGCCCAGGACGATGGAGAACCCCCTGCGAGGAATATGCCAGAAGACTTCAAGGACAGCCCTGATCTGCGGGGAAGTGCAGACCCTCTGTCTCAGGACATTGGCAGCTGTGGACTGAGAGGGCAGGAAGAGGCAGGGGAGGCAGGCAGGCCAGAGCTTCCTGACGGAGGTGTGCCGTGGCAGGCCCCCGCTGAGGGCCAGAGCCAACACCACACCCTCAGCCAGATCCTACTGACGGTGATGCATCTGCTAGAGCTCCTTCGAGATCATCTGGAAGGTGGGGGCTCAAGGAGGCAGGTGCAGACTGGCTCCTCCTCCACTGATCACGTGCCCCGTGGGAGCCCCCTGAATCAAGGAAAGCCATCCAGGGCACTGAAGAAGGCACGTCAGGGGAATGAAGAGCTCCCAGGAAACACAACAATCCACCAAGCTGAGCAAGTATCTTTTCACCAGCGAAACAGCCTCCTGGAAAGGGAGATTCAGAAGCTGCACCTGAAGCTCGAGGCAGAGCCTAAGCTGTGCGAAGAGCACCTCAAACACCTGGAGAGGAAGATGATGGAGGAGAAGGCACGCTGCCCGCAAGTGAAGAACAAACTCGCCAAGGTGCGCAGGAAGGTGGATGCTGCCCACTGGAACTTAGGCCTCTACAAGAAGATGGCCGACGACCTGCACCGAGAATGGCAGAGAATCTCCTCCTTGCATGACCGAGAGCGCCTCCTGGTGGAGAACAGAAGTGAGGAGAGCCAGAAGGCTGTTCTGTGGGCAGAGAGGGAGTTCCAAAGGCTCAAGGAAGAAAACCATTGCCTCAGGCAGAAGCTGGCCAACTCTGGGCCCAAGGTCCAGCCTGTCTCCGGGGGGCCTCCTGCTCCTGCTCCTGCTCCTGCTCCAGCTCCAGCTCCTACTCCTGCCCCTGCTCTTCTGGGCACAGCCTCCAAATGCCCTCAAGGGCCACAGGCTCCCCTCAAAGCCCAGAAGCCCAAGAAGGGAGCAAGGGTGCACTGGCCAGACTCCAAGTTCTCAGGTCCCCTGCAGGTCTGATTCCCTTTCCCAGCAGCCACCGACACTCACAACCAGAGCACAAAAGCTCCTGTGCTTCCTTACCCCTTCAGCCACACCCATTGCTCCTTTGACTGGAGATCCACCCCATTCTTGAACTGATGCTACCTATTCCCTATAGCCATGTGAGACAGCTTTTTTCATTGTTAAGGACCAAAAAAATAAAACGATCAAATTGCTGATCCTACTGCAACTGAGAATTGATTGTATGAAGGGATTCTATGCCAAGCAACGAAGGGTTTTAAGTGTCCTTTACTGATCACTTAATTGTCCCAATAACCCAGTGTGTCATAGACTACTGAGGTTCAGAGAGGGGACACAACTTGCCCCAAGATCACACAGCTAGTGAATTTCAGAGCTCCCATTCCAAGCCAAGGTTGTCTAATTACCCACTGATGTGAAAATAACTACCACTCCTACCACTACGATGACTTCTGCTTCTTCATTTCTGAGAGAGAGAAAGAGCGAGGGCACACACACATGCAAGCGGGGGAGGGGCAGGGAGAGAGAGATTCCTAGACAGCCTTCGACTCAAGTGCACAACCAGACGCTGGGCTGGATTTCACAGACCATGGGACCACGCCCTGAGCCGAAATCAAGAGTCAGACGTTGACCTGACTAAGCCACACAGGCACCCTTCCCTTGTGCAAGGAACTTCTAGGCAAGCTGCTGTAAGGATCCCAGAAGGGCTTGACAAAATTTTCTCATAGGTCACGTTCTAGTTTGGATGCAAGGATTATGGTGATGCCTAGCTGAGGTAAAGTCCCAGCAAAGCATGGAGGGCAGCCTTTCAGGGTCTCCAACGATTCCCTTCGTGGGTACACCTCGTTTTGTGTTCCATACTCTACCACTGGATTAGAGTCAGGAACTCCTGCCTCACTTCGAAAGGACAGGATATGGCCCGAGAGATAGATAGCATGTCCCTTCTGAGGCTCGTAGACAAAGACACTGGTCTCCTCTTGGGCTTGCTCTCGCTCCCTCACCATTGGTTTCGAGGGAAGCCGCCTGCTCCTTGTGGGCTGTATGATGGAGAGGCCCATGTGGCAAGGAAAGAATATTTCTTGCTCACCGCAATGGAGGACCTCTGGCTGCTAGGAGCCACCCGAGTGAGCACACAAGCAGATTTCCCGCCAACAAGCCTGGAGATGACTGAAGACCCACATGACATCTTGACTGCAGCCTTGTGAGAGATCCTGAGACACAGGTCCCTGGCTAGATGCACCTGGATGCCTGGCCCACGGAAACCATATGCGGTTATCAATTGGTGTTGTCGGAAGCCCTCTGGGTTGCGGAAAACATTCAAAAAAGACACAAGGGTGAAGCCACAGTTCTGGCTGCTGACCCACCCCCCTCTCCTGGGCTTGAAATTCCAGGGAAGTCAAGCGATGGTAGCAAGCACGGAGAGATTAGGGTAAACAATGCCAGAAAGAGGTCCTCTATTCTGTTCTCCATGTATCTCTCTGAGAGGACATGCCCTCACCTGATCCACCCGAGCCAATAGGTGGCCCATGCAGGAGGAGACAACTGGCCGTGTGGTCCAAGTCGGCTGAGAGCACTAGACCCAGCGTCGCAGAGCCTCCGTGAAGGCAGAAAAAGAGCCCAGAAGTTCCCTGGTGTCCCTAGAGAAGGCACAGAAATTAGATGAGTTGAAAGCCTGGGACCTGGTCATTGGGCTTCTGGGCAAGAGGGGAGATGGCCTGTGGAAGGGACACTGCCTGCAACCCCTCTTGGACCAGACCCCACCTGTCTGCTTTGGGATACTGAGGATTAAGACGAGAGTGAACTAGTGTAGAAGAGATGGTGTTCTAATGCTTGGCAGGTTGAAAGCGATTGAAATCGTTGACATTCCTATTCTCCTCGTCCTCAGGACCACCATTAAGGGGAAGGGGCCTTCAAAGAAGCAAGAGGAGTTTATCACTTACAGCAGCCCTGTCAAGTGTCAATATCCAACCACTCCAGTCCCTTCCACCCCCTTGGCAGCCCCACTGCTTTCATAAGGACACAGATACATTCCCCTACAGGCTTTGGAGCAAACGTTAAGTTTTGATTTCTCTAAGATAAATGCCATAGTGCCATGACCTGCTCCTATGGCGGTAGCAAGTCTAGTTCTCAAAGAATCTGTGTGGAAGGGTTGAGCCACTCTATTGGACACCTGAAATTGATATTATACTGCATGTGAACGGGAATGTAACTCACGGCTTGGAAAAGGAAAAGAAACTCTTAACTGTTTTCAAGAGTCAGCTCTATCATTTTCCATTCCCAACTGTGATGCGGGAGTGATCCAGTCATTCCACATCCTGCCTTGCATTTGGTGGTGGGGTCTCTCTCTCCCTCTCTGGCGCATTTGGTTTGAATCACTGTGATAGGTGTGCAGTGAGAGCTCACTGGAGTTTTCATTTGAATTGCCCCAATGGCAACTTTCTATGTGGTTTCCATCTGTCTACGCTTTGGTAAAGGTGGCAGGCCCTTTACTTTTTTCCCACCCCCCTTCTATTTCCTTTTGCTAACTAGATTGCATGCTTACTTGGGGATCAAATTCTGAGTTTCCATGCTTCAGACAGGAGTCCTCTATTAGCTATGTGATTTGGACCTATTTCCTCCAAGTTGGTAGCTTGTCTTTTGGGTCTTCTTAAGGAGGTCTTTCACACGGCACAGATTTACAATTCTGATTGTTGGATAAAGTCTAATTAATCAACTTTACCTTAGGGAAAATAATTTGATGTTCGACTGGAGGATTCTTTACCTAGCTTTCCATTCTGGAAATTTTCCCCCACATTTTCCCTATAAGATTTATCATTTTCCATGTAAGGCAGTGATTAATTTTGAGCTACTTTTTAAAATACTCTTTTTTTCTTTTTTTCCTTTGGGAGAGTGAACATGTGCATGAGCGGGCAGGGGCCTGGAGGGAGAAGGGAAAAGAGCATCCTCAAGCAGCCTCGCCAGTGAGCTTGGAGCCTGACTTTGTCCCGGGATGCTGAGAGCTTGACAAGAGCCGAAATCAAGAGCTGGCTGCCGCACAGGCTGCCTCACCCAGGCAGCCTGAGTTAAGTTTTGTATAGGGTTTGATACTTAGATTGTGGTCCCCGGCCTCCTCGACCTCCACCTCCTCCTCCCCTCTCCCGCTCCCTCTTCTGCTTCTCCTTCTTCTTTGCCTATGCATGTCCACTTGCTCTAGCACCATTTATTCAAAACGCTGTCACTCCTCCACTGAACGGCTTTTTACCTTTGTCAAGGCCCCATTCGACATATGGGTGTAGTTCTCTTTCTGGGTCCCTGATTCTGTTCCACTTATCCATCTTTATTCTGTTCCATTGGTCTAGCTCTTCACCAACACCACGCACTTTTGATTACTGTAGACGAATATCTGGAAATGGGGTAGAAGGATTCTTCTGGTTTTCTTCTTTAGTTTTAGTTTCTCCTCTTTTTATAGGTCCTAAAATAGAAAGATTATAGTTTTGAGACTCCTTTTCTTTTTAGAGAGAGAGAGACAGACACAGACACAGAGACAGAGACAGAGACAGAGAAACAGAAGCGGTGCAGAAAGAGAGTTAGATGATTAAGCAGCCACCATGCCCAGCACCAGCACAATGCAGGTTCAGCCTCACTATCCCAAGGTTGACCATGACCCGAGTCAAAATCAAGAGTTGGACTAACTGACTGAGCCACCCAGATGCTCCTCCTCCTTTCTAATGTATGCATTGAGTGCTAAAAATTGAGCTCTCTGTTGATTTAGCTGTGTCCCATCAATTTTAATACGTTGTAGTTTTATTTTCCTTCGGGTCAGTGCACTGAAATTTTATCTTTTGTCTCCGATAATCTAGAAAGTTACTTTCTACGTGTTTAGATTTTGTTATGTTTCTCCCTTTGATATCTAGTTTCATTTTTAACTTTTTTTTATAAGTGTCAAAGTTTAATTCCAAGACAATGCTACATAGGGTTGCATTTTTTTCAGGTCCACAATATAGAGATTCTCCTCCGCTGCCCAACGACTGTTAGCTCCTGTTGCCAGGCACTGATTTGCGTTGGAGTCTCGGGTGCACCTCCCCCACCCCTACTCCCTTCAGCTCCTGTTGCCAGGCACTGGTTTGCATTGGAGACGGAACCCTCGTAGGGGTTCCAAGCAGTTTCTAGTGGCCGAGAGGACACTGGTGATCAGAGACAAAGCCCCCAGGCTCTCTGGAGCCAGCTGGTGGCCATTACAATGTCTCCCCACACAGTTCTGGAGCCGCTGTGGGCTCTCCGGGAACAGCTGTGGGCTTCTGGGTTGCCGATAATCGAACGTTGGCCACATGGGCCACGAGACTCTGGGTTTGGCTGGGAGATCCTCGTGTGCACTGTGTTGCTGGTGTTCATTCCAGTAAAGTGTGGACTCCGCTTAAGAGGAAGAAAGGGGCACTGTGCCCAGAATGAAGTATCTGGAAAAGACATGGAGAAGACCGACCCGGATGCACCAGCCCATGGAGCCGTCGCATCATCGGAGCACAAGGCCAGTCCTCTCCCGCTACAGATCCTTGCTCTGGCTGCCCTGAATCAAGATGTCGGGTACTTTTCTGTGGGAGACGCTACGCAACTGCTGAAGGGAGTTCGGCAAAGGCTGTTGAAGAAGAGCCCTCACCAGTTCACCGATGAAAATCCCATCTGTGGAGCAGCCCAGGACGATGGAGAACCCCCTGCGAGGAATATGCCAGAAGACTTCAAGGACAGCCCTGATCTGCGGGGAAGTGCAGACCCTCTGTCTCAGGACATTGGCAGCTGTGGACTGAGAGGGCAGGAAGAGGCAGGGGAGGCAGGCAGGCCAGAGCTTCCTGACGGAGGTGTGCCGTGGCAGGCCCCCGCTGAGGGCCAGAGCCAACACCACACCCTCAGCCAGATCCTACTGACGGTGATGCATCTGCTAGAGCTCCTTCGAGATCATCTGGAAGGTGGGGGCTCAAGGAGGCAGGTGCAGACTGGCTCCTCCTCCACTGATCACGTGCCCCGTGGGAGCCCCCTGAATCAAGGAAAGCCATCCAGGGCACTGAAGAAGGCACGTCAGGGGAATGAAGAGCTCCCAGGAAACACAACAATCCACCAAGCTGAGCAAGTATCTTTTCACCAGCGAAACAGCCTCCTGGAAAGGGAGATTCAGAAGCTGCACCTGAAGCTCGAGGCAGAGCCTAAGCTGTGCGAAGAGCACCTCAAACACCTGGAGAGGAAGATGATGGAGGAGAAGGCACGCTGCCCGCAAGTGAAGAACGAACTCGCCAAGGTGCGCAGGAAGGTGGATGCTGCCCACTGGAACTTAGGCCTCTACAAGAAGATGGCCGACGACCTGCACCGAGAATGGCAGAGAATCTCCTCCTTGCATGACCGAGAGCGCCTCCTGGTGGAGAACAGAAGTGAGGAGAGCCAGAAGGCTGTTCTGTGGGCAGAGAGGGAGTTCCAAAGGCTCAAGGAAGAAAACCATTGCCTCAGGCAGAAGCTGGCCAACTCTGGGCCCAAGGTCCAGCCTGTCTCCGGGGGGCCTCCTGCTCCTGCTCCTGCTCCTGCTCCAGCTCCAGCTCCTACTCCTGCTCCTGCTCTTCTGGGCACAGCCTCCAAATGCCCTCAAGGGCCACAGGCTCCCCTCAAAGCCCAGAAGCCCAAGAAGGGAGCAAGGGTGCACTGGCCAGACTCCAAGTTCTCAGGTCCCCTGCAGGTCTGATTCCCTTTCCCAGCAGCCACCGACACTCACAACCAGAGCACAAAAGCTCCTGTGCTTCCTTACCCCTTCAGCCACACCCATTGCTCCTTTGACTGGAGATCCACCCCATTCTTGAACTGATGCTACCTATTCCCTATAGCCATGTGAGAGAGCATTTTTCATTGTTAAGGACCAAAAAAATAAAACGATCAAATTGCTGATCCTACTGCAACTGAGAATTGATTGTATGAAGGGATTCTATGCCAAGCAACGAAGGGTTTTAAGTGTCCTTTACTGATCACTTAATTGTCCCAATAACCCAGTGTGTCATAGACTACTGAGGTTCAGAGAGGGGACACAACTTGCCCCAAGATCACACAGCTAGTGAATTTCAGAGCTCCCATTCCAAGCCAAGGTTGTCTAATTACCCACTGATGTGAAAATAACTACCACTCCTACCACTACGATGACTTCTGCTTCTTCATTTCTGAGAGAGAGAAAGAGCGAGGGCACACACACATGCAAGCGGGGGAGGGGCAGGGAGACAGAGATTCCTAGACAGCCTTCGACTCAAGTGCACAACCAGACGCTGGGCTGGATTTCACAGACCATGGGACCACGCCCTGAGCCGAAATCAAGAGTCAGACGTTGACCTGACTAAGCCACACAGGCACCCTTCCCTTGTGCAAGGAACTTCTAGGCAAGCTGCTGTAAGGATCCCAGAAGGGCTTGACAAAATTTTCTCATAGGTCACGTTCTAGTTTGGATGCAAGGATTATGGTGATGCCTAGCTGAGGTAAAGTCCCAGCAAAGCATGGAGGGCAGCCTTTCAGGGTCTCCAACGATTCCCTTCGTGGGTACACCTCGTTTTGTGTTCCATACTCTACCACTGGATTAGAGTCAGGAACTCCTGCCTCACTTCGAAAGGACAGAATATGGCCCGAGAGATAGATAGCATGTCCCTTCTGAGGCTCGTAGACAAAGACACTGGTCTCCTCTTGGGCTTGCTCTCGCTCCCTCACCATTGGTTTCGAGGGAAGCCGCCTGCTCCTTGTGGGCTGTATGATGGAGAGGCCCATGTGGCAAGGAATGAATATTTCTTGCTCACCGCAATGGAGGACCTCTGGCTGCTAGGAGCCACCCGAGTGAGCACACAAGCAGATTTCCCGCCAACAAGCCTGGAGATGACTGAAGACCCACATGACATCTTGACTGCAGCCTTGTGAGAGATCCTGAGACACAGGTCCCTGGCTAGATGCACCTGGATGCCTGGCCCACGGAAACCATATGCGGTTATCAATTGGTGTTGTCGGAAGCCCTCTGGGTTGCGGAAAACATTCAAAAAAGACACAAGGGTGAAGCCACAGTTCTGGCTGCTGACCCACCCCCCTCTCCTGGGCTTGAAATTCCAGGGAAGTCAAGCGATGGTAGCAAGCACGGAGAGATTAGGGTAAACAATGCCAGAAAGAGGTCCTCTATTCTGTTCTCCATGTATCTCTCTGAGAGGACATGCCCTCACCTGATCCACCCGAGCCAATAGGTGGCCCATGCAGGAGGAGACAACTGGCCGTGTGGTCCAAGTCGGCTGAGAGCACTAGACCCAGCGTCGCAGAGCCTCCTTGAAGGCAGAAAAAGAGCCCAGAAGTTCCCTGGTGTCCCTAGAGAAGGCACAGAAATTAGATGAGTTGAAAGCCTGGGACCTGGTCATTGGGCTTCTGGGCAAGAGGGGAGATGGCCTGTGGAAGGGACACTGCCTGCAACCCCTCTTGGACCAGACCCCACCAGTCTGCTTTGGGATACTGAGGATTAAGACGAGAGTGAACTAGTGTAGAAGAGATGGTGTTCTAATGCTTGGCAGGTTTAAAGCGATTGAAATCGTTGACATTCCTATTCTCCTCGTCCTCAGGACCACCATTAAGGGGAAGGGGCCTTCAAAGAAGCAAGAGGAGTTTATCACTTACAGCAGCCCTGTCAAGTGTCAATATCCAACCACTCCAGCCCTTCCACCCCCTTGGCAGCCCCAATGCTTTCATAAGGACACAGATACATTCCCCTACAGGCTTTGGAGCAAACGTTAAGTTTTGATTTCTCTAAGATAAATGCCATAGTGCCATGACCTGCTCCTATGGCGGTAGCAAGTCTAGTTCTCAAAGAATCTGTGTGGAAGGGTTGAGCCACTCTATTGGACACCTGAAATTGATATTATACTGCATGTGAACGGGAATGTAACTCACGGCTTGGAAAAGGAAAAGAAACTCTTAACTGTTTTCAAGAGTCAGCTCTATCATTTTCCATTCCCAACTGTGATGCGGGAGTGATCCAGTCATTCCACATCCTGCCTTGCATTTGGTGGTGGGGTCTCTCTCTCCCTCTCTGGCGCATTTGGTTTGAATCACTGTGATAGGTGTGCAGTGAGAGCTCACTGGAGTTTTCATTTGAATTGCCCCAATGGCAACTTTCTATGTGGTTTCCATCTGTCTATGCTTTGGTAAAGGTGGCAGGCCCTTTACTTTTTCCCCACCCCCCTTCTATTTCCTTTTGCTAACTAGATTGCATGCTTACTTGGGGATCAAATTCTGAGTTTCCATGCTTCAGACAGGAGTCCTCTATTAGCTATGTGATTTGGACCTATTTCCTCCAAGTTGGTAGCTTGTCTTTTGGGTCTTCTTAAGGAGGTCTTTCACATGGCACAGATTTACAATTCTGATTGTTGGATAAAGTCTAATTAATCAACTTTACCTTAGGGAAAATAAGTTGATGTTCGACTGGAGGATTCTTTACCTAGCTTTCCATTCTGGAAATTTTCCCCCACATTTTCCCTATAAGATTTATCATTTTCCATGTAAGGCAGTGATTAATTTTGAGCTACTTTTTAAAATACTCTTTTTTTCTTTTTTTCCTTTGGGAGAGTGAACATGTGCATGAGCGGGCAGGGGCCTGGAGGGAGAAGGGAAAAGAGCATCCTCAAGCAGCCTCGCCAGTGAGCTTGGAGCCTGACTTTGTCCCGGGACGCTGAGAGCTTGACAAGAGCCGAAATCAAGAGCTGGCTGCCGCACAGGCTGCCTCACCCAGGCAGCCTGAGTTAAGTTTTGTATAGGGTTTGATACTTAGATTGTGGTCCCCGGCCTCCTCGTCCTCCACCTCCTCCTCCCCTCTCCCGCTCCCTCTTCTGCTTCTCCTTCTTCTTTGCCTATGCATGTCCACTTGCTCTAGCACCATTTATTCAAAACGCTGTCACTCCTCCACTGAACGGCTTTTTACCTTTGTCAAGGCCCCATTCGACATATGGGTGTAGTTCTCTTTCTGGGTCCCTGATTCTGTTCCACTTATCCATCTTTATTCTGTTCCATTGGTCTAGCTCTTCACCAACACCACGCACTTTTGATTACTGTAGACGAATATCTTGAAATGGGGTAGAAGGATTCTTCTGGTTTTCTTCTTTAGTTTTAGTTTCTCCTCTTTTTCTAGGTCCTAAAATAGAAAGATTATAGTTTTGAGACTCCTTTTCTTTTTAGAGAGAGAGAGAGAGACAGACACAGACACAGAGACAGAGACAGAGACAGAGAAACGGAAGCGGTGCAGAAAGAGAGAGAGATGATTAAGCAGCCACCATGCCCAGCACCAGCACAATGCAGGTTCAGCCTCACTATCCCAAGGTTGACCATGACCCGAGTCAAAATCAAGAGTTGGACTAACTGACTGAGCCACCCAGATGCTCCTCCTCCTTTCTAATGTATGCATTGAGTGCTAAAAATGGAGCTCTCTGTTGATTTAGCTGTGTCCCATCAATTTTAATACGTTGTAGTTTTATTTTCCTTCGGGTCAGTGCACTGAAATTTTATCTTTTGTCTCCGATAATCTAGAAAGTTACTTTCTACGTGTTTAGATTTTGTTATGTTTCTCCCTTTGATATCTAGTTTCATTTTTAACTTTTTTTTATAAGTGTCAAAGTTTAATTCCAAGACAATGCTACATAGGGTTGCATTTTTTTCAGGTCCACAATATAGAGATTCTCCTCCGCTGCCCAACGACTGTTAGCTCCTGTTGCCAGGCACTGATTTGCGTTGGAGTCTCGGGTGCACCTCCCCCACCCCTACTCCCTTCAGCTCCTGTTGCCAGGCACTGGTTTGCATTGGAGACGGAACCCTCGTAGGGGTTCCAAGCAGTTTCTAGTGGCCGAGAGGACACTGGTGATCAGAGACAAAGCCCCCAGGCTCTCTGGAGCCAGCTGGTGGCCATTACAATGTCTCCCCACACAGTTCTGGAGCCGCTGTGGGCTCTCCGGGAACAGCTGTGGGCTTCTGGGTTGCCGATAATCGAACGTTGGCCACATGGGCCACGAGACTCTGGGTTTGGCTGGGAGATCCTCGTGTGCACTGTGTTGCTGGTGTTCATTCCAGTAAAGTGTGGACTCCGCTTAAGAGGAAGAAAGGGGCACTGTGCCCAGAATGAAGTATCTGGAAAAGACATGGAGAAGACCGACCCGGATGCACCAGCCCATGGAGCCGTCGCATCATCGGAGCACAAGGCCAGTCCTCTCCCGCTACAGATCCTTGCTCTGGCTGCCCTGAATCAAGATGTCGGGTACTTTTCTGTGGGAGACGCTACGCAACTGCTGAAGGGAGTTCAGCAAAGGCTGTTGAAGAAGAGCCCTCACCAGCTCACCGATGAAAATCCCATCTGTGGAGCAGCCCAGGATGATGGAGAAACCCCTGCGAGGAATATGCCAGAAGACTTCAAGGACAGCCCTGATCTGCAGGGAAGTGCAGACCCTCTGTCTCAGGACATTGGCAGCTGTGGACTGAGAGGGCAGGAAGAGGCAGGGGAGGCAGGCAGGCCAGAGCTTCCTGACGGAGGTGTGCCGTGGCAGGCCCCCGCTGAGGGCCAGAGCCAACACCACACCATCAGCCAGATCCTACTGACAGTGATGCATCTGCTAGAGCTCCTTCGAGATCATCTGGAAGGTGGGGGCTCAAGGAGGCAGGTGCAGACTGGCTCCTCCTCCACTGATCACGTGCCCCGTGGGAGCCCCCTGAATCAAGGAAAGCCATCCAGGGCACTGAAGAAGGCACGTCAGGGGAATGAAGAGCTCCCAGGAAACACAACAATCCACCAAGCTGAGCAAGTATCTTTTCACCAGCGAAACAGCCTCCTGGAAAGGGAGATTCAGAAGCTGCACCTGAAGCTCGAGGCAGAGCCTAAGCTGTGCGAAGAGCACCTCAAACACCTGGAGAGGAAGATGATGGAGGAGAAGGCACGCTGCCTGCAAGTGAAGAACAAACTCGCCAAGGTGCGCAGGAAGGTGGATGCTGCCCACTGGAACTTAGGCCTCTACAAGAAGATGGCCGACGACCTGCACCAAGAATGGCAGAGAATCTCCTCCTTGCATGACCGAGAGCGCCTCCTGGTGGAGAACAGAAGTGAGGAGAGCCAGAAGGCTGTTCTGTGGGCAGAGAGGGAGTTCCAAAGGCTCAAGGAAGAAAACCATTGCCTCAGGCAGAAGCTGGCCAACTCTGGGCCCAAGGTCCAGCCTGTCTCCGGGGGGCCTCCTGCTCCTGCTCCTGCTCCTGCTCCAGCTCCAGCTCCTGCTCCTGCTCTTCTGGGCACAGCCTCCAAATGCCCTCAAGGGCCACAGGCTCCCCTCAAAGCCCAGAAGCCCAAGAAGGGAGCAAGGGTGCACTGGCCAGACTCCAAGTTCTCGGGTCCCCTGCAGGTCTGATTCCCTTTCCCAGCAGCCACCGACACTCACAACCAGAGCACAAAAGCTCCTGTGCTTCCTTACCCCTTCAGCCACACCCATTGCTCCTTTGACTGGAGATCCACCCCATTCTTGAACTGATGCTACCTATTCCCTATAGCCATGTGAGAGAGCATTTTTCATTGTTAAGGACCAAAAAAATAAAACGATCAAATTGCTGATCCTACTGCGACTGAGAATTGATTGTATGAAGGGATTCTATGCCAAGCAACGAAGGGTTTTAAGTGTCCTTTACTGATCACTTAATTGTCCCAATAACCCAGTGTGTCATAGACTACTGAGGTTCAGAGAGGGGACACAACTTGCCCCAAGATCACACAGCTAGTGAATTTCAGAGCTCCCATTCCAAGCCAAGGTTGTCTAATTACCCACTGATGTGAAAATAACTACCACTCCTACCACTACGATGACTTCTGCTTCTTCATTTCTGAGAGAGAGAAAGAGCGAGGGCACACACACATGCAAGCGGGGGAGGGGCAGGGAGACAGAGATTCCTAGACAGCCTTCGACTCAAGTGCACAACCAGACGCTGGGCTGGATTTCACAGACCATGGGACCACGCCCTGAGCCGAAATCAAGAGTCAGACGTTGACCTGACTAAGCCACACAGGCACCCTTCCCTTGTGCAAGGAACTTCTAGGCAAGCTGCTGTAAGGATCCCAGAAGGGCTTGACAAAATTTTCTCATAGGTCACGTTCTAGTTTGGATGCAAGGATTATGGTGATGCCTAGCTGAGGTAAAGTCCCAGCAAAGCATGGAGGGCAGCCTTTCAGGGTCTCCAACGATTCCCTTCGTGGGTACACCTCGTTTTGTGTTCCATACTCTACCACTGGATTAGAGTCAGGAACTCCTGCCTCACTTCGAAAGGACAGAATATGGCCCGAGAGATAGATAGCATGTCCCTTCTGAGGCTCGTAGACAAAGACACTGGTCTCCTCTTGGGCTTGCTCTCGCTCCCTCACCATTGGTTTCGAGGGAAGCCGCCTGCTCCTTGTGGGCTGTATGATGGAGAGGCCCATGTGGCAAGGAATGAATATTTCTTGCTCACCGCAATGGAGGACCTCTGGCTGCTAGGAGCCACCCGAGTGAGCACACAAGCAGATTTCCCGCCAACAAGCCTGGAGATGACTGAAGACCCACATGACATCTTGACTGCAGCCTTGTGAGAGATCCTGAGACACAGGTCCCTGGCTAGATGCACCTGGATGCCTGGCCCACGGAAACCATATGCGGTTATCAATTGGTGTTGTCGGAAGCCCTCTGGGTTGCGGAAAACATTCAAAAAAGACACAAGGGTGAAGCCACAGTTCTGGCTGCTGACCCACCCCCCTCTCCTGGGCTTGAAATTCCAGGGAAGTCAAGCGATGGTAGCAAGCACGGAGAGATTAGGGTAAACAATGCCAGAAAGAGGTCCTCTATTCTGTTCTCCATGTATCTCTCTGAGAGGACATGCCCTCACCTGATCCACCCGAGCCAATAGGTGGCCCATGCAGGAGGAGACAACTGGCCGTGTGGTCCAAGTCGGCTGAGAGCACTAGACCCAGCGTCGCAGAGCCTCCTTGAAGGCAGAAAAAGAGCCCAGAAGTTCCCTGGTGTCCCTAGAGAAGGCACAGAAATTAGATGAGTTGAAAGCCTGGGACCTGGTCATTGGGCTTCTGGGCAAGAGGGGAGATGGCCTGTGGAAGGGACACTGCCTGCAACCCCTCTTGGACCAGACCCCACCTGTCTGCTTTGGGATACTGAGGATTAAGACGAGAGTGAACTAGTGTAGAAGAGATGGTGTTCTAATGCTTGGCAGGTTTAAAGCGATTGAAATCGTTGACATTCCTATTCTCCTCGTCCTCAGGACCACCATTAAGGGGAAGGGGCCTTCAAAGAAGCAAGAGGAGTTTATCACTTACAGCAGCCCTGTCAAGTGTCAATATCCAACCACTCCAGTCCCTTCCACCCCCTTGGCAGCCCCAATGCTTTCATAAGGACACAGATACATTCCCCTACAGGCTTTGGAGCAAACGTTAAGTTTTGATTTCTCTAAGATAAATGCCATAGTGCCATGACCTGCTCCTATGGCGGTAGCAAGTCTAGTTCTCAAAGAATCTGTGTGGAAGGGTTGAGCCACTCTATTGGACACCTGAAATTGATATTATACTGCATGTGAACGGGAATGTAACTCACGGCTTGGAAAAGGAAAAGAAACTCTTAACTGTTTTCAAGAGTCAGCTCTATCATTTTCCATTCCCAACTGTGATGCGGGAGTGATCCAGTCATTCCACATCCTGCCTTGCATTTGGTGGTGGGGTCTCTCTCTCCCTCTCTGGCGCATTTGGTTTGAATCACTGTGATAGGTGTGCAGTGAGAGCTCACTGGAGTTTTCATTTGAATTGCCCCAATGGCAACTTTCTATGTGGTTTCCATCTGTCTACGCTTTGGTAAAGGTGGCAGGCCCTTTACTTTTTTCCCACCCCCCTTCTATTTCCTTTTGCTAACTAGATTGCATGCTTACTTGGGGATCAAATTCTGAGTTTCCATGCTTCAGACAGGAGTCCTCTATTAGCTATGTGATTTGGACCTATTTCCTCCAAGTTGGTAGCTTGTCTTTTGGGTCTTCTTAAGGAGGTCTTTCACATGGCACAGATTTACAATTCTGATTGTTGGATAAAGTCTAATTAATCAACTTTACCTTAGGGAAAATAATTTGATGTTCGACTGGAGGATTCTTTACCTAGCTTTCCATTCTGGAAATTTTCCCCCACATTTTCCCTATAAGATTTATCATTTTCCATGTAAGGCAGTGATTAATTTTGAGCTACTTTTTAAAATACTCTTTTTTTCTTTTTTTCCTTTGGGAGAGTGAACATGTGCATGAGCGGGCAGGGGCCTGGAGGGAGAAGGGAAAAGAGCATCCTCAAGCAGCCTCGCCAGTGAGCTTGGAGCCTGACTTTGTCCCGGGACGCTGAGAGCTTGACAAGAGCCGAAATCAAGAGCTGGCTGCTGCACAGGCTGCCTCACCCAGGCAGCCTGAGTTAAGTTTTGTATAGGGTTTGATACTTAGATTGTGGTCCCCGGCCTCCTCGTCCTC
Organism: Mustela nivalis; assembly: GCF_964662115.1. Lineage (NCBI taxonomy): Eukaryota > Metazoa > Chordata > Mammalia > Carnivora > Mustelidae > Mustela > Mustela nivalis. The sequence continues at coordinate 183,557 of NW_028135790.1, forward strand.
CACCTCCTCCTCCCCTCTCCCGCTCCCTCTTCTGCTTCTCCTTCTTCTTTGCCTATGCATGTCCACTTGCTCTAGCACCATTTATTCAAAACGCTGTCACTCCTCCACTGAACGGCTTTTTACCTTTGTCAAGGCCCCATTCGACATATGGGTGTAGTTCTCTTTCTGGGTCCCTGATTCTGTTCCACTTATCCATCTTTATTCTGTTCCATTGGTCTAGCTCTTCACCAACACCACGCACTTTTGATTACTGTAGACGAATATCTTGAAATGGGGTAGAAGGATTCTTCTGGTTTTCTTCTTTAGTTTTAGTTTCTCCTCTTTTTCTAGGTCCTAAAATAGAAAGATTATAGTTTTGAGACTCCTTTTCTTTTTAGAGAGAGAGAGAGAGACAGACACAGACACAGAGACAGAGACAGAGACAGAGAAACGGAAGCGGTGCAGAAAGAGAGAGAGATGATTAAGCAGCCACCATGCCCAGCACCAGCACAATGCAGGTTCAGCCTCACTATCCCAAGGTTGACCATGACCCGAGTCAAAATCAAGAGTTGGACTAACTGACTGAGCCACCCAGATGCTCCTCCTCCTTTCTAATGTATGCATTGAGTGCTAAAAATGGAGCTCTCTGTTGATTTAGCTGTGTCCCATCAATTTTAATACGTTGTAGTTTTATTTTCCTTCGGGTCAGTGCACTGAAATTTTATCTTTTGTCTCCGATAATCTAGAAAGTTACTTTCTACGTGTTTAGATTTTGTTATGTTTCTCCCTTTGATATCTAGTTTCATTTTTAACTTTTTTTTATAAGTGTCAAAGTTTAATTCCAAGACAATGCTACATAGGGTTGCATTTTTTTCAGGTCCACAATATAGAGATTCTCCTCCGCTGCCCAACGACTGTTAGCTCCTGTTGCCAGGCACTGATTTGCGTTGGAGTCTCGGGTGCACCTCCCCCACCCCTACTCCCTTCAGCTCCTGTTGCCAGGCACTGGTTTGCATTGGAGACGGAACCCTCGTAGGGGTTCCAAGCAGTTTCTAGTGGCCGAGAGGACACTGGTGATCAGAGACAAAGCCCCCAGGCTCTCTGGAGCCAGCTGGTGGCCATTACAATGTCTCCCCACACAGTTCTGGAGCCGCTGTGGGCTCTCCGGGAACAGCTGTGGGCTTCTGGGTTGCCGATAATCGAACGTTGGCCACATGGGCCACGAGACTCTGGGTTTGGCTGGGAGATCCTCGTGTGCACTGTGTTGCTGGTGTTCATTCCAGTAAAGTGTGGACTCCGCTTAAGAGGAAGAAAGGGGCACTGTGCCCAGAATGAAGTATCTGGAAAAGACATGGAGAACACCGACCCGGATGCACCAGCCCATGGAGCCGTCGCATCATCGGAGCACAAGGCCAGTCCTCTCCCGCTACAGATCCTTGCTCTGGCTGCCCTGAATCAAGATGTCGGGTACTTTTCTGTGGGAGACGCTACGCAACTGCTGAAGGGAGTTCGGCAAAGGCTGTTGAAGAAGAGCCCTCACCAGCTCACCGATGAAAATCCCATCTGTGGAGCAGCCCAGGATGATGGAGAACCCCCTGCGAGGAATATGCCAGAAGACTTCAAGGACAGCCCTGATCTGCGGGGAAGTGCAGACCCTCTGTCTCAGGACATTGGCAGCTGTGGACTGAGAGGGCAGGAAGAGGCAGGGGAGGCAGGCAGGCCAGAGCTTCCTGACGGAGGTGTGCCGTGGCAGGCCCCCGCTGAGGGCCAGAGCCAACACCACACCCTCAGCCAGATCCTACTGACGGTGATGCATCTGCTAGAGCTCCTTCGAGATCATCTGGAAGGTGGGGGCTCAAGGAGGCAGGTGCAGACTGGCTCCTCCTCCACTGATCACGTGCCCCGTGGGAGCCCCCTGAATCAAGGAAAGCCATCCAGGGCACTGAAGAAGGCACGTCAGGGGAATGAAGAGCTCCCAGGAAACACAACAATCCACCAAGCTGAGCAAGTATCTTTTCACCAGCGAAACAGCCTCCTGGAAAGGGAGATTCAGAAGCTGCACCTGAAGCTCGAGGCAGAGCCTAAGCTGTGCAAAGAGCACCTCAAACACCTGGAGAGGAAGATGATGGAGGAGAAGGCACGCTGCCCGCAAGTGAAGAACGAACTCGCCAAGGTGCGCAGGAAGGTGGATGCTGCCCACTGGAACTTAGGCCTCTACAAGAAGATGGCCGAGGACCTGCACCGAGAATGGCAGAGAATCTCCTCCTTGCATGACCGAGAGCGCCTCCTGGTGGAGAACAGAAGTGAGGAGAGCCAGAAGGCTGTTCTGTGGGCAGAGAGGGAGTTCCAAAGGCTCAAGGAAGAAAACCATTGCCTCAGGCAGAAGCTGGCCAACTCTGGGCCCAAGGTCCAGCCTGTCTCCGGGGGGCCTCCTGCTCCTGCTCCTGCTCCTGCTCCAGCTCCAGCTCCTACTCCTGCTCCTGCTCTTCTGGGCACAGCCTCCAAATGCCCTCAAGGGCCACAGGCTCCCCTCAAAGCCCAGAAGCCCAAGAAGGGAGCAAGGGTGCACTGGCCAGACTCCAAGTTCTCAGGTCCCCTGCAGGTCTGATTCCCTTTCCCAGCAGCCACCGACACTCACAACCAGAGCACAAAAGCTCCTGTGCTTCCTTACCCCTTCAGCCACACCCATTGCTCCTTTGACTGGAGATCCACCCCATTCTTGAACTGATGCTACCTATTCCCTATAGCCATGTGAGAGAGCATTTTTCATTGTTAAGGACCAAAAAAATAAAACGATCAAATTGCTGATCCTACTGCGACTGAGAATTGATTGTATGAAGGGATTCTATGCCAAGCAACGAAGGGTTTTAAGTGTCCTTTACTGATCACTTAATTGTCCCAATAACCCAGTGTGTCATAGACTACTGAGGTTCAGAGAGGGGACACAACTTGCCCCAAGATCACACAGCTAGTGAATTTCAGAGCTCCCATTCCAAGCCAAGGTTGTCTCATTACCCACTGATGTGAAAATAACTACCACTCCTACCACTACGATGACTTCTGCTTCTTCATTTCTGAGAGAGAGAAAGAGCGAGGGCACACACACATGCAAGCGGGGGAGGGGCAGGGAGAGAGAGATTCCTAGACAGCCTTCGACTCAAGTGCACAACCAGACGCTGGGCTGGATTTCACAGACCATGGGACCACGCCCTGAGCCGAAATCAAGAGTCAGACGTTGACCTGACTAAGCCACACAGGCACCCTTCCCTTGTGCAAGGAACTTCTAGGCAAGCTGCTGTAAGGATCCCAGAAGGGCTTGACAAAATTTTCTCATAGGTCACGTTCTAGTTTGGATGCAAGGATTATGGTGATGCCTAGCTGAGGTAAAGTCCCAGCAAAGCATGGAGGGCAGCCTTTCAGGGTCTCCAACGATTCCCTTCGTGGGTACACCTCGTTTTGTGTTCCATACTCTACCACTGGATTAGAGTCAGGAACTCCTGCCTCACTTCGAAAGGACAGAATATGGCCCGAGAGATAGATAGCATGTCCCTTCTGAGGCTCGTAGACAAAGACACTGGTCTCCTCTTGGGCTTGCTCTCGCTCCCTCACCATTGGTTTCGAGGGAAGCCGCCTGCTCCTTGTGGGCTGTATGATGGAGAGGCCCATGTGGCAAGGAATGAATATTTCTTGCTCACCGCAATGGAGGACCTCTGGCTGCTAGGAGCCACCCGAGTGAGCACACAAGCAGATTTCCCGCCAACAAGCCTGGAGATGACTGAAGACCCACATGACATCTTGACTGCAGCCTTGTGAGAGATCCTGAGACACAGGTCCCTGGCTAGATGCACCTGGATGCCTGGCCCACGGAAACCATATGCGGTTATCAATTGGTGTTGTCGGAAGCCCTCTGGGTTGCGGAAAACATTCAAAAAAGACACAAGGGTGAAGCCACAGTTCTGGCTGCTGACCCACCCCCCTCTCCTGGGCTTGAAATTCCAGGGAAGTCAAGCGATGGTAGCAAGCACGGAGAGATTAGGGTAAACAATGCCAGAAAGAGGTCCTCTATTCTGTTCTCCATGTATCTCTCTGAGAGGACATGCCCTCACCTGATCCACCCGAGCCAATAGGTGGCCCATGCAGGAGGAGACAACTGGCCGTGTGGTCCAAGTCGGCTGAGAGCACTAGACCCAGCGTCGCAGAGCCTCCTTGAAGGCAGAAAAAGAGCCCAGAAGTTCCCTGGTGTCCCTAGAGAAGGCACAGAAATTAGATGAGTTGAAAGCCTGGGACCTGGTCATTGGGCTTCTGGGCAAGAGGGGAGATGGCCTGTGGAAGGGACACTGCCTGCAACCCCTCTTGGACCAGACCCCACCTGTCTGCTTTGGGATACTGAGGATTAAGACGAGAGTGAACTAGTGTAGAAGAGATGGTGTTCTAATGCTTGGCAGGTTTAAAGCGATTGAAATCGTTGACATTCCTATTCTCCTCGTCCTCAGGACCACCATTAAGGGGAAGGGGCCTTCAAAGAAGCAAGAGGAGTTTATCACTTACAGCAGCCCTGTCAAGTGTCAATATCCAACCACTCCAGTCCCTTCCACCCCCTTGGCAGCCCCAATGCTTTCATAAGGACACAGATACATTCCCCTACAGGCTTTGGAGCAAACGTTAAGTTTTGATTTCTCTAAGATAAATGCCATAGTGCCATGACCTGCTCCTATGGCGGTAGCAAGTCTAGTTCTCAAAGAATCTGTGTGGAAGGATTGAGCCACTCTATTGGACACCTGAAATTGATATTATACTGCATGTGAACGGGAATGTAACTCACGGCTTGGAAAAGGAAAAGAAACTCTTAACTGTTTTCAAGAGTCAGCTCTATCATTTTCCATTCCCAACTGTGATGCGGGAGTGATCCAGTCATTCCACATCCTGCCTTGCATTTGGTGGTGGGGTCTCTCTCTCCCTCTCTGGCGCATTTGGTTTGAATCACTGTGATAGGTGTGCAGTGAGAGCTCACTGGAGTTTTCATTTGAATTGCCCCAATGGCAACTTTCTATGTGGTTTCCATCTGTCTACGCTTTGGTAAAGGTGGCAGGCCCTTTACTTTTTTCCCACCCCCCTTCTATTTCCTTTTGCTAACTAGATTGCATGCTTACTTGGGGATCAAATTCTGAGTTTCCATGCTTCAGACAGGAGTCCTCTATTAGCTATGTGATTTGGACCTATTTCCTCCAAGTTGGTAGCTTGTCTTTTGGGTCTTCTTAAGGAGGTCTTTCACATGGCACAGATTTACAATTCTGATTGTTGGATAAAGTCTAATTAATCAACTTTACCTTAGGGAAAATAATTTGATGTTCGACTGGAGGATTCTTTACCTAGCTTTCCATTCTGGAAATTTTCCCCCACATTTTCCCTATAAGATTTATCATTTTCCATGTAAGGCAGTGATTAATTTTGAGCTACTTTTTAAAATACTCTTTTTTTCTTTTTTTCCTTTGGGAGAGTGAACATGTGCATGAGCGGGCAGGGGCCTGGAGGGAGAAGGGAAAAGAGCATCCTCAAGCAGCCTCGCCAGTGAGCTTGGAGCCTGACTTTGTCCCGGGACGCTGAGAGCTTGACAAGAGCCGAAATCAAGAGCTGGCTGCCGCACAGGCTGCCTCACCCAGGCAGCCTGAGTTAAGTTTTGTATAGGGTTTGATACTTAGATTGTGGTCCCCGGCCTCCTCGTCCTCCACCTCCTCCTCCCCTCTCCCGCTCCCTCTTCTGCTTCTCCTTCTTCTTTGCCTATGCATGTCCACTTGCTCTAGCACCATTTATTCAAAACGCTGTCACTCCTCCACTGAACGGCTTTTTACCTTTGTCAAGGCCCCATTCGACATATGGGTGTAGTTCTCTTTCTGGGTCCCTGATTCTGTTCCACTTATCCATCTTTATTCTGTTCCATTGGTCTAGCTCTTCACCAACACCACGCACTTTTGATTACTGTAGACGAATATCTTGAAATGGGGTAGAAGGATTCTTCTGGTTTTCTTCTTTAGTTTTAGTTTCTCCTCTTTTTCTAGGTCCTAAAATAGAAAGATTATAGTTTTGAGACTCCTTTTCTTTTTAGAGAGAGAGAGAGAGACAGACACAGACACAGAGACAGAGACAGAGACAGAGAAACGGAAGCGGTGCAGAAAGAGAGAGAGATGATTAAGCAGCCACCATGCCCAGCACCAGCACAATGCAGGTTCAGCCTCACTATCCCAAGGTTGACCATGACCCGAGTCAAAATCAAGAGTTGGACTAACTGACTGAGCCACCCAGATGCTCCTCCTCCTTTCTAATGTATGCATTGAGTGCTAAAAATTGAGCTCTCTGTTGATTTAGCTGTGTCCCATCAATTTTAATACGTTGTAGTTTTATTTTCCTTCGGGTCAGTGCACTGAAATTTTATCTTTTGTCTCCGATAATCTAGAAAGTTACTTTCTACGTGTTTAGATTTTGTTATGTTTCTCCCTTTGATATCTAGTTTCATTTTTAACTTTTTTTTATAAGTGTCAAAGTTTAATTCCAAGACAATGCTACATAGGGTTGCATTTTTTTCAGGTCCACAATATAGAGATTCTCCTCCGCTGCCCAACGACTGTTAGCTCCTGTTGCCAGGCACTGATTTGCGTTGGAGTCTCGGGTGCACCTCCCCCACCCCTACTCCCTTCAGCTCCTGTTGCCAGGCACTGGTTTGCATTGGAGACGGAACCCTCGTAGGGGTTCCAAGCAGTTTCTAGTGGCCGAGAGGACACTGGTGATCAGAGACAAAGCCCCCAGGCTCTCTGGAGCCAGCTGGTGGCCATTACAATGTCTCCCCACACAGTTCTGGAGCCGCTGTGGGCTCTCCGGGAACAGCTGTGGGCTTCTGGGTTGCCGATAATCGAACGTTGGCCACATGGGCCACGAGACTCTGGGTTTGGCTGGGAGATCCTCGTGTGCACTGTGTTGCTGGTGTTCATTCCAGTAAAGTGTGGACTCCGCTTAAGAGGAAGAAAGGGGCACTGTGCCCAGAATGAAGTATCTGGAAAAGACATGGAGAACACCGACCCGGATGCACCAGCCCATGGAGCCGTCGCATCATCGGAGCACAAGGCCAGTCCTCTCCCGCTACAGATCCTTGCTCTGGCTGCCCTGAATCAAGATGTCGGGTACTTTTCTGTGGGAGACGCTACGCAACTGCTGAAGGGAGTTCGGCAAAGGCTGTTGAAGAAGAGCCCTCACCAGCTCACCGATGAAAATCCCATCTGTGGAGCAGCCCAGGATGATGGAGAACCCCCTGCGAGGAATATGCCAGAAGACTTCAAGGACAGCCCTGATCTGCGGGGAAGTGCAGACCCTCTGTCTCAGGACATTGGCAGCTGTGGACTGAGAGGGCAGGAAGAGGCAGGGGAGGCAGGCAGGCCAGAGCTTCCTGACGGAGGTGTGCCGTGGCAGGCCCCCGCTGAGGGCCAGAGCCAACACCACACCCTCAGCCAGATCCTACTGACGGTGATGCATCTGCTAGAGCTCCTTCGAGATCATCTGGAAGGTGGGGGCTCAAGGAGGCAGGTGCAGACTGGCTCCTCCTCCACTGATCACGTGCCCCGTGGGAGCCCCCTGAATCAAGGAAAGCCATCCAGGGCACTGAAGAAGGCACGTCAGGGGAATGAAGAGCTCCCAGGAAACACAACAATCCACCAAGCTGAGCAAGTATCTTTTCACCAGCGAAACAGCCTCCTGGAAAGGGAGATTCAGAAGCTGCACCTGAAGCTCGAGGCAGAGCCTAAGCTGTGCGAAGAGCACCTCAAACACCTGGAGAGGAAGATGATGGAGGAGAAGGTACGCTGCCCGCAAGTGAAGAACGAACTCGCCAAGGTGCGCAGGAAGGTGGATGCTGCCCACTGGAACTTAGGCCTCTACAAGAAGATGGCCGAGGACCTGCACCGAGAATGGCAGAGAATCTCCTCCTTGCATGACCGAGAGCGCCTCCTGGTGGAGAACAGAAGTGAGGAGAGCCAGAAGGCTGTTCTGTGGGCAGAGAGGGAGTTCCAAAGGCTCAAGGAAGAAAACCATTGCCTCAGGCAGAAGCTGGCCAACTCTGGGCCCAAGGTCCAGCCTGTCTCCGGGGGGCCTCCTGCTCCTGCTCCTGCTCCTGCTCCAGCTCCAGCTCCTACTCCTGCTCCTGCTCTTCTGGGCACAGCCTCCAAATGCCCTCAAGGGCCACAGGCTCCCCTCAAAGCCCAGAAGCCCAAGAAGGGAGCAAGGGTGCACTGGCCAGACTCCAAGTTCTCAGGTCCCCTGCAGGTCTGATTCCCTTTCCCAGCAGCCACCGACACTCACAACCAGAGCACAAAAGCTCCTGTGCTTCCTTACCCCTTCAGCCACACCCATTGCTCCTTTGACTGGAGATCCACCCCATTCTTGAACTGATGCTACCTATTCCCTATAGCCATGTGAGAGAGCATTTTTCATTGTTAAGGACCAAAAAAATAAAACGATCAAATTGCTGATCCTACTGCGACTGAGAATTGATTGTATGAAGGGATTCTATGCCAAGCAACGAAGGGTTTTAAGTGTCCTTTACTGATCACTTAATTGTCCCAATAACCCAGTGTGTCATAGACTACTGAGGTTCAGAGAGGGGACACAACTTGCCCCAAGATCACACAGCTAGTGAATTTCAGAGCTCCCATTCCAAGCCAAGGTTGTCTCATTACCCACTGATGTGAAAATAACTACCACTCCTACCACTACGATGACTTCTGCTTCTTCATTTCTGAGAGAGAGAAAGAGCGAGGGCACACACACATGCAAGCGGGGGAGGGGCAGGGAGAGAGAGATTCCTAGACAGCCTTCGACTCAAGTGCACAACCAGACGCTGGGCTGGATTTCACAGACCATGGGACCACGCCCTGAGCCGAAATCAAGAGTCAGACGTTGACCTGACTAAGCCACACAGGCACCCTTCCCTTGTGCAAGGAACTTCTAGGCAAGCTGCTGTAAGGATCCCAGAAGGGCTTGACAAAATTTTCTCATAGGTCACGTTCTAGTTTGGATGCAAGGATTATGGTGATGCCTAGCTGAGGTAAAGTCCCAGCAAAGCATGGAGGGCAGCCTTTCAGGGTCTCCAACGATTCCCTTCGTGGGTACACCTCGTTTTGTGTTCCATACTCTACCACTGGATTAGAGTCAGGAACTCCTGCCTCACTTCGAAAGGACAGAATATGGCCCGAGAGATAGATAGCATGTCCCTTCTGAGGCTCGTAGACAAAGACACTGGTCTCCTCTTGGGCTTGCTCTCGCTCCCTCACCATTGGTTTCGAGGGAAGCCGCCTGCTCCTTGTGGGCTGTATGATGGAGAGGCCCATGTGGCAAGGAATGAATATTTCTTGCTCACCGCAATGGAGGACCTCTGGCTGCTAGGAGCCACCCGAGTGAGCACACAAGCAGATTTCCCGCCAACAAGCCTGGAGATGACTGAAGACCCACATGACATCTTGACTGCAGCCTTGTGAGAGATCCTGAGACACAGGTCCCTGGCTAGATGCACCTGGATGCCTGGCCCACGGAAACCATATGCGGTTATCAATTGGTGTTGTCGGAAGCCCTCTGGGTTGCGGAAAACATTCAAAAAAGACACAAGGGTGAAGCCACAGTTCTGGCTGCTGACCCACCCCCCTCTCCTGGGCTTGAAATTCCAGGGAAGTCAAGCGATGGTAGCAAGCACGGAGAGATTAGGGTAAACAATGCCAGAAAGAGGTCCTCTATTCTGTTCTCCATGTATCTCTCTGAGAGGACATGCCCTCACCTGATCCACCCGAGCCAATAGGTGGCCCATGCAGGAGGAGACAACTGGCCGTGTGGTCCAAGTCGGCTGAGAGCACTAGACCCAGCGTCGCAGAGCCTCCTTGAAGGCAGAAAAAGAGCCCAGAAGTTCCCTGGTGTCCCTAGAGAAGGCACAGAAATTAGATGAGTTGAAAGCCTGGGACCTGGTCATTGGGCTTCTGGGCAAGAGGGGAGATGGCCTGTGGAAGGGACACTGCCTGCAACCCCTCTTGGACCAGACCCCACCTGTCTGCTTTGGGATACTGAGGATTAAGACGAGAGTGAACTAGTGTAGAAGAGATGGTGTTCTAATGCTTGGCAGGTTGAAAGCGATTGAAATCGTTGACATTCCTATTCTCCTCGTCCTCAGGACCACCATTAAGGGGAAGGGGCCTTCAAAGAAGCAAGAGGAGTTTATCACTTACAGCAGCCCTGTCAAGTGTCAATATCCAACCACTCCAGTCCCTTCCACCCCCTTGGCAGCCCCAATGCTTTCATAAGGACACAGATACATTCCCCTACAGGCTTTGGAGCAAACGTTAAGTTTTGATTTCTCTAAGATAAATGCCATAGTGCCATGACCTGCTCCTATGGCGGTAGCAAGTCTAGTTCTCAAAGAATCTGTGTGGAAGGGTTGAGCCACTCTATTGGACACCTGAAATTGATATTATACTGCATGTGAACGGGAATGTAACTCACGGCTTGGAAAAGGAAAAGAAACTCTTAACTGTTTTCAAGAGTCAGCTCTATCATTTTCCATTCCCAACTGTGATGCGGGAGTGATCCAGTCATTCCACATCCTGCCTTGCATTTGGTGGTGGGGTCTCTCTCTCCCTCTCTGGCGCATTTGGTTTGAATCACTGTGATAGGTGTGCAGTGAGAGCTCACTGGAGTTTTCATTTGAATTGCCCCAATGGCAACTTTCTATGTGGTTTCCATCTGTCTACGCTTTGGTAAAGGTGGCAGGCCCTTTACTTTTTCCCCACCCCCCTTCTATTTCCTTTTGCTAACTAGATTGCATGCTTACTTGGGGATCAAATTCTGAGTTTCCATGCTTCAGACAGGAGTCCTCTATTAGCTATGTGATTTGGACCTATTTCCTCCAAGTTGGTAGCTTGTCTTTTGGGTCTTCTTAAGGAGGTCTTTCACATGGCACAGATTTACAATTCTGATTGTTGGATAAAGTCTAATTAATCAACTTTACCTTAGGGAAAATAATTTGATGTTCGACTGGAGGATTCTTTACCTAGCTTTCCATTCTGGAAATTTTCCCCCACATTTTCCCTATAAGATTTATCATTTTCCATGTAAGGCAGTGATTAATTTTGAGCTACTTTTTAAAATACTCTTTTTTTCTTTTTTTCCTTTGGGAGAGTGAACATGTGCATGAGCGGGCAGGGGCCTGGAGGGAGAAGGGAAAAGAGCATCCTCAAGCAGCCTCGCCAGTGAGCTTGGAGCCTGACTTTGTCCCGGGACGCTGAGAGCTTGACAAGAGCCGAAATCAAGAGCTGGCTGCCGCACAGGCTGCCTCACCCAGGCAGCCTGAGTTAAGTTTTGTATAGGGTTTGATACTTAGATTGTGGTCCCCGGCCTCCTCGTCCTCCACCTCCTCCTCCCCTCTCCCGCTCCCTCTTCTGCTTCTCCTTCTTCTTTGCCTATGCATGTCCACTTGCTCTAGCACCATTTATTCAAAACGCTGTCACTCCTCCACTGAACGGCTTTTTACCTTTGTCAAGGCCCCATTCGACATATGGGTGTAGTTCTCTTTCTGGGTCCCTGATTCTGTTCCACTTATCCATCTTTATTCTGTTCCATTGGTCTAGCTCTTCACCAACACCACGCACTTTTGATTACTGTAGACGAATATCTTGAAATGGGGTAGAAGGATTCTTCTGGTTTTCTTCTTTAGTTTTAGTTTCTCCTCTTTTTCTAGGTCCTAAAATAGAAAGATTATAGTTTTGAGACTCCTTTTCTTTTTAGAGAGAGAGAGAGAGACAGACACAGACACAGAGACAGAGACAGAGACAGAGAAACGGAAGCGGTGCAGAAAGAGAGAGAGATGATTAAGCAGCCACCATGCCCAGCACCAGCACAATGCAGGTTCAGCCTCACTATCCCAAGGTTGACCATGACCCGAGTCAAAATCAAGAGTTGGACTAACTGACTGAGCCACCCAGATGCTCCTCCTCCTTTCTAATGTATGCATTGAGTGCTAAAAATTGAGCTCTCTGTTGATTTAGCTGTGTCCCATCAATTTTAATACGTTGTAGTTTTATTTTCCTTCGGGTCAGTGCACTGAAATTTTATCTTTTGTCTCCGATAATCTAGAAAGTTACTTTCTACGTGTTTAGATTTTGTTATGTTTCTCCCTTTGATATCTAGTTTCATTTTTAACTTTTTTTTATAAGTGTCAAAGTTTAATTCCAAGACAATGCTACATAGGGTTGCATTTTTTTCAGGTCCACAATATAGAGATTCTCCTCCGCTGCCCAACGACTGTTAGCTCCTGTTGCCAGGCACTGATTTGCGTTGGAGTCTCGGGTGCACCTCCCCCACCCCTACTCCCTTCAGCTCCTGTTGCCAGGCACTGGTTTGCATTGGAGACGGAACCCTCGTAGGGGTTCCAAGCAGTTTCTAGTGGCCGAGAGGACACTGGTGATCAGAGACAAAGCCCCCAGGCTCTCTGGAGCCAGCTGGTGGCCATTACAATGTCTCCCCACACAGTTCTGGAGCCGCTGTGGGCTCTCCGGGAACAGCTGTGGGCTTCTGGGTTGCCGATAATCGAACGTTGGCCACATGGGCCACGAGACTCTGGGTTTGGCTGGGAGATCCTCGTGTGCACTGTGTTGCTGGTGTTCATTCCAGTAAAGTGTGGACTCCGCTTAAGAGGAAGAAAGGGGCACTGTGCCCAGAATGAAGTATCTGGAAAAGACATGGAGAAGACCGACCCGGATGCACCAGCCCATGGAGCCGTCGCATCATCGGAGCACAAGGCCAGTCCTCTCCCGCTACAGATCCTTGCTCTGGCTGCCCTGAATCAAGATGTCGGGTACTTTTCTGTGGGAGACGCTACGCAACTGCTGAAGGGAGTTCGGCAAAGGCTGTTGAAGAAGAGCCCTCACCAGCTCACCGATGAAAATCCCATCTGTGGAGCAGCCCAGGATGATGGAGAAACCCCTGCGAGGAATATGCCAGAAGACTTCAAGGACAGCCCTGATCTGCAGGGAAGTGCAGACCCTCTGTCTCAGGACATTGGCAGCTGTGGACTGAGAGGGCAGGAAGAGGCAGGGGAGGCAGGCAGGCCAGAGCTTCCTGACGGAGGTGTGCCGTGGCAGGCCCCCGCTGAGGGCCAGAGCCAACACCACACCATCAGCCAGATCCTACTGACAGTGATGCATCTGCTAGAGCTCCTTCGAGATCATCTGGAAGGTGGGGGCTCAAGGAGGCAGGTGCAGACTGGCTCCTCCTCCACTGATCACGTGCCCCGTGGGAGCCCCCTGAATCAAGGAAAGCCATCCAGGGCACTGAAGAAGGCACGTCAGGGGAATGAAGAGCTCCCAGGAAACACAACAATCCACCAAGCTGAGCAAGTATCTTTTCACCAGCGAAACAGCCTCCTGGAAAGGGAGATTCAGAAGCTGCACCTGAAGCTCGAGGCAGAGCCTAAGCTGTGCGAAGAGCACCTCAAACACCTGGAGAGGAAGATGATGGAGGAGAAGGCACGCTGCCTGCAAGTGAAGAACAAACTCGCCAAGGTGCGCAGGAAGGTGGAAGCTGCCCACTGGAACTTAGGCCTCTACAAGAAGATGGCCGACGACCTGCACCGAGAATGGCAGAGAATCTCCTCCTTGCATGACCGAGAGCGCCTCCTGGTGGAGAACACAAGTGAGGAGAGCCAGAAGGCTGTTCTGTGGGCAGAGAGGGAGTTCCAAAGGCTCAAGGAAGAAAACCATTGCCTCAGGCAGAAGCTGGCCAACTCTGGGCCCAAGGTCCAGCCTGTCTCCGGGGGGCCTCCTGCTCCTGCTCCTGCTCCTGCTCCAGCTCCAGCTCCTGCTCCTGCTCTTCTGGGCACAGCCTCCAAATGCCCTCAAGGGCCACAGGCTCCCCTCAAAGCCCAGAAGCCCAAGAAGGGAGCAAGGGTGCACTGGCCAGACTCCAAGTTCTCGGGTCCCCTGCAGGTCTGATTCCCTTTCCCAGCAGCCACCAACACTCACAACCAGAGCACAAAAGCTCCTGTGCTTCCTTACCCCTTCAGCCACACCCATTGCTCCTTTGACTGGAGATCCACCCCATTCTTGAACTGATGCTACCTATTCCCTATAGCCATGTGAGAGAGCATTTTTCATTGTTAAGGACCAAAAAAATAAAACGATCAAATTGCTGATCCTACTGCGACTGAGAATTGATTGTATGAAGGGATTCTATGCCAAGCAACGAAGGGTTTTAAGTGTCCTTTACTGATCACTTAATTGTCCCAATAACCCAGTGTGTCATAGACTACTGAGGTTCAGAGAGGGGACACAACTTGCCCCAAGATCACACAGCTAGTGAATTTCAGAGCTCCCATTCCAAGCCAAGGTTGTCTCATTACCCACTGATGTGAAAATAACTACCACTCCTACCACTACGATGACTTCTGCTTCTTCATTTCTGAGAGAGAGAAAGAGCGAGGGCACACACACATGCAAGCGGGGGAGGGGCAGGGAGAGAGAGATTCCTAGACAGCCTTCGACTCAAGTGCACAACCAGACGCTGGGCTGGATTTCACAGACCATGGGAACACGCCCTGAGCCAAAATCAAGAGTCAGACGTTGACCTGACTAAGCCACACAGGCACCCTTCCCTTGTGCAAGGAACTTCTAGGCAAGCTGCTGTAAGGATCCCAGAAGGGCTTGACAAAATTTTCTCATAGGTCACGTTCTAGTTTGGATGCAAGGATTATGGTGATGCCTAGCTGAGGTAAAGTCCCAGCAAAGCATGGAGGGCAGCCTTTCAGGGTCTCCAACGATTCCCTTCGTGGGTACACCTCGTTTTGTGTTCCATACTCTACCACTGGATTAGAGTCAGGAACTCCTGCCTCACTTCGAAAGGACAGAATATGGCCCGAGAGATAGATAGCATGTCCCTTCTGAGGCTCGTAGACAAAGACACTGGTCTCCTCTTGGGCTTGCTCTCGCTCCCTCACCATTGGTTTCGAGGGAAGCCGCCTGCTCCTTGTGGGCTGTATGATGGAGAGGCCCATGTGGCAAGGAATGAATATTTCTTGCTCACCGCAATGGAGGACCTCTGGCTGCTAGGAGCCACCCGAGTGAGCACACAAGCAGATTTCCCGCCAACAAGCCTGGAGATGACTGAAGACCCACATGACATCTTGACTGCAGCCTTGTGAGAGATCCTGAGACACAGGTCCCTGGCTAGATGCACCTGGATGCCTGGCCCACGGAAACCATATGCGGTTATCAATTGGTGTTGTCGGAAGCCCTCTGGGTTGCGGAAAACATTCAAAAAAGACACAAGGGTGAAGCCACAGTTCTGGCTGCTGACCCACCCCCCTCTCCTGGGCTTGAAATTCCAGGGAAGTCAAGCGATGGTAGCAAGCACGGAGAGATTAGGGTAAACAATGCCAGAAAGAGGTCCTCTATTCTGTTCTCCATGTATCTCTCTGAGAGGACATGCCCTCACCTGATCCACCCGAGCCAATAGGTGGCCCATGCAGGAGGAGACAACTGGCCGTGTGGTCCAAGTCGGCTGAGAGCACTAGACCCAGCGTCGCAGAGCCTCCTTGAAGGCAGAAAAAGAGCCCAGAAGTTCCCTGGTGTCCCTAGAGAAGGCACAGAAATTAGATGAGTTGAAAGCCTGGGACCTGGTCATTGGGCTTCTGGGCAAGAGGGGAGATGGCCTGTGGAAGGGACACTGCCTGCAACCCCTCTTGGACCAGACCCCACCTGTCTGCTTTGGGATACTGAGGATTAAGACGAGAGTGAACTAGTGTAGAAGAGATGGTGTTCTAATGCTTGGCAGGTTTAAAGCGATTGAAATCGTTGACATTCCTATTCTCCTCGTCCTCAGGACCACCATTAAGGGGAAGGGGCCTTCAAAGAAGCAAGAGGAGTTTATCACTTACAGCAGCCCTGTCAAGTGTCAATATCCAACCACTCCAGTCCCTTCCACCCCCTTGGCAGCCCCAATGCTTTCATAAGGACACAGATACATTCCCCTACAGGCTTTGGAGCAAACGTTAAGTTTTGATTTCTCTAAGATAAATGCCATAGTGCCATGACCTGCTCCTATGGCGGTAGCAAGTCTAGTTCTCAAAGAATCTGTGTGGAAGGGTTGAGCCACTCTATTGGACACCTGAAATTGATATTATACTGCATGTGAACGGGAATGTAACTCACGGCTTGGAAAAGGAAAAGAAACTCTTAACTGTTTTCAAGAGTCAGCTCTATCATTTTCCATTCCCAACTGTGATGCGGGAGTGATCCAGTCATTCCACATCCTGCCTTGCATTTGGTGGTGGGGTCTCTCTCTCCCTCTCTGGCGCATTTGGTTTGAATCACTGTGATAGGTGTGCAGTGAGAGCTCACTGGAGTTTTCATTTGAATTGCCCCAATGGCAACTTTCTATGTGGTTTCCATCTGTCTACGCTTTGGTAAAGGTGGCAGGCCCTTTACTTTTTCCCCACCCCCCTTCTATTTCCTTTTGCTAACTAGATTGCATGCTTACTTGGGGATCAAATTCTGAGTTTCCATGCTTCAGACAGGAGTCCTCTATTAGCTATGTGATTTGGACCTATTTCCTCCAAGTTGGTAGCTTGTCTTTTGGGTCTTCTTAAGGAGGTCTTTCACATGGCACAGATTTACAATTCTGATTGTTGGATAAAGTCTAATTAATCAACTTTACCTTAGGGAAAATAATTTGATGTTCGACTGGAGGATTCTTTACCTAGCTTTCCATTCTGGAAATTTTCCCCCACATTTTCCCTATAAGATTTATCATTTTCCATGTAAGGCAGTGATTAATTTTGAGCTACTTTTTAAAATACTCTTTTTTTCTTTTTTTCCTTTGGGAGAGTGAACATGTGCATGAGCGGGCAGGGGCCTGGAGGGAGAAGGGAAAAGAGCATCCTCAAGCAGCCTCGCCAGTGAGCTTGGAGCCTGACTTTGTCCCGGGACGCTGAGAGCTTGACAAGAGCCGAAATCAAGAGCTGGCTGCCGCACAGGCTGCCTCACCCAGGCAGCCTGAGTTAAGTTTTGTATAGGGTTTGATACTTAGATTGTGGTCCCCGGCCTCCTCGTCCTCCACCTCCTCCTCCCCTCTCCCGCTCCCTCTTCTGCTTCTCCTTCTTCTTTGCCTATGCATGTCCACTTGCTCTAGCACCATTTATTCAAAACGCTGTCACTCCTCCACTGAACGGCTTTTTACCTTTGTCAAGGCCCCATTCGACATATGGGTGTAGTTCTCTTTCTGGGTCCCTGATTCTGTTCCACTTATCCATCTTTATTCTGTTCCATTGGTCTAGCTCTTCACCAACACCACGCACTTTTGATTACTGTAGACGAATATCTTGAAATGGGGTAGAAGGATTCTTCTGGTTTTCTTCTTTAGTTTTAGTTTCTCCTCTTTTTCTAGGTCCTAAAATAGAAAGATTATAGTTTTGAGACTCCTTTTCTTTTTAGAGAGAGAGAGAGAGACAGACACAGACACAGAGACAGAGACAGAGACAGAGAAACGGAAGCGGTGCAGAAAGAGAGAGAGATGATTAAGCAGCCACCATGCCCAGCACCAGCACAATGCAGGTTCAGCCTCACTATCCCAAGGTTGACCATGACCCGAGTCAAAATCAAGAGTTGGACTAACTGACTGAGCCACCCAGATGCTCCTCCTCCTTTCTAATGTATGCATTGAGTGCTAAAAATTGAGCTCTCTGTTGATTTAGCTGTGTCCCATCAATTTTAATACGTTGTAGTTTTATTTTCCTTCGGGTCAGTGCACTGAAATTTTATCTTTTGTCTCCGATAATCTAGAAAGTTACTTTCTACGTGTTTAGATTTTGTTATGTTTCTCCCTTTGATATCTAGTTTCATTTTTAACTTTTTTTTATAAGTGTCAAAGTTTAATTCCAAGACAATGCTACATAGGGTTGCATTTTTTTCAGGTCCACAATATAGAGATTCTCCTCCGCTGCCCAACGACTGTTAGCTCCTGTTGCCAGGCACTGATTTGCGTTGGAGTCTCGGGTGCACCTCCCCCACCCCTACTCCCTTCAGCTCCTGTTGCCAGGCACTGGTTTGCATTGGAGACGGAACCCTCGTAGGGGTTCCAAGCAGTTTCTAGTGGCCGAGAGGACACTGGTGATCAGAGACAAAGCCCCCAGGCTCTCTGGAGCCAGCTGGTGGCCATTACAATGTCTCCCCACACAGTTCTGGAGCCGCTGTGGGCTCTCCGGGAACAGCTGTGGGCTTCTGGGTTGCCGATAATCGAACGTTGGCCACATGGGCCACGAGACTCTGGGTTTGGCTGGGAGATCCTCGTGTGCACTGTGTTGCTGGTGTTCATTCCAGTAAAGTGTGGACTCCGCTTAAGAGGAAGAAAGGGGCACTGTGCCCAGAATGAAGTATCTGGAAAAGACATGGAGAAGACCGACCCGGATGCACCAGCCCATGGAGCCGTCGCATCATCGGAGCACAAGGCCAGTCCTCTCCCGCTACAGATCCTTGCTCTGGCTGCCCTGAATCAAGATGTCGGGTACTTTTCTGTGGGAGACGCTACGCAACTGCTGAAGGGAGTTCGGCAAAGGCTGTTGAAGAAGAGCCCTCACCAGCTCACCGATGAAAATCCCATCTGTGGAGCAGCCCAGGATGATGGAGAAACCCCTGCGAGGAATATGCCAGAAGACTTCAAGGACAGCCCTGATCTGCAGGGAAGTGCAGACCCTCTGTCTCAGGACATTGGCAGCTGTGGACTGAGAGGGCAGGAAGAGGCAGGGGAGGCAGGCAGGCCAGAGCTTCCTGACGGAGGTGTGCCGTGGCAGGCCCCCGCTGAGGGCCAGAGCCAACACCACACCATCAGCCAGATCCTACTGACAGTGATGCATCTGCTAGAGCTCCTTCGAGATCATCTGGAAGGTGGGGGCTCAAGGAGGCAGGTGCAGACTGGCTCCTCCTCCACTGATCACGTGCCCCGTGGGAGCCCCCTGAATCAAGGAAAGCCATCCAGGGCACTGAAGAAGGCACGTCAGGGGAATGAAGAGCTCCCAGGAAACACAACAATCCACCAAGCTGAGCAAGTATCTTTTCACCAGCGAAACAGCCTCCTGGAAAGGGAGATTCAGAAGCTGCACCTGAAGCTCGAGGCAGAGCCTAAGCTGTGCGAAGAGCACCTCAAACACCTGGAGAGGAAGATGATGGAGGAGAAGGCACGCTGCCTGCAAGTGAAGAACAAACTCGCCAAGGTGCGCAGGAAGGTGGAAGCTGCCCACTGGAACTTAGGCCTCTACAAGAAGATGGCCGACGACCTGCACCGAGAATGGCAGAGAATCTCCTCCTTGCATGACCGAGAGCGCCTCCTGGTGGAGAACACAAGTGAGGAGAGCCAGAAGGCTGTTCTGTGGGCAGAGAGGGAGTTCCAAAGGCTCAAGGAAGAAAACCATTGCCTCAGGCAGAAGCTGGCCAACTCTGGGCCCAAGGTCCAGCCTGTCTCCGGGGGGCCTCCTGCTCCTGCTCCTGCTCCTGCTCCAGCTCCAGCTCCTGCTCCTGCTCTTCTGGGCACAGCCTCCAAATGCCCTCAAGGGCCACAGGCTCCCCTCAAAGCCCAGAAGCCCAAGAAGGGAGCAAGGGTGCACTGGCCAGACTCCAAGTTCTCGGGTCCCCTGCAGGTCTGATTCCCTTTCCCAGCAGCCACCAACACTCACAACCAGAGCACAAAAGCTCCTGTGCTTCCTTACCCCTTCAGCCACACCCATTGCTCCTTTGACTGGAGATCCACCCCATTCTTGAACTGATGCTACCTATTCCCTATAGCCATGTGAGAGAGCATTTTTCATTGTTAAGGACCAAAAAAATAAAACGATCAAATTGCTGATCCTACTGCGACTGAGAATTGATTGTATGAAGGGATTCTATGCCAAGCAACGAAGGGTTTTAAGTGTCCTTTACTGATCACTTAATTGTCCCAATAACCCAGTGTGTCATAGACTACTGAGGTTCAGAGAGGGGACACAACTTGCCCCAAGATCACACAGCTAGTGAATTTCAGAGCTCCCATTCCAAGCCAAGGTTGTCTCATTACCCACTGATGTGAAAATAACTACCACTCCTACCACTACGATGACTTCTGCTTCTTCATTTCTGAGAGAGAGAAAGAGCGAGGGCACACACACATGCAAGCGGGGGAGGGGCAGGGAGAGAGAGATTCCTAGACAGCCTTCGACTCAAGTGCACAACCAGACGCTGGGCTGGATTTCACAGACCATGGGAACACGCCCTGAGCCAAAATCAAGAGTCAGACGTTGACCTGACTAAGCCACACAGGCACCCTTCCCTTGTGCAAGGAACTTCTAGGCAAGCTGCTGTAAGGATCCCAGAAGGGCTTGACAAAATTTTCTCATAGGTCACGTTCTAGTTTGGATGCAAGGATTATGGTGATGCCTAGCTGAGGTAAAGTCCCAGCAAAGCATGGAGGGCAGCCTTTCAGGGTCTCCAACGATTCCCTTCGTGGGTACACCTCGTTTTGTGTTCCATACTCTACCACTGGATTAGAGTCAGGAACTCCTGCCTCACTTCGAAAGGACAGAATATGGCCCGAGAGATAGATAGCATGTCCCTTCTGAGGCTCGTAGACAAAGACACTGGTCTCCTCTTGGGCTTGCTCTCGCTCCCTCACCATTGGTTTCGAGGGAAGCCGCCTGCTCCTTGTGGGCTGTATGATGGAGAGGCCCATGTGGCAAGGAATGAATATTTCTTGCTCACCGCAATGGAGGACCTCTGGCTGCTAGGAGCCACCCGAGTGAGCACACAAGCAGATTTCCCGCCAACAAGCCTGGAGATGACTGAAGACCCACATGACATCTTGACTGCAGCCTTGTGAGAGATCCTGAGACACAGGTCCCTGGCTAGATGCACCTGGATGCCTGGCCCACGGAAACCATATGCGGTTATCAATTGGTGTTGTCGGAAGCCCTCTGGGTTGCGGAAAACATTCAAAAAAGACACAAGGGTGAAGCCACAGTTCTGGCTGCTGACCCACCCCCCTCTCCTGGGCTTGAAATTCCAGGGAAGTCAAGCGATGGTAGCAAGCACGGAGAGATTAGGGTAAACAATGCCAGAAAGAGGTCCTCTATTCTGTTCTCCATGTATCTCTCTGAGAGGACATGCCCTCACCTGATCCACCCGAGCCAATAGGTGGCCCATGCAGGAGGAGACAACTGGCCGTGTGGTCCAAGTCGGCTGAGAGCACTAGACCCAGCGTCGCAGAGCCTCCTTGAAGGCAGAAAAAGAGCCCAGAAGTTCCCTGGTGTCCCTAGAGAAGGCACAGAAATTAGATGAGTTGAAAGCCTGGGACCTGGTCATTGGGCTTCTGGGCAAGAGGGGAGATGGCCTGTGGAAGGGACACTGCCTGCAACCCCTCTTGGACCAGACCCCACCTGTCTGCTTTGGGATACTGAGGATTAAGACGAGAGTGAACTAGTGTAGAAGAGATGGTGTTCTAATGCTTGGCAGGTTTAAAGCGATTGAAATCGTTGACATTCCTATTCTCCTCGTCCTCAGGACCACCATTAAGGGGAAGGGGCCTTCAAAGAAGCAAGAGGAGTTTATCACTTACAGCAGCCCTGTCAAGTGTCAATATCCAACCACTCCAGTCCCTTCCACCCCCTTGGCAGCCCCAATGCTTTCATAAGGACACAGATACATTCCCCTACAGGCTTTGGAGCAAACGTTAAGTTTTGATTTCTCTAAGATAAATGCCATAGTGCCATGACCTGCTCCTATGGCGGTAGCAAGTCTAGTTCTCAAAGAATCTGTGTGGAAGGGTTGAGCCACTCTATTGGACACCTGAAATTGATATTATACTGCATGTGAACGGGAATGTAACTCACGGCTTGGAAAAGGAAAAGAAACTCTTAACTGTTTTCAAGAGTCAGCTCTATCATTTTCCATTCCCAACTGTGATGCGGGAGTGATCCAGTCATTCCACATCCTGCCTTGCATTTGGTGGTGGGGTCTCTCTCTCCCTCTCTGGCGCATTTGGTTTGAATCACTGTGATAGGTGTGCAGTGAGAGCTCACTGGAGTTTTCATTTGAATTGCCCCAATGGCAACTTTCTATGTGGTTTCCATCTGTCTACGCTTTGGTAAAGGTGGCAGGCCCTTTACTTTTTCCCCACCCCCCTTCTATTTCCTTTTGCTAACTAGATTGCATGCTTACTTGGGGATCAAATTCTGAGTTTCCATGCTTCAGACAGGAGTCCTCTATTAGCTATGTGATTTGGACCTATTTCCTCCAAGTTGGTAGCTTGTCTTTTGGGTCTTCTTAAGGAGGTCTTTCACATGGCACAGATTTACAATTCTGATTGTTGGATAAAGTCTAATTAATCAACTTTACCTTAGGGAAAATAATTTGATGTTCGACTGGAGGATTCTTTACCTAGCTTTCCATTCTGGAAATTTTCCCCCACATTTTCCCTATAAGATTTATCATTTTCCATGTAAGGCAGTGATTAATTTTGAGCTACTTTTTAAAATACTCTTTTTTTCTTTTTTTCCTTTGGGAGAGTGAACATGTGCATGAGCGGGCAGGGGCCTGGAGGGAGAAGGGAAAAGAGCATCCTCAAGCAGCCTCGCCAGTGAGCTTGGAGCCTGACTTTGTCCCGGGACGCTGAGAGCTTGACAAGAGCCGAAATCAAGAGCTGGCTGCCGCACAGGCTGCCTCACCCAGGCAGCCTGAGTTAAGTTTTGTATAGGGTTTGATACTTAGATTGTGGTCCCCGGCCTCCTCGTCCTCCACCTCCTCCTCCCCTCTCCCGCTCCCTCTTCTGCTTCTCCTTCTTCTTTGCCTATGCATGTCCACTTGCTCTAGCACCATTTATTCAAAACGCTGTCACTCCTCCACTGAACGGCTTTTTACCTTTGTCAAGGCCCCATTCGACATATGGGTGTAGTTCTCTTTCTGGGTCCCTGATTCTGTTCCACTTATCCATCTTTATTCTGTTCCATTGGTCTAGCTCTTCACCAACACCACGCACTTTTGATTACTGTAGACGAATATCTTGAAATGGGGTAGAAGGATTCTTCTGGTTTTCTTCTTTAGTTTTAGTTTCTCCTCTTTTTCTAGGTCCTAAAATAGAAAGATTATAGTTTTGAGACTCCTTTTCTTTTTAGAGAGAGAGAGAGAGACAGACACAGACACAGAGACAGAGACAGAGACAGAGAAACGGAAGCGGTGCAGAAAGAGAGAGAGATGATTAAGCAGCCACCATGCCCAGCACCAGCACAATGCAGGTTCAGCCTCACTATCCCAAGGTTGACCATGACCCGAGTCAAAATCAAGAGTTGGACTAACTGACTGAGCCACCCAGATGCTCCTCCTCCTTTCTAATGTATGCATTGAGTGCTAAAAATTGAGCTCTCTGTTGATTTAGCTGTGTCCCATCAATTTTAATACGTTGTAGTTTTATTTTCCTTCGGGTCAGTGCACTGAAATTTTATCTTTTGTCTCCGATAATCTAGAAAGTTACTTTCTACGTGTTTAGATTTTGTTATGTTTCTCCCTTTGATATCTAGTTTCATTTTTAACTTTTTTTTATAAGTGTCAAAGTTTAATTCCAAGACAATGCTACATAGGGTTGCATTTTTTTCAGGTCCACAATATAGAGATTCTCCTCCGCTGCCCAACGACTGTTAGCTCCTGTTGCCAGGCACTGATTTGCGTTGGAGTCTCGGGTGCACCTCCCCCACCCCTACTCCCTTCAGCTCCTGTTGCCAGGCACTGGTTTGCATTGGAGACGGAACCCTCGTAGGGGTTCCAAGCAGTTTCTAGTGGCCGAGAGGACACTGGTGATCAGAGACAAAGCCCCCAGGCTCTCTGGAGCCAGCTGGTGGCCATTACAATGTCTCCCCACACAGTTCTGGAGCCGCTGTGGGCTCTCCGGGAACAGCTGTGGGCTTCTGGGTTGCCGATAATCGAACGTTGGCCACATGGGCCACGAGACTCTGGGTTTGGCTGGGAGATCCTCGTGTGCACTGTGTTGCTGGTGTTCATTCCAGTAAAGTGTGGACTCCGCTTAAGAGGAAGAAAGGGGCACTGTGCCCAGAATGAAGTATCTGGAAAAGACATGGAGAACACCGACCCGGATGCACCAGCCCATGGAGCCGTCGCATCATCGGAGCACAAGGCCAGTCCTCTCCCGCTACAGATCCTTGCTCTGGCTGCCCTGAATCAAGATGTCGGGTACTTTTCTGTGGGAGACGCTACGCAACTGCTGAAGGGAGTTCGGCAAAGGCTGTTGAAGAAGAGCCCTCACCAGCTCACCGATGAAAATCCCATCTGTGGAGCAGCCCAGGACGATGGAGAACCCCCTGCGAGGAATATGCCAGAAGACTTCAAGGACAGCCCTGATCTGCGGGGAAGTGCAGACCCTCTGTCTCAGGACATTGGCAGCTGTGGACTGAGAGGGCAGGAAGAGGCAGGGGAGGCAGGCAGGCCAGAGCTTCCTGACGGAGGTGTGCCGTGGCAGGCCCCCGCTGAGGGCCAGAGCCAACACCACACCCTCAGCCAGATCCTACTGACGGTGATGCATCTGCTAGAGCTCCTTCGAGATCATCTGGAAGGTGGGGGCTCAAGGAGGCAGGTGCAGACTGGCTCCTCCTCCACTGATCACGTGCCCCGTGGGAGCCCCCTGAATCAAGGAAAGCCATCCAGGGCACTGAAGAAGGCACGTCAGGGGAATGAAGAGCTCCCAGGAAACACAACAATCCACCAAGCTGAGCAAGTATCTTTTCACCAGCGAAACAGCCTCCTGGAAAGGGAGATTCAGAAGCTGCACCTGAAGCTCGAGGCAGAGCCTAAGCTGTGCGAAGAGCACCTCAAACACCTGGAGAGGAAGATGATGGAGGAGAAGGCACGCTGCCCGCAAGTGAAGAACGAACTCGCCAAGGTGCGCAGGAAGGTGGATGCTGCCCACTGGAACTTAGGCCTCTACAAGAAGATGGCCGACGACCTGCACCGAGAATGGCAGAGAATCTCCTCCTTGCATGACCGAGAGCGCCTCCTGGTGGAGAACAGAAGTGAGGAGAGCCAGAAGGCTGTTCTGTGGGCAGAGAGGGAGTTCCAAAGGCTCAAGGAAGAAAACCATTGCCTCAGGCAGAAGCTGGCCAACTCTGGGCCCAAGGTCCAGCCTGTCTCCGGGGGGCCTCCTGCTCCTGCTCCTGCTCCAGCTCCAGCTCCTACTCCTGCTCCTGCTCTTCTGGGCACAGCCTCCAAATGCCCTCAAGGGCCACAGGCTCCCCTCAAAGCCCAGAAGCCCAAGAAGGGAGCAAGGGTGCACTGGCCAGACTCCAAGTTCTCAGGTCCCCTGCAGGTCTGATTCCCTTTCCCAGCAGCCACCGACACTCACAACCAGAGCACAAAAGCTCCTGTGCTTCCTTACCCCTTCAGCCACACCCATTGCTCCTTTGACTGGAGATCCACCCCATTCTTGAACTGATGCTACCTATTCCCTATAGCCATGTGAGAGAGCATTTTTCATTGTTAAGGACCAAAAAAATAAAACGATCAAATTGCTGATCCTACTGCGACTGAGAATTGATTGTATGAAGGGATTCTATGCCAAGCAACGAAGGGTTTTAAGTGTCCTTTACTGATCACTTAATTGTCCCAATAACCCAGTGTGTCATAGACTACTGAGGTTCAGAGAGGGGACACAACTTGCCCCAAGATCACACAGCTAGTGAATTTCAGAGCTCCCATTCCAAGCCAAGGTTGTCTAATTACCCACTGATGTGAAAATAACTACCACTCCTACCACTACGATGACTTCTGCTTCTTCATTTCTGAGAGAGAGAAAGAGCGAGGGCACACACACATGCAAGCGGGGGAGGGGCAGGGAGACAGAGATTCCTAGACAGCCTTCGACTCAAGTGCACAACCAGACGCTGGGCTGGATTTCACAGACCATGGGACCACGCCCTGAGCCGAAATCAAGAGTCAGACGTTGACCTGACTAAGCCACACAGGCACCCTTCCCTTGTGCAAGGAACTTCTAGGCAAGCTGCTGTAAGGATCCCAGAAGGGCTTGACAAAATTTTCTCATAGGTCACATTCTAGTTTGGATGCAAGGATTATGGTGATGCCTAGCTGAGGTAAAGTCCCAGCAAAGCATGGAGGGCAGCCTTTCAGGGTCTCCAACGATTCCCTTCGTGGGTACACCTCGTTTTGTGTTCCATACTCTACCACTGGATTAGAGTCAGGAACTCCTGCCTCACTTCGAAAGGACAGAATATGGCCCGAGAGATAGATAGCATGTCCCTTCTGAGGCTCGTAGACAAAGACACTGGTCTCCTCTTGGGCTTGCTCTCGCTCCCTCACCATTGGTTTCGAGGGAAGCCGCCTGCTCCTTGTGGGCTGTATGATGGAGAGGCCCATGTGGCAAGGAATGAATATTTCTTGCTCACCGCAATGGAGGACCTCTGGCTGCTAGGAGCCACCCGAGTGAGCACACAAGCAGATTTCCCACCAACAAGCCTGGAGATGACTGAAGACCCACATGACATCTTGACTGCAGCCTTGTGAGAGATCCTGAGACACAGGTCCCTGGCTAGATGCACCTGGATGCCTGGCCCACGGAAACCATATGCGGTTATCAATTGGTGTTGTCGGAAGCCCTCTGGGTTGCGGAAAACATTCAAAAAAGACACAAGGGTGAAGCCACAGTTCTGGCTGCTGACCCACCACCCCTCTCCTGGGCTTGAAATTCCAGGGAAGTCAAGCGATGGTAGCAACCACTGAGAGATTAGGGTAAACAATGCCAGAAAGAGGTCCTCTATTCTGTTCTCCATGTATCTCTCTGAGAGGACATGCCCTCACCTGATCCACCCGAGCCAATAGGTGGCCCATGCAGGAGGAGACAACTGGCCGTGTGGTCCAAGTCGGCTGAGAGCACTAGACCCAGCGTCGCAGAGCCTCCTTGAAGCCAGAAAAAGAGCCCAGAAGTTCCCTGGTGTCCCTAGAGAAGGCACAGAAATTAGATGAGTTGAAAGCCTGGGACCTGGTCATTGGGCTTCTGGGCAAGAGGGGAGATGGCCTGTGGAAGGGACACTGCCTGCAACCCCTCTTGGACCAGACCCCACCTGTCTGCTTTGGGATACTGAGGATTAAGACGAGAGTGAACTAGTGTAGAAGAGATGGTGTTCTAATGCTTGGCAGGTTTAAAGCGATTGAAATCGTTGACATTCCTATTCTCCTCGTCCTCAGGACCACCATTAAGGGGAAGGGGCCTTCAAAGAAGCAAGAGGAGTTTATCACTTACAGCAGCCCTGTCAAGTGTCAATATCCAACCACTCCAGTCCCTTCCACCCCCTTGGCAGCCCCAATGCTTTCATAAGGACACAGATACATTCCCCTACAGGCTTTGGAGCAAACGTTAAGTTTTGATTTCTCTAAGATAAATGCCATAGTGCCATGACCTGCTCCTATGGCGGTAGCAAGTCTAGTTCTCAAAGAATCTGTGTGGAAGGGTTGAGCCACTCTATTGGACACCTGAAATTGATATTATACTGCATGTGAACGGGAATGTAACTCACGGCTTGGAAAAGGAAAAGAAACTCTTAACTGTTTTCAAGAGTCAGCTCTATCATTTTCCATTCCCAACTGTGATGCGGGAGTGATCCAGTCATTCCACATCCTGCCTTGCATTTGGTGGTGGGGTCTCTCTCTCCCTCTCTGGCGCATTTGGTTTGAATCACTGTGATAGGTGTGCAGTGAGAGCTCACTGGAGTTTTCATTTGAATTGCCCCAATGGCAACTTTCTATGTGGTTTCCATCTGTCTACGCTTTGGTAAAGGTGGCAGGCCCTTTACTTTTTCCCCACCCCCCTTCTATTTCCTTTTGCTAACTAGATTGCATGCTTACTTGGGGATCAAATTCTGAGTTTCCATGCTTCAGACAGGAGTCCTCTATTAGCTATGTGATTTGGACCTATTTCCTCCAAGTTGGTAGCTTGTCTTTTGGGTCTTCTTAAGGAGGTCTTTCACATGGCACAGATTTACAATTCTGATTGTTGGATAAAGTCTAATTAATCAACTTTACCTTAGGGAAAATAATTTGATGTTCGACTGGAGGATTCTGTACCTAGCTTTCCATTCTGGAAATTTTTCCCCACATTTTCCCTATAAGATTTATCATTTTCCATGTAAGGCAGTGATTAATTTTGAGCTACTTTTTAAAATACTCTTTTTTTCTTTTTTTCCTTTGGGAGAGTGAACATGTGCATGAGCGGGCAGGGGCCTGGAGGGAGAAGGGAAAAGAGCATCCTCAAGCAGCCTCGCCAGTGAGCTTGGAGCCTGACTTTGTCCCGGGACGCTGAGAGCTTGACAAGAGCCGAAATCAAGAGCTGGCTGCCGCACAGGCTGCCTCACCCAGGCAGCCTGAGTTAAGTTTTGTATAGGGTTTGATACTTAGATTGTGGTCCCCGGCCTCCTCGTCCTCCACCTCCTCCTCCCCTCTCCCGCTCCCTCTTCTGCTTCTCCTTCTTCTTTGCCTATGCATGTCCACTTGCTCTAGCACCATTTATTCAAAACGCTGTCACTCCTCCACTGAACGGCTTTTTACCTTTGTCAAGGCCCCATTCGACATATGGGTTTAGTTCTCTTTCTGGGTGCCTGATTCTGTTCCACTTATCCATCTTTATTCTGTTCCATTGGTCTAGCTCTTCACCAACACCACGCACTTTTGATTACTGTAGACGAATATCTTGAAATGGGGTAGAAGGATTCTTCTGGATTTCTTCTTTAGTTTCAGTTTCTCCTCTTTTTCTAGGTCCTAAAATAGAAAGATTATAGTTTTGAGACTCCTTTTCTTTTTAGAGAGAGAGAGAGAGACAGACACAGACACAGAGACAGAGACAGAGACAGAGAAACGGAAGCGGTGCAGAAAGAGAGAGAGATGATTAAGCAGCCACCATGCCCAGCACCAGCACAATGCAGGTTCAGCCTCACTATCCCAAGGTTGACCATGACCCGAGTCAAAATCAAGAGTTGGACTAACTGACTGAGCCACCCAGATGCTCCTCCTCCTTTCTAATGTATGCATTGAGTGCTAAAAATTGAGCTCTCTGTTGATTTAGCTGTGTCCCATCAATTTTAATACGTTGTAGTTTTATTTTCCTTCGGGTCAGTGCACTGAAATTTTATCTTTTGTCTCCGATAATCTAGAAAGTTACTTTCTACGTGTTTAGATTTTGTTATGTTTCTCCCTTTGATATCTAGTTTCATTTTTAACTTTTTTTTATAAGTGTCAAAGTTTAATTCCAAGACAATGCTACATAGGGTTGCATTTTTTTCAGGTCCACAATATAGAGATTCTCCTCCGCTGCCCAAGGACTGTTAGCTCCTGTTGCCAGGCACTGATTTGCGTTGGAGTCTCGGGTGCACCTCCCCCACCCCTACTCCCTTCAGCTCCTGTTGCCAGGCACTGGTTTGCATTGGAGACGGAACCCTCGTAGGGGTTCCAAGCAGTTTCTAGTGGCCGAGAGGACACTGGTGATCAGAGACAAAGCCCCCAGGCTCTCTGGAGCCAGCTGGTGGCCATTACAATGTCTCCCCACACAGTTCTGGAGCCGCTGTGGGCTCTCCGGGAACAGCTGTGGGCTTCTGGGTTGCCGATAATCGAACGTTGGCCACATGGGCCACGAGACTCTGGGTTTGGCTGGGAGATCCTCGTGTGCACTGTGTTGCTGGTGTTCATTCCAGTAAAGTGTGGACTCCGCTTAAGAGGAAGAAAGGGGCACTGTGCCCAGAATGAAGTATCTGGAAAAGACATGGAGAAGACCGACCCGGATGCACCAGCCCATGGAGCCGTCGCATCATCGGAGCACAAGGCCAGTCCTCTCCCGCTACAGATCCTTGCTCTGGCTGCCCTGAATCAAGATGTCGGGTACTTTTCTGTGGGAGACGCTACGCAACTGCTGAAGGGAGTTCGGCAAAGGCTGTTGAAGAAGAGCCCTCACCAGCTCACCGATGAAAATCCCATCTGTGGAGCAGCCCAGGACGATGGAGAACCCCCTGCGAGGAATATGCCAGAAGACTTCAAGGACAGCCCTGATCTGCGGGGAAGTGCAGACCCTCTGTCTCAGGACATTGGCAGCTGTGGACTGAGAGGGCAGGAAGAGGCAGGGGAGGCAGGCAGGCCAGAGCTTCCTGACGGAGGTGTGCCGTGGCAGGCCCCCGCTGAGGGCCAGAGCCAACACCACACCCTCAGCCAGATCCTACTGACGGTGATGCATCTGCTAGAGCTCCTTCGAGATCATCTGGAAGGTGGGGGCTCAAGGAGGCAGGTGCAGACTGGCTCCTCCTCCACTGATCACGTGCCCCGTGGGAGCCCCCTGAATCAAGGAAAGCCATCCAGGGCACTGAAGAAGGCACGTCAGGGGAATGAAGAGCTCCCAGGAAACACAACAATCCACCAAGCTGAGCAAGTATCTTTTCACCAGCGAAACAGCCTCCTGGAAAGGGAGATTCAGAAGCTGCACCTGAAGCTCGAGGCAGAGCCTAAGCTGTGCGAAGAGCACCTCAAACACCTGGAGAGGAAGATGATGGAGGAGAAGGCACGCTGCCCGCAAGTGAAGAACGAACTCGCCAAGGTGCGCAGGAAGGTGGATGCTGCCCACTGGAACTTAGGCCTCTACAAGAAGATGGCCGACGACCTGCACCGAGAATGGCAGAGAATCTCCTCCTTGCATGACCGAGAGCGCCTCCTGGTGGAGAACAGAAGTGAGGAGAGCCAGAAGGCTGTTCTGTGGGCAGAGAGGGAGTTCCAAAGGCTCAAGGAAGAAAACCATTGCCTCAGGCAGAAGCTGGCCAACTCTGGGCCCAAGGTCCAGCCTGTCTCCGGGGGGCCTCCTGCTCCTGCTCCTGCTCCTGCTCCAGCTCCAGCTCCTACTCCTGCTCCTGCTCTTCTGGGCACAGCCTC
Organism: Mustela nivalis; assembly: GCF_964662115.1. Taxonomy (NCBI): domain Eukaryota; kingdom Metazoa; phylum Chordata; class Mammalia; order Carnivora; family Mustelidae; genus Mustela; species Mustela nivalis. Next base: position 214,546 of record NW_028135790.1, read on the forward strand.
CAAATGCCCTCAAGGGCCACAGGCTCCCCTCAAAGCCCAGAAGCCCAAGAAGGGAGCAAGGGTGCACTGGCCAGACTCCAAGTTCTCAGGTCCCCTGCAGGTCTGATTCCCTTTCCCAGCAGCCACCGACACTCACAACCAGAGCACAAAAGCTCCTGTGCTTCCTTACCCCTTCAGCCACACCCATTGCTCCTTTGACTGGAGATCCACCCCATTCTTGAACTGATGCTACCTATTCCCTATAGCCATGTGAGAGAGCATTTTTCATTGTTAAGGACCAAAAAAATAAAACGATCAAATTGCTGATCCTACTGCGACTGAGAATTGATTGTATGAAGGGATTCTATGCCAAGCAACGAAGGGTTTTAAGTGTCCTTTACTGATCACTTAATTGTCCCAATAACCCAGTGTGTCATAGACTACTGAGGTTCAGAGAGGGGACACAACTTGCCCCAAGATCACACAGCTAGTGAATTTCAGAGCTCCCATTCCAAGCCAAGGTTGTCTAATTACCCACTGATGTGAAAATAACTACCACTCCTACCACTACGATGACTTCTGCTTCTTCATTTCTGAGAGAGAGAAAGAGCGAGGGCACACACACATGCAAGCGGGGGAGGGGCAGGGAGACAGAGATTCCTAGACAGCCTTCGACTCAAGTGCACAACCAGACGCTGGGCTGGATTTCACAGACCATGGGACCACGCCCTGAGCCGAAATCAAGAGTCAGACGTTGACCTGACTAAGCCACACAGGCACCCTTCCCTTGTGCAAGGAACTTCTAGGCAAGCTGCTGTAAGGATCCCAGAAGGGCTTGACAAAATTTTCTCATAGGTCACGTTCTAGTTTGGATGCAAGGATTATGGTGATGCCTAGCTGAGGTAAAGTCCCAGCAAAGCATGGAGGGCAGCCTTTCAGGGTCTCCAACGATTCCCTTCGTGGGTACACCTCGTTTTGTGTTCCATACTCTACCACTGGATTAGAGTCAGGAACTCCTGCCTCACTTCGAAAGGACAGAATATGGCCCGAGAGATAGATAGCATGTCCCTTCTGAGGCTCGTAGACAAAGACACTGGTCTCCTCTTGGGCTTGCTCTCGCTCCCTCACCATTGGTTTCGAGGGAAGCCGCCTGCTCCTTGTGGGCTGTATGATGGAGAGGCCCATGTGGCAAGGAATGAATATTTCTTGCTCACCGCAATGGAGGACCTCTGGCTGCTAGGAGCCACCCGAGTGAGCACACAAGCAGATTTCCCGCCAACAAGCCTGGAGATGACTGAAGACCCACATGACATCTTGACTGCAGCCTTGTGAGAGATCCTGAGACACAGGTCCCTGGCTAGATGCACCTGGATGCCTGGCCCACGGAAACCATATGCGGTTATCAATTGGTGTTGTCGGAAGCCCTCTGGGTTGCGGAAAACATTCAAAAAAGACACAAGGGTGAAGCCACAGTTCTGGCTGCTGACCCACCCCCCTCTCCTGGGCTTGAAATTCCAGGGAAGTCAAGCGATGGTAGCAAGCACGGAGAGATTAGGGTAAACAATGCCAGAAAGAGGTCCTCTATTCTGTTCTCCATGTATCTCTCTGAGAGGACATGCCCTCACCTGATCCACCCGAGCCAATAGGTGGCCCATGCAGGAGGAGACAACTGGCCGTGTGGTCCAAGTCGGCTGAGAGCACTAGACCCAGCGTCGCAGAGCCTCCGTGAAGGCAGAAAAAGAGCCCAGAAGTTCCCTGGTGTCCCTAGAGAAGGCACAGAAATTAGATGAGTTGAAAGCCTGGGACCTGGTCATTGGGCTTCTGGGCAAGAGGGGAGATGGCCTGTGGAAGGGACACTGCCTGCAACCCCTCTTGGACCAGACCCCACCTGTCTGCTTTGGGATACTGAGGATTAAGACGAGAGTGAACTAGTGTAGAAGAGATGGTGTTCTAATGCTTGGCAGGTTTAAAGCGATTGAAATCGTTGACATTCCTATTCTCCTCGTCCTCAGGACCACCATTAAGGGGAAGGGGCCTTCAAAGAAGCAAGAGGAGTTTATCACTTACAGCAGCCCTGTCAAGTGTCAATATCCAACCACTCCAGTCCCTTCCACCCCCTTGGCAGCCCCAATGCTTTCATAAGGACACAGATACATTCCCCTACAGGCTTTGGAGCAAACGTTAAGTTTTGATTTCTCTAAGATAAATGCCATAGTGCCATGACCTGCTCCTATGGCGGTAGCAAGTCTAGTTCTCAAAGAATCTGTGTGGAAGGGTTGAGCCACTCTATTGGACACCTGAAATTGATATTATACTGCATGTGAACGGGAATGTAACTCACGGCTTGGAAAAGGAAAAGAAACTCTTAACTGTTTTCAAGAGTCAGCTCTATCATTTTCCATTCCCAACTGTGATGCGGGAGTGATCCAGTCATTCCACATCCTGCCTTGCATTTGGTGGTGGGGTCTCTCTCTCCCTCTCTGGCGCATTTGGTTTGAATCACTGGGATAGGTGTGCAGTGAGAGCTCACTGGAGTTTTCATTTGAATTGCCCCAATGGCAACTTTCTATGTGGTTTCCATCTGTCTACGCTTTGGTAAAGGTGGCAGGCCCTTTACTTTTTCCCCACCCCCCTTCTATTTCCTTTTGCTAACTAGATTGCATGCTTACTTGGGGATCAAATTCTGAGTTTCCATGCTTCAGACAGGAGTCCTCTATTAGCTATGTGATTTGGACCTATTTCCTCCAAGTTGGTAGCTTGTCTTTTGGGTCTTCTTAAGGAGGTCTTTCACATGGCACAGATTTACAATTCTGATTGTTGGATAAAGTCTAATTAATCAACTTTACCTTAGGGAAAATAATTTGATGTTCGACTGGAGGATTCTGTACCTAGCTTTCCATTCTGGAAATTTTCCCCCACATTTTCCCTATAAGATTTATCATTTTCCATGTAAGGCAGTGATTAATTTTGAGCTACTTTTTAAAATACTCTTTTTTTCTTTTTTTCCTTTGGGAGAGTGAACATGTGCATGAGCGGGCAGGGGCCTGGAGGGAGAAGGGAAAAGAGCATCCTCAAGCAGCCTCGCCAGTGAGCTTGGAGCCTGACTTTGTCCCGGGACGCTGAGAGCTTGACAAGAGCCGAAATCAAGAGCTGGCTGCCGCACAGGCTGCCTCACCCAGGCAGCCTGAGTTAAGTTTTGTATAGGGTTTGATACTTAGATTGTGGTCCCCGGCCTCCTCGTCCTCCACCTCCTCCTCCCCTCTCCCGCTCCCTCTTCTGCTTCTCCTTCTTCTTTGCCTATGCATGTCCACTTGCTCTAGCACCATTTATTCAAAACGCTGTCACTCCTCCACTGAACGGCTTTTTACCTTTGTCAAGGCCCCATTCGACATATGGGTGTAGTTCTCTTTCTGGGTCCCTGATTCTGTTCCACTTATCCATCTTTATTCTGTTCCATTGGTCTAGCTCTTCACCAACACCACGCACTTTTGATTACTGTAGACGAATATCTTGAAATGGGGTAGAAGGATTCTTCTGGTTTTCTTCTTTAGTTTTAGTTTCTCCTCTTTTTCTAGGTCCTAAAATAGAAAGATTATAGTTTTGAGACTCCTTTTCTTTTTAGAGAGAGAGAGAGAGACAGACACAGACACAGAGACAGAGACAGAGACAGAGAAACGGAAGCGGTGCAGAAAGAGAGAGAGATGATTAAGCAGCCACCATGCCCAGCACCAGCACAATGCAGGTTCAGCCTCACTATCCCAAGGTTGACCATAACCCGAGTCAAAATCAAGAGTTGGACTAACTGACTGAGCCACCCAGATGCTCCTCCTCCTTTCTAATGTATGCATTGAGTGCTAAAAATTGAGCTCTCTGTTGATTTATCTGTGTCCCATCAATTTTAATAAGTTGTAGTTTTATTTTCCTTCGGGTCAGTGCACTGAAATTTTATCTTTTGTCTCCGATAATCTAGAAAGTTACTTTCTACGTGTTTAGATTTTGTTATGTTTCTCCCTTTGATATCTAGTTTCATTTTTAACTTTTTTTTATAAGTGTCAAAGTTTAATTCCAAGACAATGCTACATAGGGTTGCATTTTTTTCAGGTCCACAATATAGAGATTCTCCTCCGCTGCCCAACGACTGTTAGCTCCTGTTGCCAGGCACTGATTTGCGTTGGAGTCTCGGGTGCACCTCCCCCACCCCTACTCCCTTCAGCTCCTGTTGCCAGGCACTGGTTTGCATTGGAGACGGAACCCTCGTAGGGGTTCCAAGCAGTTTCTAGTGGCCGAGAGGACACTGGTGATCAGAGACAAAGCCCCCAGGCTCTCTGGAGCCAGCTGGTGGCCATTACAATGTCTCCCCACACAGTTCTGGAGCCGCTGTGGGCTCTCCGGGAACAGCTGTGGGCTTCTGGGTTGCCGATAATCGAACGTTGGCCACATGGGCCACGAGACTCTGGGTTTGGCTGGGAGATCCTCGTGTGCACTGTGTTGCTGGTGTTCATTCCAGTAAAGTGTGGACTCCGCTTAAGAGGAAGAAAGGGGCACTGTGCCCAGAATGAAGTATCTGGAAAAGACATGGAGAAGACCGACCCGGATGCACCAGCCCATGGAGCCGTCGCATCATCGGAGCACAAGGCCAGTCCTCTCCCGCTACAGATCCTTGCTCTGGCTGCCCTGAATCAAGATGTCGGGTACTTTTCTGTGGGAGACGCTACGCAACTGCTGAAGGGAGTTCGGCAAAGGCTGTTGAAGAAGAGCCCTCACCAGCTCACCGATGAAAATCCCATCTGTGGAGCAGCCCAGGACGATGGAGAACCCCCTGCGAGGAATATGCCAGAAGACTTCAAGGACAGCCCTGATCTGCGGGGAAGTGCAGACCCTCTGTCTCAGGACATTGGCAGCTGTGGACTGAGAGGGCAGGAAGAGGCAGGGGAGGCAGGCAGGCCAGAGCTTCCTGACGGAGGTGTGCCGTGGCAGGCCCCCGCTGAGGGCCAGAGCCAACACCACACCCTCAGCCAGATCCTACTGACGGTGATGCGTCTGCTAGAGCTCCTTCGAGATCATCTGGAAGGTGGGGGCTCAAGGAGGCAGGTGCAGACTGGCTCCTCCTCCACTGATCACGTGCCCCGTGGGAGCCCCCTGAATCAAGGAAAGCCATCCAGGGCACTGAAGAAGGCACGTCAGGGGAATGAAGAGCTCCCAGGAAACACAACAATCCACCAAGCTGAGCAAGTATCTTTTCACCAGCGAAACAGCCTCCTGGAAAGGGAGATTCAGAAGCTGCACCTGAAGCTCGAGGCAGAGCCTAAGCTGTGCGAAGAGCACCTCAAACACCTGGAGAGGAAGATGATGGAGGAGAAGGCACGCTGCCCGCAAGTGAAGAACGAACTCGCCAAGGTGCGCAGGAAGGTGGATGCTGCCCACTGGAACTTAGGCCTCTACAAGAAGATGGCCGACGACCTGCACCGAGAATGGCAGAGAATCTCCTCCTTGCATGACCGAGAGCGCCTCCTGGTGGAGAACAGAAGTGAGGAGAGCCAGAAGGCTGTTCTGTGGGCAGAGAGGGAGTTCCAAAGGCTCAAGGAAGAAAACCATTGCCTCAGGCAGAAGCTGGCCAACTCTGGGCCCAAGGTCCAGCCTGTCTCCGGGGGGCCTCCTGCTCCTGCTCCTGCTCCTGCTCCAGCTCCAGCTCCTACTCCTGCTCCTGCTCTTCTGGGCACAGCCTCCAAATGCCCTCAAGGGCCACAGGCTCCCCTCAAAGCCCAGAAGCCCAAGAAGGGAGCAAGGGTGCACTGGCCAGACTCCAAGTTCTCAGGTCCCCTGCAGGTCTGATTCCCTTTCCCAGCAGCCACCGACACTCACAACCAGAGCACAAAAGCTCCTGTGCTTCCTTACCCCTTCAGCCACACCCATTGCTCCTTTGACTGGAGATCCACCCCATTCTTGAACTGATGCTACCTATTCCCTATAGCCATGTGAGAGAGCATTTTTCATTGTTAAGGACCAAAAAAATAAAACGATCAAATTGCTGATCCTACTGCGACTGAGAATTGATTGTATGAAGGGATTCTATGCCAAGCAACGAAGGGTTTTAAGTGTCCTTTACTGATCACTTAATTGTCCCAATAACCCAGTGTGTCATAGACTACTGAGGTTCAGAGAGGGGACACAACTTGCCCCAAGATCACACAGCTAGTGAATTTCAGAGCTCCCATTCCAAGCCAAGGTTGTCTCATTACCCACTGATGTGAAAATAACTACCACTCCTACCACTACGATGACTTCTGCTTCTTCATTTCTGAGAGAGAGAAAGAGCGAGGGCACACACACATGCAAGCGGGGGAGGGGCAGGGAGACAGAGATTCCTAGACAGCCTTCGACTCAAGTGCACAACCAGACGCTGGGCTGGATTTCACAGACCATGGGACCATGCCCTGAGCCGAAATCAAGAGTCAGACGTTGACCTGACTAAGCCACACAGGCACCCTTCCCTTGTGCAAGGAACTTCTAGGCAAGCTGCTGTAAGGATCCCAGAAGGGCTTGACAAAATTTTCTCATAGGTCACATTCTAGTTTGGATGCAAGGATTATGGTGATGCCTAGCTGAGGTAAAGTCCCAGCAAAGCATGGAGGGCAGCCTTTCAGGGTCTCCAACGATTCCCTTCGTGGGTACACCTCGTTTTGTGTTCCATACTCTACCACTGGATTAGAGTCAGGAACTCCTGCCTCACTTCGAAAGGACAGAATATGGCCCGAGAGATAGATAGCATGTCCCTTCTGAGGCTCGTAGACAAAGACACTGGTCTCCTCTTGGGCTTGCTCTCGCTCCCTCACCATTGGTTTCGAGGGAAGCCGCCTGCTCCTTGTGGGCTGTATGATGGAGAGGCCCATGTGGCAAGGAATGAATATTTCTTGCTCACCGCAATGGAGGACCTCTGGCTGCTAGGAGCCACCCGAGTGAGCACACAAGCAGATTTCCCACCAACAAGCCTGGAGATGACTGAAGACCCACATGACATCTTGACTGCAGCCTTGTGAGAGATCCTGAGACACAGGTCCCTGGCTAGATGCACCTGGATGCCTGGCCCACGGAAACCATATGCGGTTATCAATTGGTGTTGTCGGAAGCCCTCTGGGTTGCGGAAAACATTCAAAAAAGACACAAGGGTGAAGCCACAGTTCTGGCTGCTGACCCACCCCCCCTCTCCTGGGCTTGAAATTCCAGGGAAGTCAAGCGATGGTAGCAACCACTGAGAGATTAGGGTAAACAATGCCAGAAAGAGGTCCTCTATTCTGTTCTCCATGTATCTCTCTGAGAGGACATGCCCTCACCTGATCCACCCGAGCCAATAGGTGGCCCATGCAGGAGGAGACAACTGGCCGTGTGGTCCAAGTCGGCTGAGAGCACTAGACCCAGCGTCGCAGAGCCTCCTTGAAGGCAGAAAAAGAGCCCAGAAGTTCCCTGGTGTCCCTAGAGAAGGCACAGAAATTAGATGAGTTGAAAGCCTGGGACCTGGTCATTGGGCTTCTGGGCAAGAGGGGAGATGGCCTGTGGAAGGGACACTGCCTGCAACCCCTCTTGGACCAGACCCCACCTGTCTGCTTTGGGATACTGAGGATTAAGACGAGAGTGAACTAGTGTAGAAGAGATGGTGTTCTAATGCTTGGCAGGTTTAAAGCGATTGAAATCGTTGACATTCCTATTCTCCTCGTCCTCAGGACCACCATTAAGGGGAAGGGGCCTTCAAAGAAGCAAGAGGAGTTTATCACTTACAGCAGCCCTGTCAAGTGTCAATATCCAACCACTCCAGTCCCTTCCACCCCCTTGGCAGCCCCACTGCTTTCATAAGGACACAGATACATTCCCCTACAGGCTTTGGAGCAAACGTTAAGTTTTGATTTCTCTAAGATAAATGCCATAGTGCCATGACCTGCTCCTATGGCGGTAGCAAGTCTAGTTCTCAAAGAATCTGTGTGGAAGGGTTGAGCCACTCTATTGGACACCTGAAATTGATATTATACTGCATGTGAACGGGAATGTAACTCACGGCTTGGAAAAGGAAAAGAAACTCTTAACTGTTTTCAAGAGTCAGCTCTATCATTTTCCATTCCCAACTGTGATGCGGGAGTGATCCAGTCATTCCACATCCTGCCTTGCATTTGGTGGTGGGGTCTCTCTCTCCCTCTCTGGCGCATTTGGTTTGAATCACTGTGATAGGTGTGCAGTGAGAGCTCACTGGAGTTTTCATTTGAATTGCCCCAATGGCAACTTTCTATGTGGTTTCCATCTGTCTACGCTTTGGTAAAGGTGGCAGGCCCTTTACTTTTTCCCCACCCCCCTTCTATTTCCTTTTGCTAACTAGATTGCATGCTTACTTGGGGATCAAATTCTGAGTTTCCATGCTTCAGACAGGAGTCCTCTATTAGCTATGTGATTTGGACCTATTTCCTCCAAGTTGGTAGCTTGTCTTTTGGGTCTTCTTAAGGAGGTCTTTCACATGGCACAGATTTACAATTCTGATTGTTGGGTAAAGTCTAATTAATCAACTTTACCTTAGGGAAAATAATTTGATGTTCGACTGGAGGATTCTTTACCTAGCTTTCCATTCTGGAAATTTTCCCCCACATTTTCCCTATAAGATTTATCATTTTCCATGTAAGGCAGTGATTAATTTTGAGCTACTTTTTAAAATACTCTTTTTTTCTTTTTTTCCTTTGGGAGAGTGAACATGTGCATGAGCGGGCAGGGGCCTGGAGGGAGAAGGGAAAAGAGCATCCTCAAGCAGCCTCGCCAGTGAGCTTGGAGCCTGACTTTGTCCCGGGACGCTGAGAGCTTGACAAGAGCCGAAATCAAGAGCTGGCTGCCGCACAGGCTGCCTCACCCAGGCAGCCTGAGTTAAGTTTTGTATAGGGTTTGATACTTAGATTGTGGTCCCCGGCCTCCTCGTCCTCCACCTCCTCCTCCCCTCTCCCGCTCCCTCTTCTGCTTCTCCTTCTTCTTTGCCTATGCATGTCCACTTGCTCTAGCACCATTTATTCAAAACGCTGTCACTCCTCCACTGAACGGCTTTTTACCTTTGTCAAGGCCCCATTCGACATATGGGTGTAGTTCTCTTTCTGGGTCCCTGATTCTGTTCCACTTATCCATCTTTATTCTGTTCCATTGGTCTAGCTCTTCACCAACACCACGCACTTTTGATTACTGTAGACGAATATCTTGAAATGGGGTAGAAGGATTCTTCTGGTTTTCTTCTTTAGTTTTAGTTTCTCCTCTTTTTCTAGGTCCTAAAATAGAAAGATTATAGTTTTGAGACTCCTTTTCTTTTTAGAGAGAGAGAGAGAGACAGACACAGACACAGAGACAGAGACAGAGACAGAGAAACGGAAGCGGTGCAGAAAGAGAGAGAGATGATTAAGCAGCCACCATGCCCAGCACCAGCACAATGCAGGTTCAGCCTCACTATCCCAAGGTTGACCATGACCCGAGTCAAAATCAAGAGTTGGACTAACTGACTGAGCCACCCAGATGCTCCTCCTCCTTTCTAATGTATGCATTGAGTGCTAAAAATTGAGCTCTCTGTTGATTTAGCTGTGTCCCATCAATTTTAATACGTTGTAGTTTTATTTTCCTTCGGGTCAGTGCACTGAAATTTTATCTTTTGTCTCCGATAATCTAGAAAGTTACTTTCTACGTGTTTAGATTTTGTTATGTTTCTCCCTTTGATATCTAGTTTCATTTTTAACTTTTTTTTATAAGTGTCAAAGTTTAATTCCAAGACAATGCTACATAGGGTTGCATTTTTTTCAGGTCCACAATATAGAGATTCTCCTCCGCTGCCCAACGACTGTTAGCTCCTGTTGCCAGGCACTGATTTGCGTTGGAGTCTCGGGTGCACCTCCCCCACCCCTACTCCCTTCAGCTCCTGTTGCCAGGCACTGGTTTGCATTGGAGACGGAACCCTCGTAGGGGTTCCAAGCAGTTTCTAGTGGCCGAGAGGACACTGGTGATCAGAGACAAAGCCCCCAGGCTCTCTGGAGCCAGCTGGTGGCCATTACAATGTCTCCCCACACAGTTCTGGAGCCGCTGTGGGCTCTCCGGGAACAGCTGTGGGCTTCTGGGTTGCCGATAATCGAACGTTGGCCACATGGGCCACGAGACTCTGGGTTTGGCTGGGAGATCCTCGTGTGCACTGTGTTGCTGGTGTTCATTCCAGTAAAGTGTGGACTCCGCTTAAGAGGAAGAAAGGGGCACTGTGCCCAGAATGAAGTATCTGGAAAAGACATGGAGAACACCGACCCGGATGCACCAGCCCATGGAGCCGTCGCATCATCGGAGCACAAGGCCAGTCCTCTCCCGCTACAGATCCTTGCTCTGGCTGCCCTGAATCAAGATGTCGGGTACTTTTCTGTGGGAGACGCTACGCAACTGCTGAAGGGAGTTCGGCAAAGGCTGTTGAAGAAGAGCCCTCACCAGCTCACCGATGAAAATCCCATCTGTGGAGCAGCCCAGGACGATGGAGAACCCCCTGCGAGGAATATGCCAGAAGACTTCAAGGACAGCCCTGATCTGCGGGGAAGTGCAGACCCTCTGTCTCAGGACATTGGCAGCTGTGGACTGAGAGGGCAGGAAGAGGCAGGGGAGGCAGGCAGGCCAGAGCTTCCTGACGGAGGTGTGCCGTGGCAGGCCCCCGCTGAGGGCCAGAGCCAACACCACACCCTCAGCCAGATCCTACTGACGGTGATGCATCTGCTAGAGCTCCTTCGAGATCATCTGGAAGGTGGGGGCTCAAGGAGGCAGGTGCAGACTGGCTCCTCCTCCACTGATCACGTGCCCCGTGGGAGCCCCCTGAATCAAGGAAAGCCATCCAGGGCACTGAAGAAGGCACGTCAGGGGAATGAAGAGCTCCCAGGAAACACAACAATCCACCAAGCTGAGCAAGTATCTTTTCACCAGCGAAACAGCCTCCTGGAAAGGGAGATTCAGAAGCTGCACCTGAAGCTCGAGGCAGAGCCTAAGCTGTGCGAAGAGCACCTCAAACACCTGGAGAGGAAGATGATGGAGGAGAAGGCACGCTGCCCGCAAGTGAAGAACGAACTCGCCAAGGTGCGCAGGAAGGTGGATGCTGCCCACTGGAACTTAGGCCTCTACAAGAAGATGGCCGACGACCTGCACCGAGAATGGCAGAGAATCTCCTCCTTGCATGACCGAGAGCGCCTCCTGGTGGAGAACAGAAGTGAGGAGAGCCAGAAGGCTGTTCTGTGGGCAGAGAGGGAGTTCCAAAGGCTCAAGGAAGAAAACCATTGCCTCAGGCAGAAGCTGGCCAACTCTGGGCCCAAGGTCCAGCCTGTCTCCGGGGGGCCTCCTGCTCCTGCTCCTGCTCCAGCTCCAGCTCCTACTCCTGCTCCTGCTCTTCTGGGCACAGCCTCCAAATGCCCTCAAGGGCCACAGGCTCCCCTCAAAGCCCAGAAGCCCAAGAAGGGAGCAAGGGTGCACTGGCCAGACTCCAAGTTCTCAGGTCCCCTGCAGGTCTGATTCCCTTTCCCAGCAGCCACCGACACTCACAACCAGAGCACAAAAGCTCCTGTGCTTCCTTACCCCTTCAGCCACACCCATTGCTCCTTTGACTGGAGATCCACCCCATTCTTGAACTGATGCTACCTATTCCCTATAGCCATGTGAGAGAGCATTTTTCATTGTTAAGGACCAAAAAAATAAAACGATCAAATTGCTGATCCTACTGCGACTGAGAATTGATTGTATGAAGGGATTCTATGCCAAGCAACGAAGGGTTTTAAGTGTCCTTTACTGATCACTTAATTGTCCCAATAACCCAGTGTGTCATAGACTACTGAGGTTCAGAGAGGGGACACAACTTGCCCCAAGATCACACAGCTAGTGAATTTCAGAGCTCCCATTCCAAGCCAAGGTTGTCTAATTACCCACTGATGTGAAAATAACTACCACTCCTACCACTACGATGACTTCTGCTTCTTCATTTCTGAGAGAGAGAAAGAGCGAGGGCACACACACATGCAAGCGGGGGAGGGGCAGGGAGACAGAGATTCCTAGACAGCCTTCGACTCAAGTGCACAACCAGACGCTGGGCTGGATTTCACAGACCATGGGACCACGCCCTGAGCCGAAATCAAGAGTCAGACGTTGACCTGACTAAGCCACACAGGCACCCTTCCCTTGTGCAAGGAACTTCTAGGCAAGCTGCTGTAAGGATCCCAGAAGGGCTTGACAAAATTTTCTCATAGGTCACATTCTAGTTTGGATGCAAGGATTATGGTGATGCCTAGCTGAGGTAAAGTCCCAGCAAAGCATGGAGGGCAGCCTTTCAGGGTCTCCAACGATTCCCTTCGTGGGTACACCTCGTTTTGTGTTCCATACTCTACCACTGGATTAGAGTCAGGAACTCCTGCCTCACTTCGAAAGGACAGAATATGGCCCGAGAGATAGATAGCATGTCCCTTCTGAGGCTCGTAGACAAAGACACTGGTCTCCTCTTGGGCTTGCTCTCGCTCCCTCACCATTGGTTTCGAGGGAAGCCGCCTGCTCCTTGTGGGCTGTATGATGGAGAGGCCCATGTGGCAAGGAATGAATATTTCTTGCTCACCGCAATGGAGGACCTCTGGCTGCTAGGAGCCACCCGAGTGAGCACACAAGCAGATTTCCCACCAACAAGCCTGGAGATGACTGAAGACCCACATGACATCTTGACTGCAGCCTTGTGAGAGATCCTGAGACACAGGTCCCTGGCTAGATGCACCTGGATGCCTGGCCCACGGAAACCATATGCGGTTATCAATTGGTGTTGTCGGAAGCCCTCTGGGTTGCGGAAAACATTCAAAAAAGACACAAGGGTGAAGCCACAGTTCTGGCTGCTGACCCACCACCCCTCTCCTGGGCTTGAAATTCCAGGGAAGTCAAGCGATGGTAGCAACCACTGAGAGATTAGGGTAAACAATGCCAGAAAGAGGTCCTCTATTCTGTTCTCCATGTATCTCTCTGAGAGGACATGCCCTCACCTGATCCACCCGAGCCAATAGGTGGCCCATGCAGGAGGAGACAACTGGCCGTGTGGTCCAAGTCGGCTGAGAGCACTAGACCCAGCGTCGCAGAGCCTCCTTGAAGCCAGAAAAAGAGCCCAGAAGTTCCCTGGTGTCCCTAGAGAAGGCACAGAAATTAGATGAGTTGAAAGCCTGGGACCTGGTCATTGGGCTTCTGGGCAAGAGGGGAGATGGCCTGTGGAAGGGACACTGCCTGCAACCCCTCTTGGACCAGACCCCACCTGTCTGCTTTGGGATACTGAGGATTAAGACGAGAGTGAACTAGTGTAGAAGAGATGGTGTTCTAATGCTTGGCAGGTTTAAAGCGATTGAAATCGTTGACATTCCTATTCTCCTCGTCCTCAGGACCACCATTAAGGGGAAGGGGCCTTCAAAGAAGCAAGAGGAGTTTATCACTTACAGCAGCCCTGTCAAGTGTCAATATCCAACCACTCCAGTCCCTTCCACCCCCTTGGCAGCCCCAATGCTTTCATAAGGACACAGATACATTCCCCTACAGGCTTTGGAGCAAACGTTAAGTTTTGATTTCTCTAAGATAAATGCCATAGTGCCATGACCTGCTCCTATGGCGGTAGCAAGTCTAGTTCTCAAAGAATCTGTGTGGAAGGGTTGAGCCACTCTATTGGACACCTGAAATTGATATTATACTGCATGTGAACGGGAATGTAACTCACGGCTTGGAAAAGGAAAAGAAACTCTTAACTGTTTTCAAGAGTCAGCTCTATCATTTTCCATTCCCAACTGTGATGCGGGAGTGATCCAGTCATTCCACATCCTGCCTTGCATTTGGTGGTGGGGTCTCTCTCTCCCTCTCTGGCGCATTTGGTTTGAATCACTGTGATAGGTGTGCAGTGAGAGCTCACTGGAGTTTTCATTTGAATTGCCCCAATGGCAACTTTCTATGTGGTTTCCATCTGTCTACGCTTTGGTAAAGGTGGCAGGCCCTTTACTTTTTCCCCACCCCCCTTCTATTTCCTTTTGCTAACTAGATTGCATGCTTACTTGGGGATCAAATTCTGAGTTTCCATGCTTCAGACAGGAGTCCTCTATTAGCTATGTGATTTGGACCTATTTCCTCCAAGTTGGTAGCTTGTCTTTTGGGTCTTCTTAAGGAGGTCTTTCACATGGCACAGATTTACAATTCTGATTGTTGGATAAAGTCTAATTAATCAACTTTACCTTAGGGAAAATAATTTGATGTTCGACTGGAGGATTCTGTACCTAGCTTTCCATTCTGGAAATTTTTCCCCACATTTTCCCTATAAGATTTATCATTTTCCATGTAAGGCAGTGATTAATTTTGAGCTACTTTTTAAAATACTCTTTTTTTCTTTTTTTCCTTTGGGAGAGTGAACATGTGCATGAGCGGGCAGGGGCCTGGAGGGAGAAGGGAAAAGAGCATCCTCAAGCAGCCTCGCCAGTGAGCTTGGAGCCTGACTTTGTCCCGGGACGCTGAGAGCTTGACAAGAGCCGAAATCAAGAGCTGGCTGCCGCACAGGCTGCCTCACCCAGGCAGCCTGAGTTAAGTTTTGTATAGGGTTTGATACTTAGATTGTGGTCCCCGGCCTCCTCGTCCTCCACCTCCTCCTCCCCTCTCCCGCTCCCTCTTCTGCTTCTCCTTCTTCTTTGCCTATGCATGTCCACTTGCTCTAGCACCATTTATTCAAAACGCTGTCACTCCTCCACTGAACGGCTTTTTACCTTTGTCAAGGCCCCATTCGACATATGGGTTTAGTTCTCTTTCTGGGTGCCTGATTCTGTTCCACTTATCCATCTTTATTCTGTTCCATTGGTCTAGCTCTTCACCAACACCACGCACTTTTGATTACTGTAGACGAATATCTTGAAATGGGGTAGAAGGATTCTTCTGGATTTCTTCTTTAGTTTCAGTTTCTCCTCTTTTTCTAGGTCCTAAAATAGAAAGATTATAGTTTTGAGACTCCTTTTCTTTTTAGAGAGAGAGAGAGAGACAGACACAGACACAGAGACAGAGACAGAGACAGAGAAACGGAAGCGGTGCAGAAAGAGAGAGAGATGATTAAGCAGCCACCATGCCCAGCACCAGCACAATGCAGGTTCAGCCTCACTATCCCAAGGTTGACCATGACCCGAGTCAAAATCAAGAGTTGGACTAACTGACTGAGCCACCCAGATGCTCCTCCTCCTTTCTAATGTATGCATTGAGTGCTAAAAATTGAGCTCTCTGTTGATTTAGCTGTGTCCCATCAATTTTAATACGTTGTAGTTTTATTTTCCTTCGGGTCAGTGCACTGAAATTTTATCTTTTGTCTCCGATAATCTAGAAAGTTACTTTCTACGTGTTTAGATTTTGTTATCTTTCTCCCTTTGATATCTAGTTTCATTTTTAACTTTTTTTTATAAGTGTCAAAGTTTAATTCCAAGACAATGCTACATAGGGTTGCATTTTTTTCAGGTCCACAATATAGAGATTCTCCTCCGCTGCCCAAGGACTGTTAGCTCCTGTTGCCAGGCACTGATTTGCGTTGGAGTCTCGGGTGCACCTCCCCCACCCCTACTCCCTTCAGCTCCTGTTGCCAGGCACTGGTTTGCATTGGAGACGGAACCCTCGTAGGGGTTCCAAGCAGTTTCTAGTGGCCGAGAGGACACTGGTGATCAGAGACAAAGCCCCCAGGCTCTCTGGAGCCAGCTGGTGGCCATTACAATGTCTCCCCACACAGTTCTGGAGCCGCTGTGGGCTCTCCGGGAACAGCTGTGGGCTTCTGGGTTGCCGATAATCGAACGTTGGCCACATGGGCCACGAGACTCTGGGTTTGGCTGGGAGATCCTCGTGTGCACTGTGTTGCTGGTGTTCATTCCAGTAAAGTGTGGACTCCGCTTAAGAGGAAGAAAGGGGCACTGTGCCCAGAATGAAGTATCTGGAAAAGACATGGAGAAGACCGACCCGGATGCACCAGCCCATGGAGCCGTCGCATCATCGGAGCACAAGGCCAGTCCTCTCCCGCTACAGATCCTTGCTCTGGCTGCCCTGAATCAAGATGTCGGGTACTTTTCTGTGGGAGACGCTACGCAACTGCTGAAGGGAGTTCGGCAAAGGCTGTTGAAGAAGAGCCCTCACCAGCTCACCGATGAAAATCCCATCTGTGGAGCAGCCCAGGACGATGGAGAACCCCCTGCGAGGAATATGCCAGAAGACTTCAAGGACAGCCCTGATCTGCGGGGAAGTGCAGACCCTCTGTCTCAGGACATTGGCAGCTGTGGACTGAGAGGGCAGGAAGAGGCAGGGGAGGCAGGCAGGCCAGAGCTTCCTGACGGAGGTGTGCCGTGGCAGGCCCCCGCTGAGGGCCAGAGCCAACACCACACCCTCAGCCAGATCCTACTGACGGTGATGCATCTGCTAGAGCTCCTTCGAGATCATCTGGAAGGTGGGGGCTCAAGGAGGCAGGTGCAGACTGGCTCCTCCTCCACTGATCACGTGCCCCGTGGGAGCCCCCTGAATCAAGGAAAGCCATCCAGGGCACTGAAGAAGGCACGTCAGGGGAATGAAGAGCTCCCAGGAAACACAACAATCCACCAAGCTGAGCAAGTATCTTTTCACCAGCGAAACAGCCTCCTGGAAAGGGAGATTCAGAAGCTGCACCTGAAGCTCGAGGCAGAGCCTAAGCTGTGCGAAGAGCACCTCAAACACCTGGAGAGGAAGATGATGGAGGAGAAGGCACGCTGCCCGCAAGTGAAGAACGAACTCGCCAAGGTGCGCAGGAAGGTGGATGCTGCCCACTGGAACTTAGGCCTCTACAAGAAGATGGCCGACGACCTGCACCGAGAATGGCAGAGAATCTCCTCCTTGCATGACCGAGAGCGCCTCCTGGTGGAGAACAGAAGTGAGGAGAGCCAGAAGGCTGTTCTGTGGGCAGAGAGGGAGTTCCAAAGGCTCAAGGAAGAAAACCATTGCCTCAGGCAGAAGCTGGCCAACTCTGGGCCCAAGGTCCAGCCTGTCTCCGGGGGGCCTCCTGCTCCTGCTCCTGCTCCTGCTCCAGCTCCAGCTCCTACTCCTGCTCCTGCTCTTCTGGGCACAGCCTCCAAATGCCCTCAAGGGCCACAGGCTCCCCTCAAAGCCCAGAAGCCCAAGAAGGGAGCAAGGGTGCACTGGCCAGACTCCAAGTTCTCAGGTCCCCTGCAGGTCTGATTCCCTTTCCCAGCAGCCACCGACACTCACAACCAGAGCACAAAAGCTCCTGTGCTTCCTTACCCCTTCAGCCACACCCATTGCTCCTTTGACTGGAGATCCACCCCATTCTTGAACTGATGCTACCTATTCCCTATAGCCATGTGAGAGAGCATTTTTCATTGTTAAGGACCAAAAAAATAAAACGATCAAATTGCTGATCCTACTGCGACTGAGAATTGATTGTATGAAGGGATTCTATGCCAAGCAACGAAGGGTTTTAAGTGTCCTTTACTGATCACTTAATTGTCCCAATAACCCAGTGTGTCATAGACTACTAAGGTTCAGAGAGGGGACACAACTTGCCCCAAGATCACACAGCTAGTGAATTTCAGAGCTCCCATTCCAAGCCAAGGTTGTCTAATTACCCACTGATGTGAAAATAACTACCACTCCTACCACTACGATGACTTCTGCTTCTTCATTTCTGAGAGAGAGAAAGAGCGAGGGCACACACACATGCAAGCGGGGGAGGGGCAGGGAGACAGAGATTCCTAGACAGCCTTCGACTCAAGTGCACAACCAGACGCTGGGCTGGATTTCACAGACCATGGGACCACGCCCTGAGCCGAAATCAAGAGTCAGACGTTGACCTGACTAAGCCACACAGGCACCCTTCCCTTGTGCAAGGAACTTCTAGGCAAGCTGCTGTAAGGATCCCAGAAGGGCTTGACAAAATTTTCTCATAGGTCACGTTCTAGTTTGGATGCAAGGATTATGGTGATGCCTAGCTGAGGTAAAGTCCCAGCAAAGCATGGAGGGCAGCCTTTCAGGGTCTCCAACGATTCCCTTCGTGGGTACACCTCGTTTTGTGTTCCATACTCTACCACTGGATTAGAGTCAGGAACTCCTGCCTCACTTCGAAAGGACAGAATATGGCCCGAGAGATAGATAGCATGTCCCTTCTGAGGCTCGTAGACAAAGACACTGGTCTCCTCTTGGGCTTGCTCTCGCTCCCTCACCATTGGTTTCGAGGGAAGCCGCCTGCTCCTTGTGGGCTGTATGATGGAGAGGCCCATGTGGCAAGGAATGAATATTTCTTGCTCACCGCAATGGAGGACCTCTGGCTGCTAGGAGCCACCCGAGTGAGCACACAAGCAGATTTCCCGCCAACAAGCCTGGAGATGACTGAAGACCCACATGACATCTTGACTGCAGCCTTGTGAGAGATCCTGAGACACAGGTCCCTGGCTAGATGCACCTGGATGCCTGGCCCACGGAAACCATATGCGGTTATCAATTGGTGTTGTCGGAAGCCCTCTGGGTTGCGGAAAACATTCAAAAAAGACACAAGGGTGAAGCCACAGTTCTGGCTGCTGACCCACCCCCCTCTCCTGGGCTTGAAATTCCAGGGAAGTCAAGCGATGGTAGCAAGCACGGAGAGATTAGGGTAAACAATGCCAGAAAGAGGTCCTCTATTCTGTTCTCCATGTATCTCTCTGAGAGGACATGCCCTCACCTGATCCACCCGAGCCAATAGGTGGCCCATGCAGGAGGAGACAACTGGCCGTGTGGTCCAAGTCGGCTGAGAGCACTAGACCCAGCGTCGCAGAGCCTCCGTGAAGGCAGAAAAAGAGCCCAGAAGTTCCCTGGTGTCCCTAGAGAAGGCACAGAAATTAGATGAGTTGAAAGCCTGGGACCTGGTCATTGGGCTTCTGGGCAAGAGGGGAGATGGCCTGTGGAAGGGACACTGCCTGCAACCCCTCTTGGACCAGACCCCACCTGTCTGCTTTGGGATACTGAGGATTAAGACGAGAGTGAACTAGTGTAGAAGAGATGGTGTTCTAATGCTTGGCAGGTTTAAAGCGATTGAAATCGTTGACATTCCTATTCTCCTCGTCCTCAGGACCACCATTAAGGGGAAGGGGCCTTCAAAGAAGCAAGAGGAGTTTATCACTTACAGCAGCCCTGTCAAGTGTCAATATCCAACCACTCCAGTCCCTTCCACCCCCTTGGCAGCCCCAATGCTTTCATAAGGACACAGATACATTCCCCTACAGGCTTTGGAGCAAACGTTAAGTTTTGATTTCTCTAAGATAAATGCCATAGTGCCATGACCTGCTCCTATGGCGGTAGCAAGTCTAGTTCTCAAAGAATCTGTGTGGAAGGGTTGAGCCACTCTATTGGACACCTGAAATTGATATTATACTGCATGTGAACGGGAATGTAACTCACGGCTTGGAAAAGGAAAAGAAACTCTTAACTGTTTTCAAGAGTCAGCTCTATCATTTTCCATTCCCAACTGTGATGCGGGAGTGATCCAGTCATTCCACATCCTGCCTTGCATTTGGTGGTGGGGTCTCTCTCTCCCTCTCTGGCGCATTTGGTTTGAATCACTGGGATAGGTGTGCAGTGAGAGCTCACTGGAGTTTTCATTTGAATTGCCCCAATGGCAACTTTCTATGTGGTTTCCATCTGTCTACGCTTTGGTAAAGGTGGCAGGCCCTTTACTTTTTCCCCACCCCCCTTCTATTTCCTTTTGCTAACTAGATTGCATGCTTACTTGGGGATCAAATTCTGAGTTTCCATGCTTCAGACAGGAGTCCTCTATTAGCTATGTGATTTGGACCTATTTCCTCCAAGTTGGTAGCTTGTCTTTTGGGTCTTCTTAAGGAGGTCTTTCACATGGCACAGATTTACAATTCTGATTGTTGGATAAAGTCTAATTAATCAACTTTACCTTAGGGAAAATAATTTGATGTTCGACTGGAGGATTCTGTACCTAGCTTTCCATTCTGGAAATTTTCCCCCACATTTTCCCTATAAGATTTATCATTTTCCATGTAAGGCAGTGATTAATTTTGAGCTACTTTTTAAAATACTCTTTTTTTCTTTTTTTCCTTTGGGAGAGTGAACATGTGCATGAGCGGGCAGGGGCCTGGAGGGAGAAGGGAAAAGAGCATCCTCAAGCAGCCTCGCCAGTGAGCTTGGAGCCTGACTTTGTCCCGGGACGCTGAGAGCTTGACAAGAGCCGAAATCAAGAGCTGGCTGCCGCACAGGCTGCCTCACCCAGGCAGCCTGAGTTAAGTTTTGTATAGGGTTTGATACTTAGATTGTGGTCCCCGGCCTCCTCGTCCTCCACCTCCTCCTCCCCTCTCCCGCTCCCTCTTCTGCTTCTCCTTCTTCTTTGCCTATGCATGTCCACTTGCTCTAGCACCATTTATTCAAAACGCTGTCACTCCTCCACTGAACGGCTTTTTACCTTTGTCAAGGCCCCATTCGACATATGGGTGTAGTTCTCTTTCTGGGTCCCTGATTCTGTTCCACTTATCCATCTTTATTCTGTTCCATTGGTCTAGCTCTTCACCAACACCACGCACTTTTGATTACTGTAGACGAATATCTTGAAATGGGGTAGAAGGATTCTTCTGGTTTTCTTCTTTAGTTTTAGTTTCTCCTCTTTTTCTAGGTCCTAAAATAGAAAGATTATAGTTTTGAGACTCCTTTTCTTTTTAGAGAGAGAGAGAGAGACAGACACAGACACAGAGACAGAGACAGAGACAGAGAAACGGAAGCGGTGCAGAAAGAGAGAGAGATGATTAAGCAGCCACCATGCCCAGCACCAGCACAATGCAGGTTCAGCCTCACTATCCCAAGGTTGACCATAACCCGAGTCAAAATCAAGAGTTGGACTAACTGACTGAGCCACCCAGATGCTCCTCCTCCTTTCTAATGTATGCATTGAGTGCTAAAAATTGAGCTCTCTGTTGATTTATCTGTGTCCCATCAATTTTAATAAGTTGTAGTTTTATTTTCCTTCGGGTCAGTGCACTGAAATTTTATCTTTTGTCTCCGATAATCTAGAAAGTTACTTTCTACGTGTTTAGATTTTGTTATGTTTCTCCCTTTGATATCTAGTTTCATTTTTAACTTTTTTTTATAAGTGTCAAAGTTTAATTCCAAGACAATGCTACATAGGGTTGCATTTTTTTCAGGTCCACAATATAGAGATTCTCCTCCGCTGCCCAACGACTGTTAGCTCCTGTTGCCAGGCACTGATTTGCGTTGGAGTCTCGGGTGCACCTCCCCCACCCCTACTCCCTTCAGCTCCTGTTGCCAGGCACTGGTTTGCATTGGAGACGGAACCCTCGTAGGGGTTCCAAGCAGTTTCTAGTGGCCGAGAGGACACTGGTGATCAGAGACAAAGCCCCCAGGCTCTCTGGAGCCAGCTGGTGGCCATTACAATGTCTCCCCACACAGTTCTGGAGCCGCTGTGGGCTCTCCGGGAACAGCTGTGGGCTTCTGGGTTGCCGATAATCGAACGTTGGCCACATGGGCCACGAGACTCTGGGTTTGGCTGGGAGATCCTCGTGTGCACTGTGTTGCTGGTGTTCATTCCAGTAAAGTGTGGACTCCGCTTAAGAGGAAGAAAGGGGCACTGTGCCCAGAATGAAGTATCTGGAAAAGACATGGAGAAGACCGACCCGGATGCACCAGCCCATGGAGCCGTCGCATCATCGGAGCACAAGGCCAGTCCTCTCCCGCTACAGATCCTTGCTCTGGCTGCCCTGAATCAAGATGTCGGGTACTTTTCTGTGGGAGACGCTACGCAACTGCTGAAGGGAGTTCGGCAAAGGCTGTTGAAGAAGAGCCCTCACCAGCTCACCGATGAAAATCCCATCTGTGGAGCAGCCCAGGACGATGGAGAACCCCCTGCGAGGAATATGCCAGAAGACTTCAAGGACAGCCCTGATCTGCGGGGAAGTGCAGACCCTCTGTCTCAGGACATTGGCAGCTGTGGACTGAGAGGGCAGGAAGAGGCAGGGGAGGCAGGCAGGCCAGAGCTTCCTGACGGAGGTGTGCCGTGGCAGGCCCCCGCTGAGGGCCAGAGCCAACACCACACCCTCAGCCAGATCCTACTGACGGTGATGCGTCTGCTAGAGCTCCTTCGAGATCATCTGGAAGGTGGGGGCTCAAGGAGGCAGGTGCAGACTGGCTCCTCCTCCACTGATCACGTGCCCCGTGGGAGCCCCCTGAATCAAGGAAAGCCATCCAGGGCACTGAAGAAGGCACGTCAGGGGAATGAAGAGCTCCCAGGAAACACAACAATCCACCAAGCTGAGCAAGTATCTTTTCACCAGCGAAACAGCCTCCTGGAAAGGGAGATTCAGAAGCTGCACCTGAAGCTCGAGGCAGAGCCTAAGCTGTGCGAAGAGCACCTCAAACACCTGGAGAGGAAGATGATGGAGGAGAAGGCACGCTGCCCGCAAGTGAAGAACGAACTCGCCAAGGTGCGCAGGAAGGTGGATGCTGCCCACTGGAACTTAGGCCTCTACAAGAAGATGGCCGACGACCTGCACCGAGAATGGCAGAGAATCTCCTCCTTGCATGACCGAGAGCGCCTCCTGGTGGAGAACAGAAGTGAGGAGAGCCAGAAGGCTGTTCTGTGGGCAGAGAGGGAGTTCCAAAGGCTCAAGGAAGAAAACCATTGCCTCAGGCAGAAGCTGGCCAACTCTGGGCCCAAGGTCCAGCCTGTCTCCGGGGGGCCTCCTGCTCCTGCTCCTGCTCCTGCTCCAGCTCCAGCTCCTACTCCTGCTCCTGCTCTTCTGGGCACAGCCTCCAAATGCCCTCAAGGGCCACAGGCTCCCCTCAAAGCCCAGAAGCCCAAGAAGGGAGCAAGGGTGCACTGGCCAGACTCCAAGTTCTCAGGTCCCCTGCAGGTCTGATTCCCTTTCCCAGCAGCCACCGACACTCACAACCAGAGCACAAAAGCTCCTGTGCTTCCTTACCCCTTCAGCCACACCCATTGCTCCTTTGACTGGAGATCCACCCCATTCTTGAACTGATGCTACCTATTCCCTATAGCCATGTGAGAGAGCATTTTTCATTGTTAAGGACCAAAAAAATAAAACGATCAAATTGCTGATCCTACTGCGACTGAGAATTGATTGTATGAAGGGATTCTATGCCAAGCAACGAAGGGTTTTAAGTGTCCTTTACTGATCACTTAATTGTCCCAATAACCCAGTGTGTCATAGACTACTGAGGTTCAGAGAGGGGACACAACTTGCCCCAAGATCACACAGCTAGTGAATTTCAGAGCTCCCATTCCAAGCCAAGGTTGTCTCATTACCCACTGATGTGAAAATAACTACCACTCCTACCACTACGATGACTTCTGCTTCTTCATTTCTGAGAGAGAGAAAGAGCGAGGGCACACACACATGCAAGCGGGGGAGGGGCAGGGAGACAGAGATTCCTAGACAGCCTTCGACTCAAGTGCACAACCAGACGCTGGGCTGGATTTCACAGACCATGGGACCATGCCCTGAGCCGAAATCAAGAGTCAGACGTTGACCTGACTAAGCCACACAGGCACCCTTCCCTTGTGCAAGGAACTTCTAGGCAAGCTGCTGTAAGGATCCCAGAAGGGCTTGACAAAATTTTCTCATAGGTCACATTCTAGTTTGGATGCAAGGATTATGGTGATGCCTAGCTGAGGTAAAGTCCCAGCAAAGCATGGAGGGCAGCCTTTCAGGGTCTCCAACGATTCCCTTCGTGGGTACACCTCGTTTTGTGTTCCATACTCTACCACTGGATTAGAGTCAGGAACTCCTGCCTCACTTCGAAAGGACAGAATATGGCCCGAGAGATAGATAGCATGTCCCTTCTGAGGCTCGTAGACAAAGACACTGGTCTCCTCTTGGGCTTGCTCTCGCTCCCTCACCATTGGTTTCGAGGGAAGCCGCCTGCTCCTTGTGGGCTGTATGATGGAGAGGCCCATGTGGCAAGGAATGAATATTTCTTGCTCACCGCAATGGAGGACCTCTGGCTGCTAGGAGCCACCCGAGTGAGCACACAAGCAGATTTCCCACCAACAAGCCTGGAGATGACTGAAGACCCACATGACATCTTGACTGCAGCCTTGTGAGAGATCCTGAGACACAGGTCCCTGGCTAGATGCACCTGGATGCCTGGCCCACGGAAACCATATGCGGTTATCAATTGGTGTTGTCGGAAGCCCTCTGGGTTGCGGAAAACATTCAAAAAAGACACAAGGGTGAAGCCACAGTTCTGGCTGCTGACCCACCCCCCCTCTCCTGGGCTTGAAATTCCAGGGAAGTCAAGCGATGGTAGCAACCACTGAGAGATTAGGGTAAACAATGCCAGAAAGAGGTCCTCTATTCTGTTCTCCATGTATCTCTCTGAGAGGACATGCCCTCACCTGATCCACCCGAGCCAATAGGTGGCCCATGCAGGAGGAGACAACTGGCCGTGTGGTCCAAGTCGGCTGAGAGCACTAGACCCAGCGTCGCAGAGCCTCCTTGAAGCCAGAAAAAGAGCCCAGAAGTTCCCTGGTGTCCCTAGAGAAGGCACAGAAATTAGATGAGTTGAAAGCCTGGGACCTGGTCATTGGGCTTCTGGGCAAGAGGGGAGATGGCCTGTGGAAGGGACACTGCCTGCAACCCCTCTTGGACCAGACCCCACCTGTCTGCTTTGGGATACTGAGGATTAAGACGAGAGTGAACTAGTGTAGAAGAGATGGTGTTCTAATGCTTGGCAGGTTTAAAGCGATTGAAATCGTTGACATTCCTATTCTCCTCGTCCTCAGGACCACCATTAAGGGGAAGGGGCCTTCAAAGAAGCAAGAGGAGTTTATCACTTACAGCAGCCCTGTCAAGTGTCAATATCCAACCACTCCAGTCCCTTCCACCCCCTTGGCAGCCCCACTGCTTTCATAAGGACACAGATACATTCCCCTACAGGCTTTGGAGCAAACGTTAAGTTTTGATTTCTCTAAGATAAATGCCATAGTGCCATGACCTGCTCCTATGGCGGTAGCAAGTCTAGTTCTCAAAGAATCTGTGTGGAAGGGTTGAGCCACTCTATTGGACACCTGAAATTGATATTATACTGCATGTGAACGGGAATGTAACTCACGGCTTGGAAAAGGAAAAGAAACTCTTAACTGTTTTCAAGAGTCAGCTCTATCATTTTCCATTCCCAACTGTGATGCGGGAGTGATCCAGTCATTCCACATCCTGCCTTGCATTTGGTGGTGGGGTCTCTCTCTCCCTCTCTGGCGCATTTGGTTTGAATCACTGTGATAGGTGTGCAGTGAGAGCTCACTGGAGTTTTCATTTGAATTGCCCCAATGGCAACTTTCTATGTGGTTTCCATCTGTCTACGCTTTGGTAAAGGTGGCAGGCCCTTTACTTTTTCCCCACCCCCCTTCTATTTCCTTTTGCTAACTAGATTGCATGCTTACTTGGGGATCAAATTCTGAGTTTCCATGCTTCAGACAGGAGTCCTCTATTAGCTATGTGATTTGGACCTATTTCCTCCAAGTTGGTAGCTTGTCTTTTGGGTCTTCTTAAGGAGGTCTTTCACATGGCACAGATTTACAATTCTGATTGTTGGGTAAAGTCTAATTAATCAACTTTACCTTAGGGAAAATAATTTGATGTTCGACTGGAGGATTCTGTACCTAGCTTTCCATTCTGGAAATTTTTCCCCACATTTTCCCTATAAGATTTATCATTTTCCATGTAAGGCAGTGATTAATTTTGAGCTACTTTTTAAAATACTCTTTTTTTCTTTTTTTCCTTTGGGAGAGTGAACATGTGCATGAGCGGGCAGGGGCCTGGAGGGAGAAGGGAAAAGAGCATCCTCAAGCAGCCTCGCCAGTGAGCTTGGAGCCTGACTTTGTCCCGGGACGCTGAGAGCTTGACAAGAGCCGAAATCAAGAGCTGGCTGCCGCACAGGCTGCCTCACCCAGGCAGCCTGAGTTAAGTTTTGTATAGGGTTTGATACTTAGATTGTGGTCCCCGGCCTCCTCGTCCTCCACCTCCTCCTCCCCTCTCCCGCTCCCTCTTCTGCTTCTCCTTCTTCTTTGCCTATGCATGTCCACTTGCTCTAGCACCATTTATTCAAAACGCTGTCACTCCTCCACTGAACGGCTTTTTACCTTTGTCAAGGCCCCATTCGACATATGGGTGTAGTTCTCTTTCTGGGTCCCTGATTCTGTTCCACTTATCCATCTTTATTCTGTTCCATTGGACTAGCTCTTCACCAACACCACGCACTTTTGATTACTGTAGACGAATATCTTGAAATGGGGTAGAAGGATTCTTCTGGATTTCTTCTTTAGTTTCAGTTTCTCCTCTTTTTCTAGGTCCTAAAATAGAAAGATTATAGTTTTGAGACTCCTTTTCTTTTTAGAGAGAGAGAGAGAGACAGACACAGACACAGAGACAGAGACAGAGACAGAGAAACGGAAGCGGTGCAGAAAGAGAGAGAGATGATTAAGCAGCCACCATGCCCAGCACCAGCACAATGCAGGTTCAGCCTCACTATCCCAAGGTTGACCATGACCCGAGTCAAAATCAAGAGTTGGACTAACTGACTGAGCCACCCAGATGCTCCTCCTCCTTTCTAATGTATGCATTGAGTGCTAAAAATTGAGCTCTCTGTTGATTTAGCTGTGTCCCATCAATTTTAATACGTTGTAGTTTTATTTTCCTTCGGGTCAGTGCACTGAAATTTTATCTTTTGTCTCCGATAATCTAGAAAGTTACTTTCTACGTGTTTAGATTTTGTTATCTTTCTCCCTTTGATATCTAGTTTCATTTTTAACTTTTTTTTATAAGTGTCAAAGTTTAATTCCAAGACAATGCTACATAGGGTTGCATTTTTTTCAGGTCCACAATATAGAGATTCTCCTCCGCTGCCCAACGACTGTTAGCTCCTGTTGCCAGGCACTGATTTGCGTTGGAGTCTCGGGTGCACCTCCCCCACCCCTACTCCCTTCAGCTCCTGTTGCCAGGCACTGGTTTGCATTGGAGACAGAACCCTCGTAGGGGTTCCAAGCAGTTTCTAGTGGCCGAGAGGACACTGGTGATCAGAGACAAAGCCCCCAGGCTCTCTGGAGCCAGCTGGTGGCCATTACAATGTCTCCCCACACAGTTCTGGAGCCGCTGTGGGCTCTCCGGGAACAGCTGTGGGCTTCTGGGTTGCCGATAATCGAACGTTGGCCACATGGGCCACGAGACTCTGGGTTTGGCTGGGAGATCCTCGTGTGCACTGTGTTGCTGGTGTTCATTCCAGTAAAGTGTGGACTCCGCTTAAGAGGAAGAAAGGGGCACTGTGCCCAGAATGAAGTATCTGGAAAAGACATGGAGAAGACCGACCCGGATGCACCAGCCCATGGAGCCGTCGCATCATCGGAGCACAAGGCCAGTCCTCTCCCGCTACAGATCCTTGCTCTGGCTGCCCTGAATCAAGATGTCGGGTACTTTTCTGTGGGAGACGCTACGCAACTGCTGAAGGGAGTTCGGCAAAGGCTGTTGAAGAAGAGCCCTCACCAGCTCACCGATGAAAATCCCATCTGTGGAGCAGCCCAGGACGATGGAGAACCCCCTGCGAGGAATATGCCAGAAGACTTCAAGGACAGCCCTGATCTGCGGGGAAGTGCAGACCCTCTGTCTCAGGACATTGGCAGCTGTGGACTGAGAGGGCAGGAAGAGGCAGGGGAGGCAGGCAGGCCAGAGCTTCCTGACGGAGGTGTGCCGTGGCAGGCCCCCGCTGAGGGCCAGAGCCAACACCACACCCTCAGCCAGATCCTACTGACGGTGATGCGTCTGCTAGAGCTCCTTCGAGATCATCTGGAAGGTGGGGGCTCAAGGAGGCAGGTGCAGACTGGCTCCTCCTCCACTGATCACGTGCCCCGTGGGAGCCCCCTGAATCAAGGAAAGCCATCCAGGGCACTGAAGAAGGCACGTCAGGGGAATGAAGAGCTCCCAGGAAACACAACAATCCACCAAGCTGAGCAAGTATCTTTTCACCAGCGAAACAGCCTCCTGGAAAGGGAGATTCAGAAGCTGCACCTGAAGCTCGAGGCAGAGCCTAAGCTGTGCGAAGAGCACCTCAAACACCTGGAGAGGAAGATGATGGAGGAGAAGGCACGCTGCCCGCAAGTGAAGAACGAACTCGCCAAGGTGCGCAGGAAGGTGGATGCTGCCCACTGGAACTTAGGCCTCTACAAGAAGATGGCCGACGACCTGCACCGAGAATGGCAGAGAATCTCCTCCTTGCATGACCGAGAGCGCCTCCTGGTGGAGAACAGAAGTGAGGAGAGCCAGAAGGCTGTTCTGTGGGCAGAGAGGGAGTTCCAAAGGCTCAAGGAAGAAAACCATTGCCTCAGGCAGAAGCTGGCCAACTCTGGGCCCAAGGTCCAGCCTGTCTCCGGGGGGCCTCCTGCTCCTGCTCCTGCTCCTGCTCCAGCTCCAGCTCCTACTCCTGCTCCTGCTCTTCTGGGCACAGCCTCCAAATGCCCTCAAGGGCCACAGGCTCCCCTCAAAGCCCAGAAGCCCAAGAAGGGAGCAAGGGTGCACTGGCCAGACTCCAAGTTCTCAGGTCCCCTGCAGGTCTGATTCCCTTTCCCAGCAGCCACCGACACTCACAACCAGAGCACAAAAGCTCCTGTGCTTCCTTACCCCTTCAGCCACACCCATTGCTCCTTTGACTGGAGATCCACCCCATTCTTGAACTGATGCTACCTATTCCCTATAGCCATGTGAGAGAGCATTTTTCATTGTTAAGGACCAAAAAAATAAAACGATCAAATTGCTGATCCTACTGCGACTGAGAATTGATTGTATGAAGGGATTCTATGCCAAGCAACGAAGGGTTTTAAGTGTCCTTTACTGATCACTTAATTGTCCCAATAACCCAGTGTGTCATAGACTACTGAGGTTCAGAGAGGGGACACAACTTGCCCCAAGATCACACAGCTAGTGAATTTCAGAGCTCCCATTCCAAGCCAAGGTTGTCTCATTACCCACTGATGTGAAAATAACTACCACTCCTACCACTACGATGACTTCTGCTTCTTCATTTCTGAGAGAGAGAAAGAGCGAGGGCACACACACATGCAAGCGGGGGAGGGGCAGGGAGACAGAGATTCCTAGACAGCCTTCGACTCAAGTGCACAACCAGACGCTGGGCTGGATTTCACAGACCATGGGACCACGCCCTGAGCCGAAATCAAGAGTCAGACGTTGACCTGACTAAGCCACACAGGCACCCTTCCCTTGTGCAAGGAACTTCTAGGCAAGCTGCTGTAAGGATCCCAGAAGGGCTTGACAAAATTTTCTCATAGGTCACATTCTAGTTTGGATGCAAGGATTATGGTGATGCCTAGCTGAGGTAAAGTCCCAGCAAAGCATGGAGGGCAGCCTTTCAGGGTCTCCAACGATTCCCTTCGTGGGTACACCTCGTTTTGTGTTCCATACTCTACCACTGGATTAGAGTCAGGAACTCCTGCCTCACTTCGAAAGGACAGAATATGGCCCGAGAGATAGATAGCATGTCCCTTCTGAGGCTCGTAGACAAAGACACTGGTCTCCTCTAGGGCTTGCTCTCGCTCCCTCACCATTGGTTTCGAGGGAAGCCGCCTGCTCCTTGTGGGCTGTATGATGGAGAGGCCCATGTGGCAAGGAATGAATATTTCTTGCTCACCGCAATGGAGGACCTCTGGCTGCTAGGAGCCACCCGAGTGAGCACACAAGCAGATTTCCCACCAACAAGCCTGGAGATGACTGAAGACCCACATGACATCTTGACTGCAGCCTTGTGAGAGATCCTGAGACACAGGTCCCTGGCTAGATGCACCTGGATGCCTGGCCCACGGAAACCATATGCGGTTATCAATTGGTGTTGTCGGAAGCCCTCTGGGTTGCAGAAAACATTCAAAAAAGACACAAGGGTGAAGCCACAGTTCTGGCTGCTGACCCACCCCCCCTCTCCTGGGCTTGAAATTCCAGGGAAGTCAAGCGATGGTAGCAACCACTGAGAGATTAGGGTAAACAATGCCAGAAAGAGGTCCTCTATTCTGTTCTCCATGTATCTCTCTGAGAGGACATGCCCTCACCTGATCCACCCGAGCCAATAGGTGGCCCATGCAGGAGGAGACAACTGGCCGTGTGGTCCAAGTCGGCTGAGAGCACTAGACCCAGCGTCGCAGAGCCTCCTTGAAGCCAGAAAAAGAGCCCAGAAGTTCCCTGGTGTCCCTAGAGAAGGCACAGAAATTAGATGAGTTGAAAGCCTGGGACCTGGTCATTGGGCTTCTGGGCAAGAGGGGAGATGGCCTGTGGAAGGGACACTGCCTGCAACCCCTCTTGGACCAGACCCCACCTGTCTGCTTTGGGATACTGAGGATTAAGACGAGAGTGAACTAGTGTAGAAGAGATGGTGTTCTAATGCTTGGCAGGTTTAAAGCGATTGAAATCGTTGACATTCCTATTCTCCTCGTCCTCAGGACCACCATTAAGGGGAAGGGGCCTTCAAAGAAGCAAGAGGAGTTTATCACTTACAGCAGCCCTGTCAAGTGTCAATATCCAACCACTCCAGTCCCTTCCACCCCCTTGGCAGCCCCACTGCTTTCATAAGGACACAGATACATTCCCCTACAGGCTTTGGAGCAAACGTTAAGTTTTGATTTCTCTAAGATAAATGCCATAGTGCCATGACCTGCTCCTATGGCGGTAGCAAGTCTAGTTCTCAAAGAATCTGTGTGGAAGGGTTGAGCCACTCTATTGGACACCTGAAATTGATATTATACTGCATGTGAACGGGAATGTAACTCACGGCTTGGAAAAGGAAAAGAAACTCTTAACTGTTTTCAAGAGTCAGCTCTATCATTTTCCATTCCCAACTGTGATGCGGGAGTGATCCAGTCATTCCACATCCTGCCTTGCATTTGGTGGTGGGGTCTCTCTCTCCCTCTCTGGCGCATTTGGTTTGAATCACTGTGATAGGTGTGCAGTGAGAGCTCACTGGAGTTTTCATTTGAATTGCCCCAATGGCAACTTTTTATGTGGTTTCCATCTGTCTACGCTTTGGTAAAGGTGGCAGGCCCTTTACTTTTTCCCCACCCCCCTTCTATTTCCTTTTGCTAACTAGATTGCATGCTTACTTGGGGATCAAATTCTGAGTTTCCATGCTTCAGACAGGAGTCCTCTATTAGCTATGTGATTTGGACCTATTTCCTCCAAGTTGGTAGCTTGTCTTTTGGGTCTTCTTAAGGAGGTCTTTCACATGGCACAGATTTACAATTCTGATTGTTGGGTAAAGTCTAATTAATCAACTTTACCTTAGGGAAAATAATTTGATGTTCGACTGGAGGATTCTGTACCTAGCTTTCCATTCTGGAAATTTTTCCCCACATTTTCCCTATAAGATTTATCATTTTCCATGTAAGGCAGTGATTAATTTTGAGCTACTTTTTAAAATACTCTTTTTTTCTTTTTTTCCTTTGGGAGAGTGAACATGTGCATGAGCGGGCAGGGGCCTGGAGGGAGAAGGGAAAAGAGCATCCTCAAGCAGCCTCGCCAGTGAGCTTGGAGCCTGACTTTGTCCCGGGACGCTGAGAGCTTGACAAGAGCCGAAATCAAGAGCTGGCTGCCGCACAGGCTGCCTCACCCAGGCAGCCTGAGTTAAGTTTTGTATAGGGTTTGATACTTAGATTGTGGTCCCCGGCCTCCTCGTCCTCCACCTCCTCCTCCCCTCTCCCGCTCCCTCTTCTGCTTCTCCTTCTTCTTTGCCTATGCATGTCCACTTGCTCTAGCACCATTTATTCAAAACGCTGTCACTCCTCCACTGAACGGCTTTTTACCTTTGTCAAGGCCCCATTCGACATATGGGTGTAGTTCTCTTTCTGGGTCCCTGATTCTGTTCCACTTATCCATCTTTATTCTGTTCCATTGGACTAGCTCTTCACCAACACCACGCACTTTTGATTACTGTAGACGAATATCTTGAAATGGGGTAGAAGGATTCTTCTGGATTTCTTCTTTAGTTTCAGTTTCTCCTCTTTTTCTAGGTCCTAAAATAGAAAGATTATAGTTTTGAGACTCCTTTTCTTTTTAGAGAGAGAGAGAGAGACAGACACAGACACAGAGACAGAGACAGAGACAGAGAAACGGAAGCGGTGCAGAAAGAGAGAGAGATGATTAAGCAGCCACCATGCCCAGCACCAGCACAATGCAGGTTCAGCCTCACTATCCCAAGGTTGACCATGACCCGAGTCAAAATCAAGAGTTGGACTAACTGACTGAGCCACCCAGATGCTCCTCCTCCTTTCTAATGTATGCATTGAGTGCTAAAAATTGAGCTCTCTGTTGATTTAGCTGTGTCCCATCAATTTTAATACGTTGTAGTTTTATTTTCCTTCGGGTCAGTGCACTGAAATTTTATCTTTTGTCTCCGATAATCTAGAAAGTTACTTTCTACGTGTTTAGATTTTGTTATCTTTCTCCCTTTGATATCTAGTTTCATTTTTAACTTTTTTTTATAAGTGTCAAAGTTTAATTCCAAGACAATGCTACATAGGGTTGCATTTTTTTCAGGTCCACAATATAGAGATTCTCCTCCGCTGCCCAACGACTGTTAGCTCCTGTTGCCAGGCACTGATTTGCGTTGGAGTCTCGGGTGCACCTCCCCCACCCCTACTCCCTTCAGCTCCTGTTGCCAGGCACTGGTTTGCATTGGAGACAGAACCCTCGTAGGGGTTCCAAGCAGTTTCTAGTGGCCGAGAGGACACTGGTGATCAGAGACAAAGCCCCCAGGCTCTCTGGAGCCAGCTGGTGGCCATTACAATGTCTCCCCACACAGTTCTGGAGCCGCTGTGGGCTCTCCGGGAACAGCTGTGGGCTTCTGGGTTGCCGATAATCGAACGTTGGCCACATGGGCCACGAGACTCTGGGTTTGGCTGGGAGATCCTCGTGTGCACTGTGTTGCTGGTGTTCATTCCAGTAAAGTGTGGACTCCGCTTAAGAGGAAGAAAGGGGCCCTGTGCCCAGAATGAAGTATCTGGAAAAGACATGGAGAAGACCGACCCGGATGCACCAGCCCATGGAGCCGTCGCATCATCGGAGCACAAGGCCAGTCCTCTCCCGCTACAGATCCTTGCTCTGGCTGCCCTGAATCAAGATGTCGGGTACTTTTCTGTGGGAGACGCTACGCAACTGCTGAAGGGAGTTCGGCAAAGGCTGTTGAAGAAGAGCCCTCACCAGCTCACCGATGAAAATCCCATCTGTGGAGCAGCCCAGGACGATGGAGAACCCCCTGCGAGGAATATGCCAGAAGACTTCAAGGACAGCCCTGATCTGCGGGGAAGTGCAGACCCTCTGTCTCAGGACATTGGCAGCTGTGGACTGAGAGGGCAGGAAGAGGCAGGGGAGGCAGGCAGGCCAGAGCTTCCTGACGGAGGTGTGCCGTGGCAGGCCCCCGCTGAGGGCCAGAGCCAACACCACACCCTCAGCCAGATCCTACTGACGGTGATGCATCTGCTAGAGCTCCTTCGAGATCATATGGAAGGTGGGGGCTCAAGGAGGCAGGTGCAGACTGGCTCCTCCTCCACTGATCACGTGCCCCGTGGGAGCCCCCTGAATCAAGGAAAGCCATCCAGGGCACTGAAGAAGGCACGTCAGGGGAATGAAGAGCTCCCAGGAAACACAACAATCCACCAAGCTGAGCAAGTATCTTTTCACCAGCGAAACAGCCTCCTGGAAAGGGAGATTCAGAAGCTGCACCTGAAGCTCGAGGCAGAGCCTAAGCTGTGCGAAGAGCACCTCAAACACCTGGAGAGGAAGATGATGGAGGAGAAGGCACGCTGCCCGCAAGTGAAGAACGAACTCGCCAAGGTGCGCAGGAAGGTGGATGCTGCCCACTGGAACTTAGGCCTCTACAAGAAGATGGCCGACGACCTGCACCGAGAATGGCAGAGAATCTCCTCCTTGCATGACCGAGAGCGCCTCCTGGTGGAGAACAGAAGTGAGGAGAGCCAGAAGGCTGTTCTGTGGGCAGAGAGGGAGTTCCAAAGGCTCAAGGAAGAAAACCATTGCCTCAGGCAGAAGCTGGCCAACTCTGGGCCCAAGGTCCAGCCTGTCTCCGGGGGGCCTCCTGCTCCTGCTCCTGCTCCTGCTCCAGCTCCAGCTCCTACTCCTGCTCCTGCTCTTCTGGGCACAGCCTCCAAATGCCCTCAAGGGCCACAGGCTCCCCTCAAAGCCCAGAAGCCCAAGAAGGGAGCAAGGGTGCACTGGCCAGACTCCAAGTTCTCAGGTCCCCTGCAGGTCTGATTCCCTTTCCCAGCAGCCACCGACACTCACAACCAGAGCACAAAAGCTCCTGTGCTTCCTTACCCCTTCAGCCACACCCATTGCTCCTTTGACTGGAGATCCACCCCATTCTTGAACTGATGCTACCTATTCCCTATAGCCATGTGAGAGAGCATTTTTCATTGTTAAGGACCAAAAAAATAAAACGATCAAATTGCTGATCCTACTGCGACTGAGAATTGATTGTATGAAGGGATTCTATGCCAAGCAACGAAGGGTTTTAAGTGTCCTTTACTGATCACTTAATTGTCCCAATAACCCAGTGTGTCATAGACTACTGAGGTTCAGAGAGGGGACACAACTTGCCCCAAGATCACACAGCTAGTGAATTTCAGAGCTCCCATTCCAAGCCAAGGTTGTCTCATTACCCACTGATGTGAAAATAACTACCACTCCTACCACTACGATGACTTCTGCTTCTTCATTTCTGAGAGAGAGAAAGAGCGAGG
This sequence comes from Mustela nivalis, assembly GCF_964662115.1. Classification (NCBI taxonomy): domain Eukaryota; kingdom Metazoa; phylum Chordata; class Mammalia; order Carnivora; family Mustelidae; genus Mustela; species Mustela nivalis. The sequence continues at coordinate 249,368 of NW_028135790.1, forward strand.
GCACACACACATGCAAGCGGGGGAGGGGCAGGGAGACAGAGATTCCTAGACAGCCTTCGACTCAAGTGCACAACCAGACGCTGGGCTGGATTTCACAGACCATGGGACCACGCCCTGAGCCGAAATCAAGAGTCAGACGTTGACCTGACTAAGCCACACAGGCACCCTTCCCTTGTGCAAGGAACTTCTAGGCAAGCTGCTGTAAGGATCCCAGAAGGGCTTGACAAAATTTTCTCATAGGTCACGTTCTAGTTTGGATGCAAGGATTATGGTGATGCCTAGCTGAGGTAAAGTCCCAGCAAAGCATGGAGGGCAGCCTTTCAGGGTCTCCAACGATTCCCTTCGTGGGTACACCTCGTTTTGTGTTCCATACTCTACCACTGGATTAGAGTCAGGAACTCCTGCCTCACTTCGAAAGGACAGAATATGGCCCGAGAGATAGATAGCATGTCCCTTCTGAGGCTCGTAGACAAAGACACTGGTCTCCTCTTGGGCTTGCTCTCGCTCCCTCACCATTGGTTTCGAGGGAAGCCGCCTGCTCCTTGTGGGCTGTATGATGGAGAGGCCCATGTGGCAAGGAATGAATATTTCTTGCTCACCGCAATGGAGGACCTCTGGCTGCTAGGAGCCACCCGAGTGAGCACACAAGCAGATTTCCCACCAACAAGCCTGGAGATGACTGAAGACCCACATGACATCTTGACTGCAGCCTTGTGAGAGATCCTGAGACACAGGTCCCTGGCTAGATGCACCTGGATGCCTGGCCCACGGAAACCATATGCGGTTATCAATTGGTGTTGTCGGAAGCCCTCTGGGTTGCGGAAAACATTCAAAAAAGACACAAGGGTGAAGCCACAGTTCTGGCTGCTGACCCACCCCCCCTCTCCTGGGCTTGAAATTCCAGGGAAGTCAAGCGATGGTAGCAACCACTGAGAGATTAGGGTAAACAATGCCAGAAAGAGGTCCTCTATTCTGTTCTCCATGTATCTCTCTGAGAGGACATGCCCTCACCTGATCCACCCGAGCCAATAGGTGGCCCATGCAGGAGGAGACAACTGGCCGTGTGGTCCAAGTCGGCTGAGAGCACTAGACCCAGCGTCGCAGAGCCTCCTTGAAGCCAGAAAAAGAGCCCAGAAGTTCCCTGGTGTCCCTAGAGAAGGCACAGAAATTAGATGAGTTGAAAGCCTGGGACCTGGTCATTGGGCTTCTGGGCAAGAGGGGAGATGGCCTGTGGAAGGGACACTGCCTGCAACCCCTCTTGGACCAGACCCCACCTGTCTGCTTTGGGATACTGAGGATTAAGACGAGAGTGAACTAGTGTAGAAGAGATGGTGTTCTAATGCTTGGCAGGTTTAAAGCGATTGAAATCGTTGACATTCCTATTCTCCTCGTCCTCAGGACCACCATTAAGGGGAAGGGGCCTTCAAAGAAGCAAGAGGAGTTTATCACTTACAGCAGCCCTGTCAAGTGTCAATATCCAACCACTCCAGTCCCTTCCACCCCCTTGGCAGCCCCACTGCTTTCATAAGGACACAGATACATTCCCCTACAGTCTTTGGAGCAAACGTTAAGTTTTGATTTCTCTAAGATAAATGCCATAGTGCCATGACCTGCTCCTATGGCGGTAGCAAGTCTAGTTCTCAAAGAATCTGTGCGGAAGGGTTGAGCCACTCTATTGGACACCTGAAATTGATATTATACTGCATGTGAACGGGAATGTAACTCACGGCTTGGAAAAGGAAAAGAAACTCTTAACTGTTTTCAAGAGTCAGCTCTATCATTTTCCATTCCCAACTGTGATGCGGGAGTGATCCAGTCATTCCACATCCTGCCTTGCATTTGGTGGTGGGGTCTCTCTCTCCCTCTCTGGCGCATTTGGTTTGAATCACTGTGATAGGTGTGCAGTGAGAGCTCACTGGAGTTTTCATTTGAATTGCCCCAATGGCAACTTTCTATGTGGTTTCCATCTGTCTACGCTTTGGTAAAGGTGGCAGGCCCTTTACTTTTTCCCCACCCCCCTTCTATTTCCTTTTGCTCACTAGATTGCATGCTTACTTGGGGATCAAATTCTGAGTTTCCATGCTTCAGACAGGAGTCCTCTATTAGCTATGTGATTTGGACCTATTTCCTCCAAGTTGGTAGCTTGTCTTTTGGGTCTTCTTAAGGAGGTCTTTCACACGGCACAGATTTACAATTCTGATTGTTGGAGAAAGTCTAATTAATCAACTTTACCTTAGGGAAAATAATTTGATGTTCGACTGGAGGATTCTTTACCTAGCTTTCCATTCTGGAAATTTTCCCCCACATTTTCCCTATAAGATTTATCATTTTCCATGTAAGGCAGTGATTAATTTTGAGCTACTTTTTAAAATACTCTTTTTTTCTTTTTTTCCTTTGGGAGAGTGAACATGTGCATGAGCGGGCAGGGGCCTGGAGGGAGAAGGGAAAAGAGCATCCTCAAGCAGCCTCGCCAGTGAGCTTGGAGCCTGACTTTGTCCCGGGACGCTGAGAGCTTGACAAGAGCCGAAATCAAGAGCTGGCTGCCGCACAGGCTGCCTCACCCAGGCAGCCTGAGTTAAGTTTTGTATAGGGTTTGATACTTAGATTGTGGTCCCCGGCCTCCTCGTCCTCCACCTCCTCCTCCCCTCTCCCGCTCCCTCTTCTGCTTCTCCTTCTTCTTTGCCTATGCATGTCCACTTGCTCTAGCACCATTTATTCAAAACGCTGTCACTCCTCCACTGAACGGCTTTTTACCTTTGTCAAGGCCCCATTCGACATATGGGTGTAGTTCTCTTTCTGGGTCCCTGATTCTGTTCCACTTATCCATCTTTATTCTGTTCCATTGGTCTAGCTCTTCACCAACACCACGCACTTTTGATTACTGTAGACGAATATCTTGAAATGGGGTAGAAGGATTCTTCTGGATTTCTTCTTTAGTTTTAGTTTCTCCTCTTTTTCTAGGTCCTAAAATAGAAAGATTATAGTTTTGAGACTCCATTTCTTTTTAGAGAGAGAGAGAGAGACAGACACAGACACAGAGACAGAGACAGAGAAACGGAAGCGGTGCAGAAAGAGAGAGAGATGATTAAGCAGCCACCATGCCCAGCACCAGCACAATGCAGGTTCAGCCTCACTATCCCAAGGTTGACCATGACCCGAGTCAAAATCAAGAGTTGGACTAACTGACTGAGCCACCCAGATGCTCCTCCTCCTTTCTAATGTATGCATTGAGTGCTAAAAATTGAGCTCTCTGTTGATTTAGCTGTGTCCCATCAATTTTAATACGTTGTAGTTTTATTTTCCTTCGGGTCAGTGCACTGAAATTTTATCTTTTGTCTCCGATAATCTAGAAAGTTACTTTCTACGTGTTTAGATTTTGTTATGTTTCTCCCTTTGATATCTAGTTTCATTTTTAACTTTTTTTAATAAGTGTCAAAGTTTAATTCCAAGACAATGCTACATAGGGTTGCATTTTTTTCAGGTCCACAATATAGAGATTCTCCTCCGCTGCCCAACGACTGTTAGCTCCTGTTGCCAGGCACTGATTTGCGTTGGAGTCTCGGGTGCACCTCCCCCACCCCTACTCCCTTCAGCTCCTGTTGCCAGGCACTGGTTTGCATTGGAGACGGAACCCTCGTAGGGGTTCCAAGCAGTTTCTAGTGGCCGAGAGGACACTGGTGATCAGAGACAAAGCCCCCGGGCTCTCTGGAGCCAGCTGGTGGCCATTACAATGTCTCCCCACACAGTTCTGGAGCCGCTGTGGGCTCTCCGGGAACAGCTGTGGGCTTCTGGGTTGCCGATAATCGAACGTTGGCCACATGGGCCACGAGACTCTGGGTTTGGCTGGGAGATCCTCGTGTGCACTGTGTTGCTGGTGTTCATTCCAGTAAAGTGTGGACTCCGCTTAAGAGGAAGAAAGGGGCACTGTGCCCAGAATGAAGTATCTGGAAAAGACATGGAGAAGACCGACCCGGATGCACCAGCCCATGGAGCCGTCGCATCATCGGAGCACAAGGCCAGTCCTCTCCCGCTGCAGATCCTTGCTCTGGCTGCCCTGAATCAAGATGTCGGGTACTTTTCTGTGGGAGACGCTACGCAACTGCTGAAGGGAGTTCGGCAAAGGCTGTTGAAGAAGAGCCCTCACCAGCTCACCGATGAAAATCCCATCTGTGGAGCAGCCCAGGACGATGGAGAACCCCCTGCGAGGAATATGCCAGAAGACTTCAAGGACAGCCCTGATCTGCGGGGAAGTGCAGACCCTCTGTCTCAGGACATTGGCAGCTGTGGACTGAGAGGGCAGGAAGAGGCAGGGGAGGCAGGCAGGCCAGAGCTTCCTGACGGAGGTGTGCCGTGGCAGGCCCCCGCTGAGGGCCAGAGCCAACACCACACCCTCAGCCAGATCCTACTGACGGTGATGCATCTGCTAGAGCTCCTTCGAGATCATCTGGAAGGTGGGGGCTCAAGGAGGCAGGTGCAGACTGGCTCCTCCTCCACTGATCACGTGCCCCGTGGGAGCCCCCTGAATCAAGGAAAGCCATCCAGGGCACTGAAGAAGGCACGTCAGGGGAATGAAGAGCTCCCAGGAAACACAACAATCCACCAAGCTGAGCAAGTATCTTTTCACCAGCGAAACAGCCTCCTGGAAAGGGAGATTCAGAAGCTGCACCTGAAGCTCGAGGCAGAGCCTAAGCTGTGCGAAGAGCACCTCAAACACCTGGAGAGGAAGATGATGGAGGAGAAGGCACGCTGCCCGCAAGTGAAGAACGAACTCGCCAAGGTGCGCAGGAAGGTGGATGCTGCCCACTGGAACTTAGGCCTCTACAAGAAGATGGCCGACGACCTGCACCGAGAATGGCAGAGAATCTCCTCCTTGCATGACCGAGAGCGCCTCCTGGTGGAGAACAGAAGTGAGGAGAGCCAGAAGGCTGTTCTGTGGGCAGAGAGGGAGTTCCAAAGGCTCAAGGAAGAAAACCATTGCCTCAGGCAGAAGCTGGCCAACTCTGGGCCCAAGGTCCAGCCTGTCTCCGGGGGGCCTCCTGCTCCTGCTCCTGCTCCTGCTCCAGCTCCAGCTCCTACTCCTGCTCCTGCTCTTCTGGGCACAGCCTCCAAATGCCCTCAAGGGCCACAGGCTCCCCTCAAAGCCCAGAAGCCCAAGAAGGGAGCAAGGGTGCACTGGCCAGACTCCAAGTTCTCAGGTCCCCTGCAGGTCTGATTCCCTTTCCCAGCAGCCACCGACACTCACAACCAGAGCACAAAAGCTCCTGTGCTTCCTTACCCCTTCAGCCACACCCATTGCTCCTTTGACTGGAGATCCACCCCATTCTTGAACTGATGCTACCTATTCCCTATAGCCATGTGAGAGAGCATTTTTCATTGTTAAGGACCAAAAAAATAAAACGATCAAATTGCTGATCCTACTGCGACTGAGAATTGATTGTATGAAGGGATTCTATGCCAAGCAACGAAGGGTTTTAAGTGTCCTTTACTGATCACTTAATTGTCCCAATAACCCAGTGTGTCATAGACTACTGAGGTTCAGAGAGGGGACACAACTTGCCCCAAGATCACACAGCTAGTGAATTTCAGAGCTCCCATTCCAAGCCAAGGTTGTCTAATTACCCACTGATGTGAAAATAACTACCACTCCTACCACTACGATGACTTCTGCTTCTTCATTTCTGAGAGAGAGAAAGAGCGAGGGCACACACACATGCAAGCGGGGGAGGGGCAGGGAGAGAGAGATTCCTAGACAGCCTTCGACTCAAGTGCACAACCAGACGCTGGGCTGGATTTCACAGACCATGGGAACACGCCCTGAGCCAAAATCAAGAGTCAGACGTTGACCTGACTAAGCCACACAGGCACCCTTCCCTTGTGCAAGGAACTTCTAGGCAAGCTGCTGTAAGGATCCCAGAAGGGCTTGACAAAATTTTCTCATAGGTCACGTTCTAGTTTGGATGCAAGGATTATGGTGATGCCTAGCTGAGGTAAAGTCCCAGCAAAGCATGGAGGGCAGCCTTTCAGGGTCTCCAACGATTCCCTTCGTGGGTACACCTCGTTTTGTGTTCCATACTCTACCACTGGATTAGAGTCAGGAACTCCTGCCTCACTTCGAAAGGACAGAATATGGCCCGAGAGATAGATAGCATGTCCCTTCTGAGGCTCGTAGACAAAGACACTGGTCTCCTCTTGGGCTTGCTCTCGCTCCCTCACCATTGGTTTCGAGGGAAGCCGCCTGCTCCTTGTGGGCTGTATGATGGAGAGGCCCATGTGGCAAGGAATGAATATTTCTTGCTCACCGCAATGGAGGACCTCTGGCTGCTAGGAGCCACCCGAGTGAGCACTCAAGCAGATTTCCCACCAACAAGCCTGGAGATGACTGAAGACCCACATGACATCTTGACTGCAGCCTTGTGAGAGATCCTGAGACACAGGTCCCTGGCTAGATGCACCTGGATGCCTGGCCCACGGAAACCATATGCGGTTATCAATTGGTGTTGTCGGAAGCCCTCTGGGTTGCGGAAAACATTCAAAAAAGACACAAGGGTGAAGCCACAGTTCTGGCTGCTGACCCACCCCCCCTCTCCTGGGCTTGAAATTCCAGGGAAGTCAAGCGATGGTAGCAACCACTGAGAGATTAGGGTAAACAATGCCAGAAAGAGGTCCTCTCTTCTGTTCTCCATGTATCTCTCTGAGAGGACATGCCCTCACCTGATCCACCCGAGCCAATAGGTGGCCCATGCAGGAGGAGACAACTGGCCGTGTGGTCCAAGTCGGCTGAGAGCACTAGACCCAGCGTCGCAGAGCCTCCTTGAAGCCAGAAAAAGAGCCCAGAAGTTCCCTGGTGTCCCTAGAGAAGGCACAGAAATTAGATGAGTTGAAAGCCTGGGACCTGGTCATTGGGCTTCTGGGCAAGAGGGGAGATGGCCTGTGGAAGGGACACTGCCTGCAACCCCTCTTGGACCAGACCCCACCTGTCTGCTTTGGGATACTGAGGATTAAGACGAGAGTGAACTAGTGTAGAAGAGATGGTGTTCTAATGCTTGGCAGGTTTAAAGCGATTGAAATCGTTGACATTCCTATTCTCCTCGTCCTCAGGACCACCATTAAGGGGAAGGGGCCTTCAAAGAAGCAAGAGGAGTTTATCACTTACAGCAGCCCTGTCAAGTGTCAATATCCAACCACTCCAGTCCCTTCCACCCCCTTGGCAGCCCCACTGCTTTCATAAGGACACAGATACATTCCCCTACAGGCTTTGGAGCAAACGTTAAGTTTTGATTTCTCTAAGATAAATGCCATAGTGCCATGACCTGCTCCTATGGCGGTAGCAAGTCTAGTTCTCAAAGAATCTGTGTGGAAGGGTTGAGCCACTCTATTGGACACCTGAAATTGATATTATACTGCATGTGAACGGGAATGTAACTCACGGCTTGGAAAAGGAAAAGAAACTCTTAACTGTTTTCAAGAGTCAGCTCTATCATTTTCCATTCCCAACTGTGATGCGGGAGTGATCCAGTCATTCCACATCCTGCCTTGCATTTGGTGGTGGGGTCTCTCTCTCCCTCTCTGGCGCATTTGGTTTGAATCACTGTGATAGGTGTGCAGTGAGAGCTCACTGGAGTTTTCATTTGAATTGCCCCAATGGCAACTTTCTATGTGGTTTCCATCTGTCTACGCTTTGGTAAAGGTGGCAGGCCCTTTACTTTTTCCCCACCCCCCTTCTATTTCCTTTTGCTAACTAGATTGCATGCTTACTTGGGGATCAAATTCTGAGTTTCCATGCTTCAGACAGGAGTCCTCTATTAGCTATGTGATTTGGACCTATTTCCTCCAAGTTGGTAGCTTGTCTTTTGGGTCTTCTTAAGGAGGTCTTTCACATGGCACAGATTTACAATTCTGATTGTTGGATAAAGTCTAATTAATCAACTTTACCTTAGGGAAAATAATTTGATGTTCGACTGGAGGATTCTTTACCTAGCTTTCCATTCTGGAAATTTTCCCCCACATTTTCCCTATAAGATTTATCATTTTCCATGTAAGGCAGTGATTAATTTTGAGCTACTTTTTAAAATACTCTTTTTTTCTTTTTTTCCTTTGGGAGAGTGAACATGTGCATGAGCGGGCAGGGGCCTGGAGGGAGAAGGGAAAAGAGCATCCTCAAGCAGCCTCGCCAGTGAGCTTGGAGCCTGACTTTGTCCCGGGACGCTGAGAGCTTGACAAGAGCCGAAATCAAGAGCTGGCTGCCGCACAGGCTGCCTCACCCAGGCAGCCTGAGTTAAGTTTTGTATAGGGTTTGATACTTAGATTGTGGTCCCCGGCCTCCTCGTCCTCCACCTCCTCCTCCCCTCTCCCGCTCCCTCTTCTGCTTCTCCTTCTTCTTTGCCTATGCATGTCCACTTGCTCTAGCACCATTTATTCAAAACGCTGTCACTCCTCCACTGAACGGCTTTTTACCTTTGTCAAGGCCCCATTCGACATATGGGTGTAGTTCTCTTTCTGGGTCCCTGATTCTGTTCCACTTATCCATCTTTATTCTGTTCCATTGGTCTAGCTCTTCACCAACACCACGCACTTTTGATTACTGTAGACGAATATCTTGAAATGGGGTAGAAGGATTCTTCTGGTTTTCTTCTTTAGTTTTAGTTTCTCCTCTTTTTCTAGGTCCTAAAATAGAAAGATTATAGTTTTGAGACTCCTTTTCTTTTTAGAGAGAGAGAGAGAGACAGACACAGACACAGAGACAGAGACAGAGACAGAGAAACGGAAGCGGTGCAGAAAGAGAGAGAGATGATTAAGCAGCCACCATGCCCAGCACCAGCACAATGCAGGTTCAGCCTCACTATCCCAAGGTTGACCATGACCCGAGTCAAAATCAAGAGTTGGACTAACTGACTGAGCCACCCAGATGCTCCTCCTCCTTTCTAATGTATGCATTGAGTGCTAAAAATTGAGCTCTCTGTTGATTTAGCTGTGTCCCATCAATTTTAATACGTTGTAGTTTTATTTTCCTTCGGGTCAGTGCACTGAAATTTTATCTTTTGTCTCCGATAATCTAGAAAGTTACTTTCTACGTGTTTAGATTTTGTTATGTTTCTCCCTTTGATATCTAGTTTCATTTTTAACTTTTTTTTATAAGTGTCAAAGTTTAATTCCAAGACAATGCTACATAGGGTTGCATTTTTTTCAGGTCCACAATATAGAGATTCTCCTCCGCTGCCCAACGACTGTTAGCTCCTGTTGCCAGGCACTGATTTGCGTTGGAGTCTCGGGTGCACCTCCCCCACCCCTACTCCCTTCAGCTCCTGTTGCCAGGCACTGGTTTGCATTGGAGACGGAACCCTCGTAGGGGTTCCAAGCAGTTTCTAGTGGCCGAGAGGACACTGGTGATCAGAGACAAAGCCCCCAGGCTCTCTGGAGCCAGCTGGTGGCCATTACAATGTCTCCCCACACAGTTCTGGAGCCGCTGTGGGCTCTCCGGGAACAGCTGTGGGCTTCTGGGTTGCCGATAATCGAACGTTGGCCACATGGGCCACGAGACTCTGGGTTTGGCTGGGAGATCCTCGTGTGCACTGTGTTGCTGGTGTTCATTCCAGTAAAGTGTGGACTCCGCTTAAGAGGAAGAAAGGGGCACTGTGCCCAGAATGAAGTATCTGGAAAAGACATGGAGAAGACCGACCCGGATGCACCAGCCCATGGAGCCGTCGCATCATCGGAGCACAAGGCCAGTCCTCTCCCGCTACAGATCCTTGCTCTGGCTGCCCTGAATCAAGATGTCGGGTACTTTTCTGTGGGAGACGCTACGCAACTGCTGAAGGGAGTTCGGCAAAGGCTGTTGAAGAAGAGCCCTCACCAGCTCACCGATGAAAATCCCATCTGTGGAGCAGCCCAGGACGATGGAGAACCCCCTGCGAGGAATATGCCAGAAGACTTCAAGGACAGCCCTGATCTGCGGGGAAGTGCAGACCCTCTGTCTCAGGACATTGGCAGCTGTGGACTGAGAGGGCAGGAAGAGGCAGGGGAGGCAGGCAGGCCAGAGCTTCCTGACGGAGGTGTGCCGTGGCAGGCCCCCGCTGAGGGCCAGAGCCAACACCACACCCTCAGCCAGATCCTACTGACGGTGATGCATCTGCTAGAGCTCCTTCGAGATCATCTGGAAGGTGGGGGCTCAAGGAGGCAGGTGCAGACTGGCTCCTCCTCCACTGATCACGTGCCCCGTGGGAGCCCCCTGAATCAAGGAAAGCCATCCAGGGCACTGAAGAAGGCACGTCAGGGGAATGAAGAGCTCCCAGGAAACACAACAATCCACCAAGCTGAGCAAGTATCTTTTCACCAGCGAAACAGCCTCCTGGAAAGGGAGATTCAGAAGCTGCACCTGAAGCTCGAGGCAGAGCCTAAGCTGTGCGAAGAGCACCTCAAACACCTGGAGAGGAAGATGATGGAGGAGAAGGCACGCTGCCCGCAAGTGAAGAACGAACTCGCCAAGGTGCGCAGGAAGGTGGATGCTGCCCACTGGAACTTAGGCCTCTACAAGAAGATGGCCGACGACCTGCACCGAGAATGGCAGAGAATCTCCTCCTTGCATGACCGAGAGCGCCTCCTGGTGGAGAACAGAAGTGAGGAGAGCCAGAAGGCTGTTCTGTGGGCAGAGAGGGAGTTCCAAAGGCTCAAGGAAGAAAACCATTGCCTCAGGCAGAAGCTGGCCAACTCTGGGCCCAAGGTCCAGCCTGTCTCCGGGGGGCCTCCTGCTCCTGCTCCTGCTCCTGCTCCAGCTCCAGCTCCTACTCCTGCTCCTGCTCTTCTGGGCACAGCCTCCAAATGCCCTCAAGGGCCACAGGCTCCCCTCAAAGCCCAGAAGCCCAAGAAGGGAGCAAGGGTGCACTGGCCAGACTCCAAGTTCTCGGGTCCCCTGCAGGTCTGATTCCCTTTCCCAGCAGCCACCGACACTCACAACCAGAGCACAAAAGCTCCTGTGCTTCCTTACCCCTTCAGCCACACCCATTGCTCCTTTGACTGGAGATCCACCCCATTCTTGAACTGATGCTACCTATTCCCTATAGCCATGTGAGAGAGCATTTTTCATTGTTAAGGACCAAAAAAATAAAACGATCAAATTGCTGATCCTACTGCGACTGAGAATTGATTGTATGAAGGGATTCTATGCCAAGCAACGAAGGGTTTTAAGTGTCCTTTACTGATCACTTAATTGTCCCAATAACCCAGTGTGTCATAGACTACTGAGGTTCAGAGAGGGGACACAACTTGCCCCAAGATCACACAGCTAGTGAATTTCAGAGCTCCCATTCCAAGCCAAGGTTGTCTAATTACCCACTGATGTGAAAATAACTACCACTCCTACCACTACGATGACTTCTGCTTCTTCATTTCTGAGAGAGAGAAAGAGCGAGGGCACACACACATGCAAGCGGGGGAGGGGCAGGGAGACAGAGATTCCTAGACAGCCTTCGACCCAAGTGCACAACCAGACGCTGGGCTGGATTTCACAGACCATGGGACCACGCCCTGAGCCGAAATCAAGAGTCAGACGTTGACCTGACTAAGCCACACAGGCACCCTTCCCTTGTGCAAGGAACTTCTAGGCAAGCTGCTGTAAGGATCCCAGAAGGGCTTGACAAAATTTTCTCATAGGTCACGTTCTAGTTTGGATGCAAGGATTATGGTGATGCCTAGCTGAGGTAAAGTCCCAGCAAAGCATGGAGGGCAGCCTTTCAGGGTCTCCAACGATTCCCTTCGTGGGTACACCTCGTTTTGTGTTCCATACTCTACCACTGGATTAGAGTCAGGAACTCCTGCCTCACTTCGAAAGGACAGAATATGGCCCGAGAGATAGATAGCATGTCCCTTCTGAGGCTCGTAGACAAAGACACTGGTCTCCTCTTGGGCTTGCTCTCGCTCCCTCACCATTGGTTTCGAGGGAAGCCGCCTGCTCCTTGTGGGCTGTATGATGGAGAGGCCCATGTGGCAAGGAATGAATATTTCTTGCTCACCGCAATGGAGGACCTCTGGCTGCTAGGAGCCACCCGAGTGAGCACACAAGCAGATTTCCCGCCAACAAGCCTGGAGATGACTGAAGACCCACATGGCATCTTGACTGCAGCCTTGTGAGAGATCCTGAGACACAGGTCCCTGGCTAGATGCACCTGGATGCCTGGCCCACGGAAACCATATGCGGTTATCAATTGGTGTTGTCGGAAGCCCTCTGGGTTGCGGAAAACATTCAAAAAAGACACAAGGGTGAAGCCACAGTTCTGGCTGCTGACCCACCCCCCCTCTCCTGGGCTTGAAATTCCAGGGAAGTCAAGCGATGGTAGCAACCACTGAGAGATTAGGGTAAACAATGCCAGAAAGAGGTCCTCTATTCTGTTCTCCATGTATCTCTCTGAGAGGACATGCCCTCACCTGATCCACCCGAGCCAATAGGTGGCCCATGCAGGAGGAGACAACTGGCCGTGTGGTCCAAGTCGGCTGAGAGCACTAGACCCAGCGTCGCAGAGCCTCCTTGAAGCCAGAAAAAGAGCCCAGAAGTTCCCTGGTGTCCCTAGAGAAGGCACAGAAATTAGATGAGTTGAAAGCCTGGGACCTGGTCATTGGGCTTCTGGGCAAGAGGGGAGATGGCCTGTGGAAGGGACACTGCCTGCAACCCCTCTTGGACCAGACCCCACCTGTCTGCTTTGGGATACTGAGGATTAAGACGAGAGTGAACTAGTGTAGAAGAGATGGTGTTCTAATGCTTGGCAGGTTTAAAGCGATTGAAATCGTTGACATTCTTATTCTCCTCGTCCTCAGGACCACCATTAAGGGGAAGCGGCCTTCAAAGAAGCAAGAGGAGTTTATCACTTACAGCAGCCCTGTCAAGTGTCAATATCCAACCACTCCAGTCCCTTCCACCCCCTTGGCAGCCCCACTGCTTTCATAAGGACACAGATACATTCCCCTACAGGCTTTGGAGCAAACGTTAAGTTTTGATTTCTCTAAGATAAATGCCATAGTGCCATGACCTGCTCCTATGGCGGTAGCAAGTCTAGTTCTCAAAGAATCTGTGCGGAAGGGTTGAGCCACTCTATTGGACACCTGAAATTGATATTATACTGCATGTGAACGGGAATGTAACTCACGGCTTGGAAAAGGAAAAGAAACTCTTAACTGTTTTCAAGAGTCAGCTCTATCATTTTCCATTCCCAACTGTGATGCGGGAGTGATCCAGTCATTCCACATCCTGCCTTGCATTTGGTGGTGGGGTCTCTCTCTCCCTCTCTGGCGCATTTGGTTTGAATCACTGTGATAGGTGTGCAGTGAGAGCTCACTGGAGTTTTCTTTGAATTGCCCCAATGGCAACTTTCTATGTGGTTTCCATCTGTCTACGCTTTGGTAAAGGTGGCAGGCCCTTTACTTTTTCCCCACCCCCCTTCTATTTCCTTTTGCTAACTAGATTGCATGCTTACTTGGGGATCAAATTCTGAGTTTCCATGCTTCAGACAGGAGTCCTCTATTAGCTATGTGATTTGGACCTATTTCCTCCAAGTTGGTAGCTTGTCTTTTGGGTCTTCTTAAGGAGGTCTTTCACATGGCACAGATTTACAATTCTGATTGTTGGATAAAGTCTAATTAATCAACTTTACCTTAGGGAAAATAATTTGATGTTCGACTGGAGGATTCTTTACCTAGCTTTCCATTCTGGAAATTTTCCCCCACATTTTCCCTATAAGATTTATCATTTTCCATGTAAGGCAGTGATTAATTTTGAGCTACTTCTTAAAATACTCTTTTTTTCTTTTTTTCCTTTGGGAGAGTGAACATGTGCATGAGCGGGCAGGGGCCTGGAGGGAGAAGGGAAAAGAGCATCCTCAAGCAGCCTCGCCAGTGAGCTTAGAGCCTGACTTTGTCCCGGGACGCTGAGAGCTTGACAAGAGCCGAAATCAAGAGCTGGCTGCCGCACAGGCTGCCTCACCCAGGCAGCCTGAGTTAAGTTTTGTATAGGGTTTGATACTTAGATTGTGGTCCCCGGCCTCCTCATCCTCCACCTCCTCCTCCCCTCTCCCGCTCCCTCTTCTGCTTCTCCTTCTTCTTTGCCTATGCATGTCCACTTGCTCTAGCACCATTTATTCAAAACGCTGTCACTCCTCCACTGAACGGCTTTTTACCTTTGTCAAGGCCCCATTCGACATATGGGTGTAGTTCTCTTTCTGGGTCCCTGATTCTGTTCCACTTATCCATCTTTATTCTGTTCCATTGGTCTAGCTCTTCACCAACACCACGCACTTTTGATTACTGTAGACGAATATCTTGAAATGGGGTAGAAGGATTCTTCTGGATTTCTTCTTTAGTTTTAGTTTCTCCTCTTTTTCTAGGTCCTAAAATAGAAAGATTATAGTTTTGAGACTCCTTTTCTTTTTAGAGAGAGAGAGAGAGACAGACACAGACACAGAGACAGAGACAGAGAAACGGAAGCGGTGCAGAAAGAGAGAGAGATGATTAAGCAGCCACCATGCCCAGCACCAGCACAATGCAGGTTCAGCCTCACTATCCCAAGGTTGACCATGACCCGAGTCAAAATCAAGAGTTGGACTAACTGACTGAGCCACCCAGATGCTCCTCCTCCTTTCTAATGTATGCATTGAGTGCTAAAAATTGAGCTCTCTGTTGATTTATCTGTGTCCCATCAATTTTAATACGTTATAGTTTTATTTTCCTTCGGGTCAGTGCACTGAAATTTTATCTTTTGTCTCCGATAATCTAGAAAGTTACTTTCTACGTGTTTAGATTTTGTTATGTTTCTCCCTTTGATATCTAGTTTCATTTTTAACTTTTTTTTATAAGTGTCAAAGTTTAATTCCAAGACAATGCTACATAGGGTTGCATTTTTTTCAGGTCCACAATATAGAGATTCTCCTCCGCTGCCCAACGACTGTTAGCTCCTGTTGCCAGGCACTGATTTGCGTTGGAGTCTCGGGTGCACCTCCCCCACCCCTACTCCCTTCAGCTCCTGTTGCCAGGCACTGGTTTGCATTGGAGACGGAACCCTCGTAGGGGTTCCAAGCAGTTTCTAGTGGCCGAGAGGACACTGGTGATCAGAGACAAAGCCCCCGGGCTCTCTGGAGCCAGCTGGTGGCCATTACAATGTCTCCCCACACAGTTCTGGAGCCGCTGTGGGCTCTCCGGGAACAGCTGTGGGCTTCTGGGTTGCCGATAATCGAACGTTGGCCACATGGGCCACGAGACTCTGGGTTTGGCTGGGAGATCCTCGTGTGCACTGTGTTGCTGGTGTTCATTCCAGTAAAGTGTGGACTCCGCTTAAGAGGAAGAAAGGGGCCCTGTGCCCAGAATGAAGTATCTGGAAAAGACATGGAGAAGACCGACCCGGATGCACCAGCCCATGGAGCCGTCGCATCATCGGAGCACAAGGCCAGTCCTCTCCCGCTACAGATCCTTGCTCTGGCTGCCCTGAATCAAGATGTCGGGTACTTTTCTGTGGGAGACGCTACGCAACTGCTGAAGGGAGTTCGGCAAAGGCTGTTGAAGAAGAGCCCTCACCAGCTCACCGATGAAAATCCCATCTGTGGAGCAGCCCAGGACGATGGAGAACCCCCTGCGAGGAATATGCCAGAAGACTTCAAGGACAGCCCTGATCTGCGGGGAAGTGCAGACCCTCTGTCTCAGGACATTGGCAGCTGTGGACTGAGAGGGCAGGAAGAGGCAGGGGAGGCAGGCAGGCCAGAGCTTCCTGACGGAGGTGTGCCGTGGCAGGCGCCCGCTGAGGGCCAGAGCCAACACCACACCCTCAGCCAGATCCTACTGACGGTGATGCATCTGCTAGAGCTCCTTCGAGATCATCTGGAAGGTGGGGGCTCAAGGAGGCAGGTGCAGACTGGCTCCTCCTCCACTGATCACGTGCCCCGTGGGAGCCCCCTGAATCAAGGAAAGCCATCCAGGGCACTGAAGAAGGCACGTCAGGGGAATGAAGAGCTCCCAGGAAACACAACAATCCACCAAGCTGAGCAAGTATCTTTTCACCAGCGAAACAGCCTCCTGGAAAGGGAGATTCAGAAGCTGCACCTGAAGCTCGAGGCAGAGCCTAAGCTGTGCGAAGAGCACCTCAAACACCTGGAGAGGAAGATGATGGAGGAGAAGGCACGCTGCCCGCAAGTGAAGAACGAACTCGCCAAGGTGCGCAGGAAGGTGGATGCTGCCCACTGGAACTTAGGCCTCTACAAGAAGATGGCCGACGACCTGCACCGAGTATGGCAGAGAATCTCCTCCTTGCATGACCGAGAGCGCCTCCTGGTGGAGAACAGAAGTGAGGAGAGCCAGAAGGCTGTTCTGTGGGCAGAGAGGGAGTTCCAAAGGCTCAAGGAAGAAAACCATTGCCTCAGGCAGAAGCTGGCCAACTCTGGGCCCAAGGTCCAGCCTGTCTCCGGGGGGCCTCCTGCTCCTGCTCCTGCTCCTGCTCCAGCTCCAGCTCCTACTCCTGCTCCTGCTCTTCTGGGCACAGCCTCCAAATGCCCTCAAGGGCCACAGGCTCCCCTCAAAGCCCAGAAGCCCAAGAAGGGAGCAAGGGTGCACTGGCCAGACTCCAAGTTCTCAGGTCCCCTGCAGGTCTGATTCCCTTTCCCAGCAGCCACCGACACTCACAACCAGAGCACAAAAGCTCCTGTGCTTCCTTACCCCTTCAGCCACACCCATTGCTCCTTTGACTGGAGATCCACCCCATTCTTGAACTGATGCTACCTATTCCCTATAGCCATGTGAGAGAGCATTTTTCATTGTTAAGGACCAAAAAAATAAAACGATCAAATTGCTGATCCTACTGCGACTGAGAATTGATTGTATGAAGGGATTCTATGCCAAGCAACGAAGGGTTTTAAGTGTCCTTTACTGATCACTTAATTGTCCCAATAACCCAGTGTGTCATAGACTACTGAGGTTCAGAGAGGGGACACAACTTGCCCCAAGATCACACAGCTAGTGAATTTCAGAGCTCCCATTCCAAGCCAAGGTTGTCTAATTACCCACTGATGTGAAAATAACTACCACTCCTACCACTACGATGACTTCTGCTTCTTCATTTCTGAGAGAGAGAAAGAGCGAGGGCACACACACATGCAAGCGGGGGAGGGGCAGGGAGACAGAGATTCCTAGACAGCCTTCGACTCAAGTGCACAACCAGACGCTGGGCTGGATTTCACAGACCATGGGACCACGCCCTGAGCCGAAATCAAGAGTCAGACGTTGACCTGACTAAGCCACACAGGCACCCTTCCCTTGTGCAAGGAACTTCTAGGCAAGCTGCTGTAAGGATCCCAGAAGGGCTTGACAAAATTTTCTCATAGGTCACGTTCTAGTTTGGATGCAAGGATTATGGTGATGCCTAGCTGAGGTAAAGTCCCAGCAAAGCATGGAGGGCAGCCTTTCAGGGTCTCCAACGATTCCCTTCGTGGGTACACCTCGTTTTGTGTTCCATACTCTACCACTGGATTAGAGTCAGGAACTCCTGCCTCACTTCGAAAGGACAGAATATGGCCCGAGAGATAGATAGCATGTCCCTTCTGAGGCTCGTAGACAAAGACACTGGTCTCCTCTTGGGCTTGCTCTCGCTCCCTCACCATTGGTTTCGAGGGAAGCCGCCTGCTCCTTGTGGGCTGTATGATGGAGAGGCCCATGTGGCAAGGAATGAATATTTCTTGCTCACCGCAATGGAGGACCTCTGGCTGCTAGGAGCCACCCGAGTGAGCACACAAGCAGATTTCCCGCCAACAAGCCTGGAGATGACTGAAGACCCACATGGCATCTTGACTGCAGCCTTGTGAGAGATCCTGAGACACAGGTCCCTGGCTAGATGCACCTGGATGCCTGGCCCACGGAAACCATATGCGGTTATCAATTGGTGTTGTCGGAAGCCCTCTGGGTTGCGGAAAACATTCAAAAAAGACACAAGGGTGAAGCCACAGTTCTGGCTGCTGACCCACCCCCCCTCTCCTGGGCTTGAAATTCCAGAGAAGTCAAGCGATGGTAGCAACCACTGAGAGATTAGGGTAAACAATGCCAGAAAGAGGTCCTCTATTCTGTTCTCCATGTATCTCTCTGAGAGGACATGCCCTCACCTGATCCACCCGAGCCAATAGGTGGCCCATGCAGGAGGAGACAACTGGCCGTGTGGTCCAAGTCGGCTGAGAGCACTAGACCCAGCGTCGCAGAGCCTCCTTGAAGCCAGAAAAAGAGCCCAGAAGTTCCCTGGTGTCCCTAGAGAAGGCACAGAAATTAGATGAGTTGAAAGCCTGGGACCTGGTCATTGGGCTTCTGGGCAAGAGGGGAGATGGCCTGTGGAAGGGACACTGCCTGCAACCCCTCTTGGACCAGACCCCACCTGTCTGCTTTGGGATACTGAGGATTAAGACGAGAGTGAACTAGTGTAGAAGAGATGGTGTTCTAATGCTTGGCAGGTTTAAAGCGATTGAAATCGTTGACATTCCTATTCTCCTCGTCCTCAGGACCACCATTAAGGGGAAGGGGCCTTCAAAGAAGCAAGAGGAGTTTATCACTTACAGCAGCCCTGTCAAGTGTCAATATCCAACCACTCCAGTCCCTTCCACCCCCTTGGTAGCCCCACTGCTTTCATAAGGACACAGATACATTCCCCTACAGGCTTTGGAGCAAACGTTAAGTTTTGATTTCTCTAAGATAAATGCCATAGTGCCATGACCTGCTCCTATGGCGGTAGCAAGTCTAGTTCTCAAAGAATCTGTGCGGAAGGGTTGAGCCACTCTATTGGACACCTGAAATTGATATTATACTGCATGTGAACGGGAATGTAACTCACGGCTTGGAAAAGGAAAAGAAACTCTTAACTGTTTTCAAGAGTCAGCTCTATCATTTTCCATTCCCAACTGTGATGCGGGAGTGATCCAGTCATTCCACATCCTGCCTTGCATTTGGTGGTGGGGTCTCTCTCTCCCTCTCTGGCGCATTTGGTTTGAATCACTGTGATAGGTGTGCAGTGAGAGCTCACTGGAGTTTTCATTTGAATTGCCCCAATGGCAACTTTCTATGTGGTTTCCATCTGTCTACGCTTTGGTAAAGGTGGCAGGCCCTTTACTTTTTCCCCACCCCCCTTCTATTTCCTTTTGCTAACTAGATTGCATGCTTACTTGGGGATCAAATTCTGAGTTTCCATGCTTCAGACAGGAGTCCTCTATTAGCTATGTGATTTGGACCTATTTCCTCCAAGTTGGTAGCTTGTCTTTTGGGTCTTCTTAAGGAGGTCTTTCACATGGCACAGATTTACAATTCTGATTGTTGGATAAAGTCTAATTAATCAACTTTACCTTAGGGAAAATAATTTGATGTTCGACTGGAGGATTCTTTACCTAGCTTTCCATTCTGGAAATTTTCCCCCACATTTTCCCTATAAGATTTATCATTTTCCATGTAAGGCAGTGATTAATTTTGAGCTACTTTTTAAAATACTCTTTTTTTCTTTTTTTCCTTTGGGAGAGTGAACATGTGCATGAGCGGGCAGGGGCCTGGAGGGAGAAGGGAAAAGAGCATCCTCAAGCAGCCTCGCCAGTGAGCTTGGAGCCTGACTTTGTCCCGGGACGCTGAGAGCTTGACAAGAGCCGAAATCAAGAGCTGGCTGCCGCACAGGCTGCCTCACCCAGGCAGCCTGAGTTAAGTTTTGTATAGGGTTTGATACTTAGATTGTGGTCCCTGGCCTCCTCGTCCTCCACCTCCTCCTCCCCTCTCCCGCTCCCTCTTCTGCTTCTCCTTCTTCTTTGCCTATGCATGTCCACTTGCTCTAGCACCATTTATTCAAAACGCTGTCACTCCTCCACTGAACGGCTTTTTACCTTTGTCAAGGCCCCATTCGACATATGGGTGTAGTTCTCTTTCTGGGTCCCTGATTCTGTTCCACTTATCCATCTTTATTCTGTTCCATTGGTCTAGCTCTTCACCAACACCACGCACTTTTGATTACTGTAGACGAATATCTTGAAATGGGGTAGAAGGATTCTTCTGGTTTTCTTCTTTAGTTTTAGTTTCTCCTCTTTTTCTAGGTCCTAAAATAGAAAGATTATAGTTTTGAGACTCCTTTTCTTTTTAGAGAGAGAGAGAGAGACAGACACAGACACAGAGACAGAGACAGAGAAACGGAAGCGGTGCAGAAAGAGAGAGAGATGATTAAGCAGCCACCATGCCCAGCACCAGCACAATGCAGGTTCAGCCTCACTATCCCAAGGTTGACCATGACCCGAGTCAAAATCAAGAGTTGGACTAACTGACTGAGCCACCCAGATGCTCCTCCTCCTTTCTAATGTATGCATTGAGTGCTAAAAATTGAGCTCTCTGTTGATTTAGCTGTGTCCCATCAATTTTAATACATTGTAGTTTTATTTTCCTTCGGGTCAGTGCACTGAAATTTTATCTTTTGTCTCCGATAATCTAGAAAGTTACTTTCTACGTGTTTAGATTTTGTTATGTTTCTCCCTTTGATATCTAGTTTCATTTTTAACTTTTTTTTATAAGTGTCAAAGTTTAATTCCAAGACAATGCTACATAGGGTTGCATTTTTTTCAGGTCCACAATATAGAGATTCTCCTGCGCTGCCCAACGACTGTTAGCTCCTGTTGCCAGGCACTGATTTGCGTTGGAGTCTCGGGTGCACCTCCCCCACCCCTACTCCCTTCAGCTCCTGTTGCCAGGCACTGGTTTGCATTGGAGACGGAACCCTCGTAGGGGTTCCAAGCAGTTTCTAGTGGCCGAGAGGACACTGGTGATCAGAGACAAAGCCCCCGGGCTCTCTGGAGCCAGCTGGTGGCCATTACAATGTCTCCCCACACAGTTCTGGAGCCGCTGTGGGCTCTCCGGGAACAGCTGTGGGCTTCTGGGTTGCCGATAATCGAACGTTGGCCACATGGGCCACGAGACTCTGGGTTTGGCTGGGAGATCCTCGTGTGCACTGTGTTGCTGGTGTTCATTCCAGTAAAGTGTGGACTCCGCTTAAGAGGAAGAAAGGGGCCCTGTGCCCAGAATGAAGTATCTGGAAAAGACATGGAGAAGACCGACCCGGATGCACCAGCCCATGGAGCCGTCGCATCATCGGAGCACAAGGCCAGTCCTCTCCCACTACAGATCCTTGCTCTGGCTGCCCTGAATCAAGATGTCGGGTACTTTTCTGTGGGAGACGCTACGCAACTGCTGAAGGGAGTTCGGCAAAGGCTGTTGAAGAAGAGCCCTCACCAGCTCACCGATGAAAATCCCATCTGTGGAGCAGCCCAGGACGATGGAGAACCCCCTGCGAGGAATATGCCAGAAGACTTCAAGGACAGCCCTGATCTGCGGGGAAGTGCAGACCCTCTGTCTCAGGACATTGGCAGCTGTGGACTGAGAGGGCAGGAAGAGGCAGGGGAGGCAGGCAGGCCAGAGCTTCCTGACGGAGGTGTGCCGTGGCAGGCCCCCGCTGAGGGCCAGAGCCAACACCACACCCTCAGCCAGATCCTACTGACGGTGATGCATCTGCTAGAGCTCCTTCGAGATCATCTGGAAGGTGGGGGCTCAAGGAGGCAGGTGCAGACTGGCTCCTCCTCCACTGATCACGTGCCCCGTGGGAGCCCCCTGAATCAAGGAAAGCCATCCAGGGCACTGAAGAAGGCACGTCAGGGGAATGAAGAGCTCCCAGGAAACACAACAATCCACCAAGCTGAGCAAGTATCTTTTCACCAGCGAAACAGCCTCCTGGAGAGGGAGATCAGAAGCTGCACCTGAAGCTCGAGGCAGAGCCTAAGCTGTGCGAAGAGCACCTCAAACACCTGGAGAGGAAGATGATGGAGGAGAAGGCACGCTGCCTGCAAGTGAAGAACGAACTCGCCAAGGTGCGCAGGAAGGTGGATGCTGCCCACTGGAACTTAGGCCTCTACAAGAAGATGGCCGACGACCTGCACCGAGAATGGCAGAGAATCTCCTCCTTGCATGACCGAGAGCGCCTCCTGGTGGAGAACAGAAGTGAGGAGAGCCAGAAGGCTGTTCTGTGGGCAGAGAGGGAGTTCCAAAGGCTCAAGGAAGAAAACCATTGCCTCAGGCAGAAGCTGGCCAACTCTGGGCCCAAGGTCCAGCCTGTCTCCGGGGGGCCTCCTGCTCCTGCTCCTGCTCCTGCTCCAGCTCCAGCTCCTACTCCTGCTCCTGCTCTTCTGGGCACAGCCTCCCAATGCCCTCAAGGGCCACAGGCTCCCCTCAAAGCCCAGAAGCCCAAGAAGGGAGCAAGGGTGCACTGGCCAGACTCCAAGTTCTCGGGTCCCCTGCAGGTCTGATTCCCTTTCCCAGCAGCCACCGACACTCACAACCAGAGCACAAAAGCTCCTGTGCTTCCTTACCCCTTCAGCCACACCCATTGCTCCTTTGACTGGAGATCCACCCCATTCTTGAACTGATGCTACCTATTCCCTATAGCCATGTGAGAGAGCATTTTTCATTGTTAAGGACCAAAAAAATAAAACGATCAAATTGCTGATCCTACTGCGACTGAGAATTGATTGTATGAAGGGATTCTATGCCAAGCAACGAAGGGTTTTAAGTGTCCTTTACTGATCACTTAATTGTCCCAATAACCCAGTGTGTCATAGACTACTGAGGTTCAGAGAGGGGACACAACTTGCCCCAAGATCACACAGCTAGTGAATTTCAGAGCTCCCATTCCAAGCCAAGGTTGTCTAATTACCCACTGATGTGAAAATAACTACCACTCCTACCACTACGATGACTTCTGCTTCTTCATTTCTGAGAGAGAGAAAGAGCGAGGGCACACACACATGCAAGCGGGGGAGGGGCAGGGAGACAGAGATTCCTAGACAGCCTTCGACTCAAGTGCACAACCAGACGCTGGGCTGGATTTCACAGACCATGGGACCACGCCCTGAGCCGAAATCAAGAGTCAGACGTTGACCTGACTAAGCCACACAGGCACCCTTCCCTTGTGCAAGGAACTTCTAGGCAAGCTGCTGTAAGGATCCCAGAAGGGCTTGACAAAATTTTCTCATAGGTCACGTTCTAGTTTGGATGCAAGGATTATGGTGATGCCTAGCTGAGGTAAAGTCCCAGCAAAGCATGGAGGGCAGCCTTTCAGGGTCTCCAACGATTCCCTTCGTGGGTACACCTCGTTTTGTGTTCCATACTCTACCACTGGATTAGAGTCAGGAACTCCTGCCTCACTTCGAAA
Organism: Mustela nivalis; assembly: GCF_964662115.1. NCBI lineage: Eukaryota > Metazoa > Chordata > Mammalia > Carnivora > Mustelidae > Mustela > Mustela nivalis. Next base: position 272,589 of record NW_028135790.1, read on the forward strand.
GGACAGAATTAGGCCCGAGAGATAGATAGCATGTCCCTTCTGAGGCTCGTAGACAAAGACACTGGTCTCCTCTTGGGCTTGCTCTCGCTCCCTCACCATTGGTTTCGAGGGAAGCCGCCTGCTCCTTGTGGGCTGTATGTTGGAGAGGCCCATGTGGCAAGGAATGAATATTTCTTGCTCACCGCAATGGAGGACCTCTGGCTGCTAGGAGCCACCCGAGTGAGCACACAAGCAGATTTCCCGCCAACAAGCCTAGAGATGACTGAAGACCCACATGACATCTTGACTGCAGCCTTGTGAGAGATCCTGAGACACAGGTCCCTGGCTAGATGCACCTGGATGCCTGGCCCACGGAAACCATATGCGGTTATCAATTGGTGTTGTCGGAAGCCCTCTGGGTTGCGGAAAACATTCAAAAAAGACACAAGGGTGAAGCCACAGTTCTGGCTGCTGACCCACCCCCCCTCTCCTGGGCTTGAAATTCCAGGGAAGTCAAGCGATGGTAGCAAGCACGGAGAGATTAGGGTAAACAATGCCAGAAAGAGGTCCTCTATTCTGTTCTCCATGTATCTCTCTGAGAGGACATGCCCTCACCTGATCCACTCGAGCCAATAGGTGGCCCATGCAGGAGGAGACAACTGGCCGTGTGGTCCAAGTCGGCTGAGAGCACTAGACCCAGCGTCGCAGAGCCTCCTTGAAGCCAGAAAAAGAGCCCAGAAGTTCCCTGGTGTCCCTAGAGAAGGCACAGAAATTAGATGAGTTGAAAGCCTGGGACCTGGTCATTGGGCTTCTGGGCAAGAGGGGAGATGGCCTGTGGAAGGGACACTGCCTGCAACCCCTCTTGGACCAGACCCCACCTGTCTGCTTTGGGATACTGAGGATTAAGACGAGAGTGAACTAGTGTAGAAGAGATGGTGTTCTAATGCTTGGCAGGTTTAAAGCGATTGAAATCGTTGACATTCCTATTCTCCTCGTCCTCAGGACCACCATTAAGGGTAAGCGGCCTTCAAAGAAGCAAGCGGAGTTTACCACTTACAGCAGCCCTGTCAAGTGTCAATATCCAACCACTCCAGTCCCTTCCACCCCCTTGGCAGCCCCACTGCTTTCATAAGGACACAGATACATTCCCCTACAGGCTTTGGAGCAAACGTTAAGTTTTGATTTCTCTAAGATAAATGCCATAGTGCCATGACCTGCTCCTATGGCGGTAGCAAGTCTAGTTCTCAAAGAATCTGTGTGGAAGGGTTGAGCCACTCTATTGGACACCTGAAATTGATATTATACTGCATGTGAACGGGAATGTAACTCACGGCTTGGAAAAGGAAAAGAAACTCTTAACTGTTTTCAAGAGTCAGCTCTATCATTTTCCATTCCCAACTGTGATGCGGGAGTGATCCAGTCATTCCACATCCTGCCTTGCATTTGGTGGTGGGGTCTCTCTCTCCCTCTCTGGCGCATTTGGTTTGAATCACTGTGATAGGTGTGCAGTGAGAGCTCACTGGAGTTTTCATTTGAATTGCCCCAATGGCAACTTTCTATGTGGTTTCCATCTGTCTACGCTTTGGTAAAGGTGGCAGGCCCTTTACTTTTTCCCCACCCCCCTTCTATTTCCTTTTGCTAACTAGATTGCATGCTTACTTGGGGATCAAATTCTGAGTTTCCATGCTTCAGACAGGAGTCCTCTATTAGCTATGTGATTTGGACCTATTTCCTCCAAGTTGGTAGCTTGTCTTTTGGGTCTTCTTAAGGAGGTCTTTCACACGGCACAGATTTACAATTCTGATTGTTGGATAAAGTCTAATTAATCAACTTTACCTTAGGGAAAATAATTTGATGTTCGACTGGAGGATTCTGTACCTAGCTTTCCATTCTGGAAATTTTTCCCCACATTTTCCCTATAAGATTTATCATTTTCCATGTAAGGCAGTGATTAATTTTGAGCTACTTTTTAAAATACTCTTTTTTTCTTTTTTTCCTTTGGGAGAGTGAACATGTGCATGAGCGGGCAGGGGCCTGGAGGGAGAAGGGAAAAGAGCATCCTCAAGCAGCCTCGCCAGTGAGCTTGGAGCCTGACTTTGTCCCGGGACGCTGAGAGCTTGACAAGAGCCGAAATCAAGAGCTGGCTGCCGCACAGGCTGCCTCACCCAGGCAGCCTGAGTTAAGTTTTGTATAGGGTTTGATACTTAGATTGTGGTCCCCGGCCTCCTCGTCCTCCACCTCCTCCTCCCCTCTCCCGCTCCCTCTTCTGCTTCTCCTTCTTCTTTGCCTATGCATGTCCACTTGCTCTAGCACCATTTATTCAAAACGCTGTCACTCCTCCACTGAACGGCTTTTTACCTTTGTCAAGGCCCCATTCGACATATGGGTGTAGTTCTCTTTCTGGGTCCCTGATTCTGTTCCACTTATCCATCTTTATTCTGTTCCATTCGTCTAGCTCTTCACCAACACCACGCACTTTTGATTACTGTAGACGAATATCTTGAAATGGGGTAGAAGGATTCTTCTGGTTTTCTTCTTTAGTTTTAGTTTCTCCTCTTTTTCTAGGTTCTAAAATAGAAAGATTATAGTTTTGAGACTCCTTTCCTTTTTAGAGAGAGAGAGAGAGATAGACACAGACACAGAGACAGAGACAGAGAAACGGAAGCGGTGCAGAAAGAGAGAGAGATGATTAAGCAGCCACCATGCCCAGCACCAGCACAATGCAGGTTCAGCCTCATTATCCCAAGGTTGACCATGACCCGAGTCAAAATCAAGAGTTGGACTAACTGACTGAGCCACCCAGATGCTCCTCCTCCTTTCTAATGTATGCATTGAGTGCTAAAAATTGAGCTCTCTGTTGATTTAGCTGTGTCCCATCAATTTTAATACGTTGTAGTTTTATTTTCCTTCGGGTCAGTGCACTGAAATTTTATCTTTTGTCTCCGATAATCTAGAAAGTAATTTCTACGTGTTTAGATTTTGTTATCTTTCTCCCTTTGATATCTAGTTTCATTTTTAACTTTTTTTTATAAGTGTCAAAGTTTAATTCCAAGACAATGCTACATAGGGTTGCATTTTTTTCAGGTCCACAATATAAAGATTCTCCTCCGCTGCCCAACTACTGTTAGCTCCTGTTGCCAGGCACTGATTTGCGTTGGAGTCTCGGGTGCACCTCCCCCACCCCTACTCCCTTCAGCTCCTGTTGCCAGGCACTGGTTTGCATTGGAGACGGAACCCTCGTAGGGGTTCCAAGCAGTTTCTAGTGGCCGAGAGGACACTGGTGATCAGAGACAAAGCCCCCAGGCTCTCTGGAGCCAGCTGGTGGCCATTACAATGTCTCCCCACACAGTTCTGGAGCCGCTGTGGGCTCTCCGGGAACAGCTGTGGGCTTCTGGGTTGCCGATAATCGAACGTTGGCCACATGGGCCACGAGACTCTGGGTTTGGCTGGGAGATCCTCGTGTGCACTGTGTTGCTGGTGTTCATTCCAGTAAAGTGTGGACTCCGCTTAAGAGGAAGAAAGGGGCACTGTGCCCAGAATGAAGTATCTGGAAAAGACATGGAGAAGACCGACCCGGATGCACCAGCCCATGGAGCCGTCGCATCATCGGAGCACAAGGCCAGTCCTCTCCCGCTACAGATCCTTGCTCTGGCTGCCCTGAATCAAGATGTCGGGTACTTTTCTGTGGGAGACGCTACGCAACTGCTGAAGGGAGTTCGGCAAAGGCTGTTGAAGAAGAGCCCTCACCAGCTCACCGATGAAAATCCCATCTGTGGAGCAGCCCAGGACGATGGAGAACCCCCTGCGAGGAATATGCCAGAAGACTTCAAGGACAGCCCTGATCTGCGGGGAAGTGCAGACCCTCTGTCTCAGGACATTGGCAGCTGTGGACTGAGAGGGCAGGAAGAGGCAGGGGAGGCAGGCAGGCCAGAGCTTCCTGACGGAGGTGTGCCGTGGCAGGCGCCCGCTGAGGGCCAGAGCAAACACCACACCCTCAGCCAGATCCTACTGACGGTGATGCATCTGCTAGAGCTCCTTCGAGATCATCTGGAAGGTGGGGGCTCAAGGAGGCAGGTGCAGACTGGCTCCTCCTCCACTGATCACGTGCCCCGTGGGAGCCCCCTGAATCAAGGAAAGCCATCCAGGGCACTGAAGAAGGCACGTCAGGGGAATGAAGAGCTCCCAGGAAACACAACAATCCACCAAGCTGAGCAAGTATCTTTTCACCAGCGAAACAGCCTCCTGGAAAGGGAGATTCAGAAGCTGCACCTGAAGCTCGAGGCAGAGCCTAAGCTGTGCGAAGAGCACCTCAAACACCTGGAGAGGAAGATGATGGAGGAGAAGGCACGCTGCCTGCAAGTGAAGAACGAACTCGCCAAGGTGCGCAGGAAGGTGGATGCTGCCCACTGGAACTTAGGCCTCTACAAGAAGATGGCCGACGACCTGCACCTAGAATGGCAGAGAATCTCCTCCTTGCATGACCGAGAGCGCCTCCTGGTGGAGAACAGAAGTGAGGAGAGCCAGAAGGCTGTTCTGTGGGCAGAGAGGGAGTTCCAAAGGCTCAAGGAAGAAAACCATTGCCTCAGGCAGAAGCTGGCCAACTCTGGGCCCAAGGTCCAGCCTGTCTCCGGGGGGCCTCCTGCTCCTGCTCCAGCTCCAGCTCCTACTCCTGCTCCTGCTCTTCTGGGCTCAGCCTCCAAATGCCCTCAAGGGCCACAGGCTCCCCTCAAAGCCCAGAAGCCCAAGAAGGGAGCAAGGGTGCACTGGCCAGACTCCAAGTTCTCGGGTCCCCTGCAGGTCTGATTCCCTTTCCCAGCAGCCACCGACACTCACAACCAGAGCACAAAAGCTCCTGTGCTTCCTTACCCCTTCAGCCACACCCATTGCTCCTTTGACTGGAGATCCACCCCATTCTTGAACTGATGCTACCTATTCCCTATAGCCATGTGAGAGAGCATTTTTCATTGTTAAGGACCAAAAAAATAAAACGATCAAATTGCTGATCCTACTGCGACTGAGAATTGATTGTATGAAGGGATTCTATGCCAAGCAACGAAGGGTTTTAAGTGTCCTTTACTGATCACTTAATTGTCCCAATAACCCAGTGTGTCATAGACTACTGAGGTTCAGAGAGGGGACACAACTTGCCCCAAGATCACACAGCTAGTGAATTTCAGAGCTCCCATTCCAAGCCAAGGTTGTCTAATTACCCACTGATGTGAAAATAACTACCACTCCTACCACTACGATGACTTCTGCTTCTTCATTTCTGAGAGAGAGAAAGAGCGAGGGCACACACACATGCAAGCGGGGGAGGGGCAGGGAGACAGAGATTCCTAGACAGCCTTCGACTCAAGTGCACAACCAGACGCTGGGCTGGATTTCACAGACCATGGGACCACGCCCTGAGCCGAAATCAAGAGTCAGACGTTGACCTGACTAAGCCACACAGGCACCCTTCCCTTGTGCAAGGAACTTCTAGGCAAGCTGCTGTAAGGATCCCAGAAGGGCTTGACAAAATTTTCTCATAGGTCACATTCTAGTTTGGATGCAAGGATTATGGTGATGCCTAGCTGAGGTAAAGTCCCAGCAAAGCATGGAGGGCAGCCTTTCAGGGTCTCCAACGATTCCCTTCGTGGGTACACCTCGTTTTGTGTTCCATACTCTACCACTGGATTAGAGTCAGGAACTCCTGCCTCACTTCGAAAGGACAGAATATGGCCCGAGAGATAGATAGCATGTCCCTTCTGAGGCTCGTAGACAAAGACACTGGTCTCCTCTTGGGCTTGCTCTCGCTCCCTCACCATTGGTTTTGAGGGAAGCCGCCTGCTCCTTGTGGGCTGTATGATGGAGAGGCCCATGTGGCAAGGAATGAATATTTCTTGCTCACCGCAATGGAGGACCTCTGGCTGCTAGGAGCCACCCGAGTGAGCACACAAGCAGATTTCCCGCCAACAAGCCTGGAGATGACTGAAGACCCACATGACATCTTGACTGCAGCCTTGTGAGAGATCCTGAGACACAGGTCCCTGGCTAGATGCACCTGGATGCCTGGCCCACGGAAACCATATGCGGTTATCAATTGGTGTTGTCGGAAGCCCTCTGGGTTGCGGAAAACATTCAAAAAAGACACAAGGGTGAAGCCACAGTTCTGGCTGCTGACCCACCCCCCTATCCTGGGCTTGAAATTCCAGGGAAGTCAAGCGATGGTAGCAAGCACTGAGAGATTAGGGTAAACAATGCCAGAAAGAGGTCCTCTATTCTGTTCTCCATGTATCTCTCTGAGAGGACATGCCCTCACCTGATCCACCCGAGCCAATAGGTGGCCCATGCAGGAGGAGACAACTGGCCGTGTGGTCCAAGTCGGCTGAGAGCACTAGACCCAGCGTCGCAGAGCCTCCTTGAAGCCAGAAAAAGAGCCCAGAAGTTCCCTGGTGTCCCTAGAGAAGGCACAGAAATTAGATGAGTTGAAAGCCTGGGACCTGGTCATTGGGCTTCTGGGCAAGAGGGGAGATGGCCTGTGGAAGGGACACTGCCTGCAACCCCTCTTGGACCAGACCCCACCTGTCTGCTTTGGGATACTGAGGATTAAGACGAGAGTGAACTAGTGTAGAAGAGATGGTGTTCTAATGCTTGGCAGGTTTAAAGCGATTGAAATCGTTGACATTCCTATTCTCCTCGTCCTCAGGACCACCATTAAGGGGAAGGGGCCTTCAAAGAAGCAAGAGGAGTTTACCACTTACAGCAGCCCTGTCAAGTGTCAATATCCAACCACTCCAGTCCCTTCCACCCCCTTGGCAGCCCCACTGCTTTCATAAGGACACAGATACATTCCCCTACAGGCTTTGGAGCAAACGTTAAGTTTTGATTTCTCTAAGATAAATGCCATAGTGCCATGACCTGCTCCTATGGCGGTAGCAAGTCTAGTTCTCAAAGAATCTGTGTGGAAGGGTTGAGCCACTCTATTGGACACCTGAAATTGATATTATACTGCATGTGAACGGGAATGTAACTCACGGCTTGGAAAAGGAAAAGAAACTCTTAACTGTTTTCAAGAGTCAGCTCTATCATTTTCCATTCCCAACTGTGATGCGGGAGTGATCCAGTCATTCCACATCCTGCCTTGCATTTGGTGGTGGGGTCTCTCTCTCCCTCTCTGGCGCATTTGGTTTGAATCACTGTGATAGGTGTGCAGTGAGAGCTCACTGGAGTTTTCATTTGAATTGCCCCAATGGCAACTTTCTATGTGGTTTCCATCTGTCTACGCTTTGGTAAAGGTGGCAGGCCCTTTACTTTTTCCCCACCCCCCTTCTATTTCCTTTTGCTAACTAGATTGCATGCTTACTTGGGGATCAAATTCTGAGTTTCCATGCTTCAGACAGGAGTCCTCTATTAGCTATGTGATTTGGACCTATTTCCTCCAAGTTGGTAGCTTGTCTTTTGGGTCTTCTTAAGGAGGTCTTTCACATGGCACAGATTTACAATTCTGATTGTTGGATAAAGTCTAATTAATCAACTTTACCTTAGGGAAAATAATTTGATGTTCGACTGGAGGATTCTGTACCTAGCTTTCCATTCTGGAAATTTTCCCCCACATTTTCCCTATAAGATTTATCATTTTCCATGTAAGGCAGTGATTAATTTTGAGCTACTTTTTAAAATACTCTTTTTTTCTTTTTTTCCTTTGGGAGAGTGAACATGTGCATGAGCGGGCAGGGGCCTGGAGGGAGAAGGGAAAAGAGCATCCTCAAGCAGCCTCGCCAGTGAGCTTGGAGCCTGACTTTGTCCCGGGACGCTGAGAGCTTGACAAGAGCCGAAATCAAGAGCTGGCTGCCGCACAGGCTGCCTCACCCAGGCAGCCTGAGTTAAGTTTTGTATAGGGTTTGATACTTAGATTGTGGTCCCCGGCCTCCTCGTCCTCCACCTCCTCCTCCCCTCTCCCGCTCCCTCTTCTGCTTCTCCTTCTTCTTTGCCTATGCATGTCCACTTGCTCTAGCACCATTTATTCAAAACGCTGTCACTCCTCCACTGAACGGCTTTTTACCTTTGTCAAAGCCCCATTCGACATATGGGTGTAGTTCTCTTTCTGGGTCCCTGATTCTGTTCCACTTATCCATCTTTATTCTATTCCATTGGTCTAGCTCTTCACCAACACCACGCACTATTGATTACTGTAGACGAATATCTTGAAATGGGGTAGAAGGATTCTTCTGGTTTTCTTCTTTAGTTTTAGTTTCTCCTCTTTTTCTAGGTTCTAAAATAGAAAGATTATAGTTTTGAGACTCCTTTTCTTTTTAGAGAGAGAGAGAGAGATAGACACAGAGACAGAGACAGAGACAGAGACAGAGACAGAGAAACGGAAGCGGTGCAGAAAGAGAGAGAGATGATTAAGCAGCCACCATGCCCAGCACCAGCTCAATGCAGGTTCAGCCTCACTATCCCAAGGTTGACCATGACCCGAGTCAAAATCAAGAGTTGGACTAACTGACTGAGCCACCCAGATGCTCCTCCTCCTTTCTAATGTATGCATTGAGTGCTAAAAATGGAGCTCTCTGTTGATTTAGCTGTGTCCCATCAATTTTAATACGTTGTAGTTTTATTTTCTTCGGGTCAGTGCACTGAAATTTTATCTTTTGTCTCCAATAATCTAGAAAGTTACTTTCTACGTGTTTAGATTTTGTTATGTTTCTCCCTTTGATATCTAGTTTCATTTTTAACTTTTTTTTATAAGTGTCAAAGTTTAATTCCAAGACAATGCTACATAGGGTTGCATTTTTTTCAGGTACACAATATAGAGATTCTCCTCCGCTGCCCAAGGACTGTTAGCTCCTGTTGCCAGGCACTGATTTGCGTTGGAGTCTCGGGTGCACCTCCCCCACCCCTACTCCCTTCAGCTCCTGTTGTTGCCAGGCACTGGTTTGCATTGGAGACGGAACCCTCGTAGGGGTTCCAAGCAGTTTCTAGTGGCCGAGAGGACACTGGTGATCAGAGACAAAGCCCCCAGGCTCTCTGGAGCCAGCTGGTGGCCATTACAATGTCTCCCCACACAGTTCTGGAGCCGCTGTGGGCTCTCCGGAAACAGCTGTGGGCTTCTGGGTTGCCGATAATCGAACGTTGGCCACATGGGCCACGAGACTCTGGGTTTGGCTGGGAGATCCTCGTGTGCACTGTGTTGCTGGTGTTCATTCCAGTAAAGTGTGGACTCCGCTTAAGAGGAAGAAAGGGGCACTGTGCCCAGAATGAAGTATCTGGAAAAGACATGGAGAAGACCGACCCGGATGCACCAGCCCATGGAGCCGTCGCATCATCGGAGCACAAGGCCAGTCCTCTCCCGCTACAGATCCTTGCTCTGGCTGCCCTGAATCAAGATGTCGGGTACTTTTCTGTGGGAGACGCTACGCAACTGCTGAAGGGAGTTCGGCAAAGGCTGTTGAAGAAGAGCCCTCACCAGCTCACCGATGAAAATCCCATCTGTGGAGCAGCCCAGGATGATGGAGAACTCCCTGCGAGGAATATGCCAGAAGACTTCAAGGACAGCCCTGATCTGCGGGGAAGTGCAGACCCTCTGTCTCAGGACATTGGCAGCTGTGGACTGAGAGGGCAGGAAGAGGCAGGGGAGGCAGGCAGGCCAGAGCTTCCTGACGGAGGTGTGCCGTGGCAGGCCCCCGCTGAGGGCCAGAGCCAACACCACACCCTCAGCCAGATCCTACTGACGGTGATGCATCTGCTAGAGCTCCTTCGAGATCATCTGGAAGGTGGGGGCTCAAGGAGGCAGGTGCAGACTGGCTCCTCCTCCACTGATCACGTGCCCCGTGGGAGCCCCCTGAATCAAGGAAAGCCATCCAGGGCACTGAAGAAGGCACGTCAGGGGAATGAAGAGCTCCCAGGAAACACAACAATCCACCAAGCGGAGCAAGTATCTTTTCACCAGCGAAACAGCCTCCTGGAAAGGGAGATTCAGAAGCTGCACCTGAAGCTCGAGGCAGAGCCTTAAGCTGTGCGAAGAGCACCTCAAACACCTGGAGAGGAAGATGATGGAGGAGAAGGCACGCTGCCCGCAAGTGAAGAACGAACTCGCCAAGGTGCGCAGGAAGGTGGATGCTGCCCACTGGAACTTAGGCCTCTACAAGAAGATGGCCGACGACCTGCACCGAGAATGGCAGAGAATCTCCTCCTTGCATGACCGAGAGCGCCTCCTGGTGGAGAACAGAAGTGAGGAGAGCCAGAAGGCTGTTCTGTGGGCAGAGAGGGAGTTCCAAAGGCTCAAGGAAGAAAACCATTGCCTCAGGCAGAAGCTGGCCAACTCTGGGCCCAAGGTCCAGCCTGTCTCCGGGGGGCCTCCTGCTCCTGCTCCTGCTCCTGCTCCAGCTCCAGCTCCTACTCCTGCTCCTGCTCTTCTGGGCACAGCCTCCAAATGCCCTCAAGGGCCACAGGCTCCCCTCAAAGCCCAGAAGCCCAAGAAGGGAGCAAGGGTGCACTGGCCAGACTCCAAGTTCTCGGGTCCCCTGCAGGTCTGATTCCCTTTCCCAGCAGCCACCGACACTCACAACCAGAGCACAAAAGCTCCTGTGCTTCCTTACCCCTTCAGCCACACCCATTGCTCCTTTGACTGGAGATCCACCCCATTCTTGAACTGATGCTACCTATTCCCTATAGCCATGTGAGAGAGCATTTTTCATTGTTAAGGACCAAAAAAATAAAACGATCAAATTGCTGATCCTACTGCGACTGAGAATTGATTGTATGAAGGGATTCTATGCCAAGCAACGAAGGGTTTTAAGTGTCCTTTACTGATCACTTAATTGTCCCAATAACCCAGTGTGTCATAGACTACTGAGGTTCAGAGAGGGGACACAACTTGCCCCAAGATCACACAGCTAGTGAATTTCAGAGCTCCCATTCCAAGCCAAGGTTGTCTAATTACCCACTGATGTGAAAATAACTACCACTCCTACCACTACGATGACTTCTGCTTCTTCATTTCTGAGAGAGAGAAAGAGCGAGGGCACACACACATGCAAGCGGGGGAGGGGCAGGGAGACAGAGACTCCTAGACAGCCTTCGACTCAAGTGCACAACCAGACGCTGGGCTGGATTTCACACACCATGGGACCACGCCCTGAGCCGAAATCAAGAGTCAGACGTTGACCTGACTAAGCCACACAGGCACCCTTCCCTTGTGCAAGGAACTTCTAGGCAAGCTGCTGTAAGGATCCCAGAAGGGCTTGACAAAATTTTCTCATAGGTCACGTTCTAGTTTGGATGCAAGGATTATGGTGATGCCTAGCTGAGGTAAAGTCCCAGCAAAGCATGGAGGGCAGCCTTTCAGGGTCTCCAACGATTCCCTTCGTGGGTACACCTCGTTTTGTGTTCCATACTCTACCACTGGATTAGAGTCAGGAACTCCTGCCTCACTTCGAAAGGACAGAATATGGCCCGAGAGATAGATAGCATGTCCCTTCTGAGGCTCGTAGACAAAGACACTGGTCTCCTCTTGGGCTTGCTCTCGCTCCCTCACCATTGGTTTCGAGGGAAGCCACCTGCTCCTTGTGGGCTGTATGATGGAGAGGCCCATGTGGCAAGGAATGAATATTTCTTGCTCACCGCAATGGAGGACCTCTGGCTGCTAGGAGCCACCCGAGTGAGCACACAAGCAGATTTACCGCCAACAAGCCTGGAGATGACTGAAGACCCACATGACATCTTGACTGCAGCCTTGTGAGAGATCCTGAGACACAGGTCCCTAGCTAGATGCACCTGGATGCCTGGCCCACGGAAACCATATGCGGTTATCAATTGGTGTTGTCGGAAGCCCTCTGGGTTGCGGAAAACATTCAAAAAAGACACAAGGGTGAAGCCACAGTTCTGGCTGCTGACCCACCCCCCCTCTCCTGGGCTTGAAATTCCAGGGAAGTCAAGCGATGGTAGCAACCACTGAGAGATTAGGGTAAACAATGCCAGAAAGAGGTCCTCTCTTCTGTTCTCCATGTATCTCTCTGAGAGGACATGCCCTCACCTGATCCACCCGAGCCAATAGGTGGCCCATGCAGGAGGAGACAACTGGCCGTGTGGTCCACGTCGGCTGAGAGCACTAGACCCAGCGTCGCAGAGCCTCCTTGAAGCCAGAAAAAGAGCCCAGAAGTTCCCTGGTGTCCCTAGAGAAGGCACAGAAATTAGATGAGTTGAAAGCCTGGGACCTGGTCATTGGGCTTCTGGGCAAGAGGGGAGATGGCCTGTGGAAGGGACACTGCCTGCAACCCCTCTTGGACCAGACCCCACCTGTCTGCTTTGGGATACTGAGGATTAAGACGAGAGTGAACTAGTGTAGAAGAGATGGTGTTCTAATGCTTGGCAGGTTTAAAGCGATTGAAATCGTTGACATTCCTATTCTCCTCGTCCTCAGGACCACCATTAAGGGGAAGCGGCCTTCAAAGAAGCAAGAGGAGTTTATCACTTACAGCAGCCCTGTCAAGTGTCAATATCCAACCACTCCAGTCCCTTCCACCCCCTTGGCAGCCCCACTGCTTTCATAAGGACACAGATACATTCCCCTACAGGCTTTGGAGCAAACGTTAAGTTTTGATTTCTCTAAGATAAATGCCATAGTGCCATGACCTGCTCCTATGGCGGTAGCAAGTCTAGTTCTCAAAGAATCTGTGTGGAAGGGTTGAGCCACTCTATTGGACACCTGAAATTGATATTATACTGCATGTGAATGGGAATGTAACTCACGGCTTGGAAAAGGAAAAGAAACTCTTAACTGTTTTCAAGAGTCAGCTCTATCATTTTCCATTCCCAACTGTGATGCGGGAGTGATCCAGTCATTCCACATCCTGCCTTGCATTTGGTGGTGGGGTCTCTCTCTCCCTCTCTGGCGCATTTGGTTTGAATCACTGTGATAGGTGTGCAGTGAGAGCTCACTGGAGTTTTCATTTGAATTGCCCCAATGGCAACTTTCTATGTGGTTTCCATCTGTCTACGCTTTGGTAAAGGTGGCAGGCCCTTTACTTTTTCCCCACCCCCCTTCTATTTCCTTTTGCTAACTAGATTGCATGCTTACTTGGGGATCAAATTCTGAGTTTCCATGCTTCAGACAGGAGTCCTCTATTAGCTATGTGATTTGGACCTATTTCCTCCAAGTTGGTAGCTTGTCTTTTGGGTCTTCTTAAGGAGGTCTTTCACATGGCACAGATTTACAATTCTGATTGTTGGATAAAGTCTAATTAATCAACTTTACCTTAGGGAAAATAATTTGATGTTCGACTGGAGGATTCTGTACCTAGCTTTCCATTCTGGAAATTTTCCCCCACATTTTCCCTATAAGATTTATCATTTTCCATGTAAGGCAGTGATTAATTTTGAGCTACTTTTTAAAATACTCTTTTTTTCTTTTTTTCCTTTGGGAGAGTGAACATGTGCATGAGCGGGCAGGGGCCTGGAGGGAGAAGGGAAAAGAGCATCCTCAAGCAGCCTCGCCAGTGAGCTTGGAGCCTGACTTTGTCCCGGGACGCTGAGAGCTTGACAAGAGCCGAAATCAAGAGCTGGCTGCCGCACAGGCTGCCTCACCCAGGCAGCCTGAGTTAAGTTTTGTATAGGGTTTGATACTTAGATTGTGGTCCCCGGCCTCCTCGTCCTCCACCTCCTCCTCCCCTCTCCCGCTCCCTCTTCTGCTTCTCCTTCTTCTTTGCCTATGCATGTCCACTTGCTCTAGCACCATTTATTCAAAACGCTGTCACTCCTCCACTGAACGGCTTTTTACCTTTGTCAAAGCCCCATTCGACATATGGGTGTAGTTCTCTTTCTGGGTCCCTGATTCTGTTCCACTTATCCATCTTTATTCTATTCCATTGGTCTAGCTCTTCACCAACACCACGCACTATTGATTACTGTAGACGAATATCTTGAAATGGGGTAGAAGGATTCTTCTGGTTTTCTTCTTTAGTTTTAGTTTCTCCTCTTTTTCTAGGTTCTAAAATAGAAAGATTATAGTTTTGAGACTCCTTTTCTTTTTAGAGAGAGAGAGAGAGATAGACACAGAGACAGAGACAGAGACAGAGACAGAGAAACGGAAGCGGTGCAGAAAGAGAGAGAGATGATTAAGCAGCCACCATGCCCAGCACCAGCACAATGCAGGTTCAGCCTCACTATCCCAAGGTTGACCATGACCCGAGTCAAAATCAAGAGTTGGACTAACTGACTGAGCCACCCAGATGCTCCTCCTCCTTTCTAATGTATGCATTGAGTGCTAAAAATGGAGCTCTCTGTTGATTTAGCTGTGTCCCATCAATTTTAATACGTTGTAGTTTTATTTTCCTTCGGGTCAGTGCACTGAAATTTTATCTTTTGTCTCCGATAATCTAGAAAGTTACTTTCTACGTGTTTAGATTTTGTTGTTTCTCCCTTTGATATCTAGTTTCATTTTTAACTTTTTTTTATAAGTGTCAAAGTTTAATTCCAAGACAATGCTACATAGGGTTGCATTTTTTTCAGGTCCACAATATAGAGATTCTCCTCCGCTGCCCAAGGACTGTTAGCTCCTGTTGCCAGACACTGATTTGCGTTGGAGTCTCGGGTGCACCTCCCCCACCCCTACTCCCTTCAGCTCCTGTTGTTGCCAGGCACTGGTTTGCATTGGAGACGGAACCCTCGTAGGGGTTCCAAGCAGTTTCTAGTGGCCGAGAGGACACTGGTGATCAGAGACAAAGCCCCCAGGCTCTCTGGAGCCAGCTGGTGGCCATTACAATGTCTCCCCACACAGTTCTGGAGCCGCTGTGGGCTCTCCAGGAACAGCTGTGGGCTTCTGGGTTGCCGATAATCGAACGTTGGCCACATGGGCCACGAGACTCTGGGTTTGGCTGGGAGATCCTCGTGTGCACTGTGTTGCTGGTGTTCATTCCAGTAAAGTGTGGACTCCGCTTAAGAGGAAGAAAGGGGCACTGTGCCCAGAATGAAGTATCTGGAAAAGACATGGAGAAGACCGACCCGGATGCACCAGCCCATGGAGCCGTCGCATCATCGGAGCACAAGGCCAGTCCTCTCCCGCTACAGATCCTTGCTCTGGCTGCCCTGAATCAAGATGTCGGGTACTTTTCTGTGGGAGATGCTACGCAACTGCTGAAGGGAGTTCGGCAAAGGCTGTTGAAGAAGAGCCCTCACCAGCTCACCGATGAAAATCCCATCTGTGGAGCAGCCCAGGATGATGGAGAACCCCCTGCGAGGAATATGCCAGAAGACTTCAAGGACAGCCCTGATCTGCGGGGAAGTGCAGACCCTCTGTCTCAGGACATTGGCAGCTGTGGACTGAGAGGGCAGGAAGAGGCAGGGGAGGCAGGCAGGCCAGAGCTTCCTGACGGAGGTGTGCCGTGGCAGGCCCCCGCTGAGGGCCAGAGCCAACACCACACCCTCAGCCAGATCCTACTGACGGTGATGCATCTGCTAGAGCTCCTTCGAGATCATCTGGAAGGTGGGGGCTCAAGGAGGCAGGTGCAGACTGGCTCCTCCTCCACTGATCACGTGCCCCGTGGGAGCCCCCTGAATCAAGGAAAGCCATCCAGGGCACTGAAGAAGGCACGTCAGGGGAATGAAGAGCTCCCAGGAAACACAACAATCCACCAAGCTGAGCAAGTATCTTTTCACCAGCGAAACAGCCTCCTGGAGAGGGAGATTCAGAAGCTGCACCTGAAGCTCGAGGCAGAGCCTAAGCTGTGCGAAGAGCACCTCAAACACCTGGAGAGGAAGATGATGGAGGAGAAGGCACGCTGCCCGCAAGTGAAGAACGAACTCGCCAAGGTGCGCAGGAAGGTGGATGCTGCCCACTGGAACTTAGGCCTCTACAAGAAGATGGCCGACGACCTGCACCGAGAATGGCAGAGAATCTCCTCCTTGCATGACCGAGAGCGCCTCCTGGTGGAGAACAGAAGTGAGGAGAGCCAGAAGGCTGTTCTGTGGGCAGAGAGGGAGTTCCAAAGGCTCAAGGAAGAAAACCATTGCCTCAGGCAGAAGCTGGCCAACTCTGGGCCCAAGGTCCAGCCTGTCTCCGGGGGGCCTCCTGCTCCTGCTCCTGCTCCTGCTCCAGCTCCAGCTCCTACTCCTGCTCCTGCTCTTCTGGGCACAGCCTCCAAATGCCCTCAAGGGCCACAGGCTCCCCTCAAAGCCCAGAAGCCCAAGAAGGGAGCAAGGGTGCACTGGCCAGACTCCAAGTTCTCGGGTCCCCTGCAGGTCTGATTCCCTTTCCCAGCAGCCACCGACACTCACAACCAGAGCACAAAAGCTCCTGTGCTTCCTTACCCCTTCAGCCACACCCATTGCTCCTTTGACTGGAGATCCACCCCATTCTTGAACTGATGCTACCTATTCCCTATAGCCATGTGAGAGAGCATTTTTCATTGTTAAGGACCAAAAAAATAAAACGATCAAATTGCTGATCCTACTGCGACTGAGAATTGATTGTATGAAGGGATTCTATGCCAAGCAACGAAGGGTTTTAAGTGTCCTTTACTGATCACTTAATTGTCCCAATAACCCAGTGTGTCATAGACTACTGAGGTTCAGAGAGGGGACACAACTTGCCCCAAGATCACACAGCTAGTGAATTTCAGAGCTCCCATTCCAAGCCAAGGTTGTCTAATTACCCACTGATGTGAAAATAACTACCACTCCTACCACTACGATGACTTCTGCTTCTTCATTTCTGAGAGAGAGAAAGAGCGAGGGCACACACACATGCAAGCGGGGGAGGGGCAGGGAGAGAGAGATTCCTAGACAGCCTTCGACTCAAGTGCACAACCAGACGCTGGGCTGGATTTCACACACCATGGGACCACGCCCTGAGCCGAAATCAAGAGTCAGACGTTGACCTGACTAAGCCACACAGGCACCCTTCCCTTGTGCAAGGAACTTCTAGGCAAGCTGCTGTAAGGATCCCAGAAGGGCTTGACAAAATTTTCTCATAGGTCACGTTCTAGTTTGGATGCAAGGATTATGGTGATGCCTAGCTGAGGTAAAGTCCCAGCAAAGCATGGAGGGCAGCCTTTCAGGGTCTCCAACGATTCCCTTCGTGGGTACACCTCGTTTTGTGTTCCATACTCTACCACTGGATTAGAGTCAGGAACTCCTGCCTCACTTCGAAAGGACAGAATATGGCCCGAGAGATAGATAGCATGTCCCTTCTGAGGCTCGTAGACAAAGACACTGGTCTCCTCTTGGGCTTGCTCTCGCTCCCTCACCATTGGTTTCGAGGGAAGCCACCTGCTCCTTGTGGGCTGTATGATGGAGAGGCCCATGTGGCAAGGAATGAATATTTCTTGCTCACCGCAATGGAGGACCTCTGGCTGCTAGGAGCCACCCGAGTGAGCACACAAGCAGATTTCCCGCCAACAAGCCTGGAGATGACTGAAGACCCACATGACATCTTGACTGCAGCCTTGTGAGAGATCCTGAGACACAGGTCCCTAGCTAGATGCACCTGGATGCCTGGCCCACGGAAACCATATGCGGTTATCAATTGGTGTTGTCGGAAGCCCTCTGGGTTGCGGAAAACATTCAAAAAAGACACAAGGGTGAAGCCACAGTTCTGGCTGCTGACCCACCCCCCCTCTCCTGGGCTTGAAATTCCAGGGAAGTCAAGCGATGGTAGCAACCACTGAGAGATTAGGGTAAACAATGCCAGAAAGAGGTCCTCTCTTCTGTTCTCCATGTATCTCTCTGAGAGGACATGCCCTCACCTGATCCACCCGAGCCAATAGGTGGCCCATGCAGGAGGAGACAACTGGCCGTGTGGTCCACGTCGGCTGAGAGCACTAGACCCAGCGTCGCAGAGCCTCCTTGAAGCCAGAAAAAGAGCCCAGAAGTTCCCTGGTGTCCCTAGAGAAGGCACAGAAATTAGATGAGTTGAAAGCCTGGGACCTGGTCATTGGGCTTCTGGGCAAGAGGGGAGATGGCCTGTGGAAGGGACACTGCCTGCAACCCCTCTTGGACCAGACCCCACCTGTCTGCTTTGGGATACTGAGGATTAAGACGAGAGTGAACTAGTGTAGAAGAGATGGTGTTCTAATGCTTGGCAGGTTTAAAGCGATTGAAATCGTTGACATTCCTATTCTCCTCGTCCTCAGGACCACCATTAAGGGGAAGCGGCCTTCAAAGAAGCAAGAGGAGTTTATCACTTACAGCAGCCCTGTCAAGTGTCAATATCCAACCACTCCAGTCCCTTCCACCCCCTTGGCAGCCCCACTGCTTTCATAAGGACACAGATACATTCCCCTACAGGCTTTGGAGCAAACGTTAAGTTTTGATTTCTCTAAGATAAATGCCATAGTGCCATGACCTGCTCCTATGGCGGTAGCAAGTCTAGTTCTCAAAGAATCTGTGTGGAAGGGTTGAGCCACTCTATTGGACACCTGAAATTGATATTATACTGCATGTGAATGGGAATGTAACTCACGGCTTGGAAAAGGAAAAGAAACTCTTAACTGTTTTCAAGAGTCAGCTCTATCATTTTCCATTCCCAACTGTGATGCGGGAGTGATCCAGTCATTCCACATCCTGCCTTGCATTTGGTGGTGGGGTCTCTCTCTCCCTCTCTGGCGCATTTGGTTTGAATCACTGTGATAGGTGTGCAGTGAGAGCTCACTGGAGTTTTCATTTGAATTGCCCCAATGGCAACTTTCTATGTGGTTTCCATCTGTCTACGCTTTGGTAAAGGTGGCAGGCCCTTTACTTTTTCCCCACCCCCCTTCTATTTCCTTTTGCTAACTAGATTGCATGCTTACTTGGGGATCAAATTCTGAGTTTCCATGCTTCAGACAGGAGTCCTCTATTAGCTATGTGATTTGGACCTATTTCCTCCAAGTTGGTAGCTTGTCTTTTGGGTCTTCTTAAGGAGGTCTTTCACATGGCACAGATTTACAATTCTGATTGTTGGATAAAGTCTAATTAATCAACTTTACCTTAGGGAAAATAATTTGATGTTCGACTGGAGGATTCTGTACCTAGCTTTCCATTCTGGAAATTTTCCCCCACATTTTCCCTATAAGATTTATCATTTTCCATGTAAGGCAGTGATTAATTTTGAGCTACTTTTTAAAATACTCTTTTTTTCTTTTTTTCCTTTGGGAGAGTGAACATGTGCATGAGCGGGCAGGGGCCTGGAGGGAGAAGGGAAAAGAGCATCCTCAAGCAGCCTCGCCAGTGAGCTTGGAGCCTGACTTTGTCCCGGGACGCTGAGAGCTTGACAAGAGCCGAAATCAAGAGCTGGCTGCCGCACAGGCTGCCTCACCCAGGCAGCCTGAGTTAAGTTTTGTATAGGGTTTGATACTTAGATTGTGGTCCCCGGCCTCCTCGTCCTCCACCTCCTCCTCCCCTCTCCCGCTCCCTCTTCTGCTTCTCCTTCTTCTTTGCCTATGCATGTCCACTTGCTCTAGCACCATTTATTCAAAACGCTGTCACTCCTCCACTGAACGGCTTTTTACCTTTGTCAAAGCCCCATTCGACATATGGGTGTAGTTCTCTTTCTGGGTCCCTGATTCTGTTCCACTTATCCATCTTTATTCTATTCCATTGGTCTAGCTCTTCACCAACACCACGCACTATTGATTACTGTAGACGAATATCTTGAAATGGGGTAGAAGGATTCTTCTGGTTTTCTTCTTTAGTTTTAGTTTCTCCTCTTTTTCTAGGTTCTAAAATAGAAAGATTATAGTTTTGAGACTCCTTTTCTTTTTAGAGAGAGAGAGAGAGATAGACACAGAGACAGAGACAGAGACAGAGACAGAGAAACGGAAGCGGTGCAGAAAGAGAGAGAGATGATTAAGCAGCCACCATGCCCAGCACCAGCACAATGCAGGTTCAGCCTCACTATCCCAAGGTTGACCATGACCCGAGTCAAAATCAAGAGTTGGACTAACTGACTGAGCCACCCAGATGCTCCTCCTCCTTTCTAATGTATGCATTGAGTGCTAAAAATGGAGCTCTCTGTTGATTTAGCTGTGTCCCATCAATTTTAATACGTTGTAGTTTTATTTTCCTTCGGGTCAGTGCACTGAAATTTTATCTTTTGTCTCCGATAATCTAGAAAGTTACTTTCTACGTGTTTAGATTTTGTTGTTTCTCCCTTTGATATCTAGTTTCATTTTTAACTTTTTTTTATAAGTGTCAAAGTTTAATTCCAAGACAATGCTACATAGGGTTGCATTTTTTTCAGGTCCACAATATAGAGATTCTCCTCCGCTGCCCAAGGACTGTTAGCTCCTGTTGCCAGACACTGATTTGCGTTGGAGTCTCGGGTGCACCTCCCCCACCCCTACTCCCTTCAGCTCCTGTTGTTGCCAGGCACTGGTTTGCATTGGAGACGGAACCCTCGTAGGGGTTCCAAGCAGTTTCTAGTGGCCGAGAGGACACTGGTGATCAGAGACAAAGCCCCCAGGCTCTCTGGAGCCAGCTGGTGGCCATTACAATGTCTCCCCACACAGTTCTGGAGCCGCTGTGGGCTCTCCAGGAACAGCTGTGGGCTTCTGGGTTGCCGATAATCGAACGTTGGCCACATGGGCCACGAGACTCTGGGTTTGGCTGGGAGATCCTCGTGTGCACTGTGTTGCTGGTGTTCATTCCAGTAAAGTGTGGACTCCGCTTAAGAGGAAGAAAGGGGCACTGTGCCCAGAATGAAGTATCTGGAAAAGACATGGAGAAGACCGACCCGGATGCACCAGCCCATGGAGCCGTCGCATCATCGGAGCACAAGGCCAGTCCTCTCCCGCTACAGATCCTTGCTCTGGCTGCCCTGAATCAAGATGTCGGGTACTTTTCTGTGGGAGACGCTACGCAACTGCTGAAGGGAGTTCGGCAAAGGCTGTTGAAGAAGAGCCCTCACCAGCTCACCGATGAAAATCCCATCTGTGGAGCAGCCCAGGATGATGGAGAACCCCCTGCGAGGAATATGCCAGAAGACTTCAAGGACAGCCCTGATCTGCGGGGAAGTGCAGACCCTCTGTCTCAGGACATTGGCAGCTGTGGACTGAGAGGGCAGGAAGAGGCAGGGGAGGCAGGCAGGCCAGAGCTTCCTGACGGAGGTGTGCCGTGGCAGGCCCCCGCTGAGGGCCAGAGCCAACACCACACCCTCAGCCAGATCCTACTGACGGTGATGCATCTGCTAGAGCTCCTTCGAGATCATCTGGAAGGTGGGGGCTCAAGGAGGCAGGTGCAGACTGGCTCCTCCTCCACTGATCACGTGCCCCGTGGGAGCCCCCTGAATCAAGGAAAGCCATCCAGGGCACTGAAGAAGGCACGTCAGGGGAATGAAGAGCTCCCAGGAAACACAACAATCCACCAAGCTGAGCAAGTATCTTTTCACCAGCGAAACAGCCTCCTGGAGAGGGAGATTCAGAAGCTGCACCTGAAGCTCGAGGCAGAGCCTAAGCTGTGCGAAGAGCACCTCAAACACCTGGAGAGGAAGATGATGGAGGAGAAGGCACGCTGCCTGCAAGTGAAGAACGAACTCGCCAAGGTGCGCAGGAAGGTGGATGCTGCCCACTGGAACTTAGGCCTCTACAAGAAGATGGCCGACGACCTGCACCGAGAATGGCAGAGAATCTCCTCCTTGCATGACCGAGAGCGCCTCCTGGTGGAGAACAGAAGTGAGGAGAGCCAGAAGGCTGTTCTGTGGGCAGAGAGGGAGTTCCAAAGGCTCAAGGAAGAAAACCATTGCCTCAGGCAGAAGCTGGCCAACTCTGGGCCCAAGGTCCAGCCTGTCTCCGGGGGGCCTCCTGCTCCTGCTCCTGCTCCTGCTCCAGCTCCAGCTCCTACTCCTGCTCCTGCTCTTCTGGGCACAGCCTCCAAATGCCCTCAAGGGCCACAGGCTCCCCTCAAAGCCCAGAAGCCCAAGAAGGGAGCAAGGGTGCACTGGCCAGACTCCAAGTTCTCGGGTCCCCTGCAGGTCTGATTCCCTTTCCCAGCAGCCACCGACACTCACAACCAGAGCACAAAAGCTCCTGTGCTTCCTTACCCCTTCAGCCACACCCATTGCTCCTTTGACTGGAGATCCACCCCATTCTTGAACTGATGCTACCTATTCCCTATAGCCATGTGAGAGAGCATTTTTCATTGTTAAGGACCAAAAAAATAAAACGATCAAATTGCTGATCCTACTGCGACTGAGAATTGATTGTATGAAGGGATTCTATGCCAAGCAACGAAGGGTTTTAAGTGTCCTTTACTGATCACTTAATTGTCCCAATAACCCAGTGTGTCATAGACTACTGAGGTTCAGAGAGGGGACACAACTTGCCCCAAGATCACACAGCTAGTGAATTTCAGAGCTCCCATTCCAAGCCAAGGTTGTCTAATTACCCACTGATGTGAAAATAACTACCACTCCTACCACTACGATGACTTCTGCTTCTTCATTTCTGAGAGAGAGAAAGAGCGAGGGCACACACACATGCAAGCGGGGGAGGGGCAGGGAGAGAGAGATTCCTAGACAGCCTTCGACTCAAGTGCACAACCAGACGCTGGGCTGGATTTCACACACCATGGGACCACGCCCTGAGCCGAAATCAAGAGTCAGACGTTGACCTGACTAAGCCACACAGGCACCCTTCCCTTGTGCAAGGAACTTCTAGGCAAGCTGCTGTAAGGATCCCAGAAGGGCTTGACAAAATTTTCTCATAGGTCACGTTCTAGTTTGGATGCAAGGATTATGGTGATGCCTAGCTGAGGTAAAGTCCCAGCAAAGCATGGAGGGCAGCCTTTCAGGGTCTCCAACGATTCCCTTCGTGGGTACACCTCGTTTTGTGTTCCATACTCTACCACTGGATTAGAGTCAGGAACTCCTGCCTCACTTCGAAAGGACAGAATATGGCCCGAGAGATAGATAGCATGTCCCTTCTGAGGCTCGTAGACAAAGACACTGGTCTCCTCTTGGGCTTGCTCTCGCTCCCTCACCATTGGTTTCGAGGGAAGCCACCTGCTCCTTGTGGGCTGTATGATGGAGAGGCCCATGTGGCAAGGAATGAATATTTCTTGCTCACCGCAATGGAGGACCTCTGGCTGCTAGGAGCCACCCGAGTGAGCACACAAGCAGATTTCCCGCCAACAAGCCTGGAGATGACTGAAGACCCACATGACATCTTGACTGCAGCCTTGTGAGAGATCCTGAGACACAGGTCCCTAGCTAGATGCACCTGGATGCCTGGCCCACGGAAACCATATGCGGTTATCAATTGGTGTTGTCGGAAGCCCTCTGGGTTGCGGAAAACATTCAAAAAAGACACAAGGGTGAAGCCACAGTTCTGGCTGCTGACCCACCCCCCCTCTCCTGGGCTTGAAATTCCAGGGAAGTCAAGCGATGGTAGCAACCACTGAGAGATTAGGGTAAACAATGCCAGAAAGAGGTCCTCTCTTCTGTTCTCCATGTATCTCTCTGAGAGGACATGCCCTCACCTGATCCACCCGAGCCAATAGGTGGCCCATGCAGGAGGAGACAACTGGCCGTGTGGTCCACGTCGGCTGAGAGCACTAGACCCAGCGTCGCAGAGCCTCCTTGAAGCCAGAAAAAGAGCCCAGAAGTTCCCTGGTGTCCCTAGAGAAGGCACAGAAATTAGATGAGTTGAAAGCCTGGGACCTGGTCATTGGGCTTCTGGGCAAGAGGGGAGATGGCCTGTGGAAGGGACACTGCCTGCAACCCCTCTTGGACCAGACCCCACCTGTCTGCTTTGGGATACTGAGGATTAAGACGAGAGTGAACTAGTGTAGAAGAGATGGTGTTCTAATGCTTGGCAGGTTTAAAGCGATTGAAATCGTTGACATTCCTATTCTCCTCGTCCTCAGGACCACCATTAAGGGGAAGCGGCCTTCAAAGAAGCAAGAGGAGTTTATCACTTACAGCAGCCCTGTCAAGTGTCAATATCCAACCACTCCAGTCCCTTCCACCCCCTTGGCAGCCCCACTGCTTTCATAAGGACACAGATACATTCCCCTACAGGCTTTGGAGCAAACGTTAAGTTTTGATTTCTCTAAGATAAATGCCATAGTGCCATGACCTGCTCCTATGGCGGTAGCAAGTCTAGTTCTCAAAGAATCTGTGTGGAAGGGTTGAGCCACTCTATTGGACACCTGAAATTGATATTATACTGCATGTGAATGGGAATGTAACTCACGGCTTGGAAAAGGAAAAGAAACTCTTAACTGTTTTCAAGAGTCAGCTCTATCATTTTCCATTCCCAACTGTGATGCGGGAGTGATCCAGTCATTCCACATCCTGCCTTGCATTTGGTGGTGGGGTCTCTCTCTCCCTCTCTGGCGCATTTGGTTTGAATCACTGTGATAGGTGTGCAGTGAGAGCTCACTGGAGTTTTCATTTGAATTGCCCCAATGGCAACTTTCTATGTGGTTTCCATCTGTCTACGCTTTGGTAAAGGTGGCAGGCCCTTTACTTTTTCCCCACCCCCCTTCTATTTCCTTTTGCTAACTAGATTGCATGCTTACTTGGGGATCAAATTCTGAGTTTCCATGCTTCAGACAGGAGTCCTCTATTAGCTATGTGATTTGGACCTATTTCCTCCAAGTTGGTAGCTTGTCTTTTGGGTCTTCTTAAGGAGGTCTTTCACATGGCACAGATTTACAATTCTGATTGTTGGATAAAGTCTAATTAATCAACTTTACCTTAGGGAAAATAATTTGATGTTCGACTGGAGGATTCTGTACCTAGCTTTCCATTCTGGAAATTTTCCCCCACATTTTCCCTATAAGATTTATCATTTTCCATGTAAGGCAGTGATTAATTTTGAGCTACTTTTTAAAATACTCTTTTTTTCTTTTTTTCCTTTGGGAGAGTGAACATGTGCATGAGCGGGCAGGGGCCTGGAGGGAGAAGGGAAAAGAGCATCCTCAAGCAGCCTCGCCAGTGAGCTTGGAGCCTGACTTTGTCCCGGGACGCTGAGAGCTTGACAAGAGCCGAAATCAAGAGCTGGCTGCCGCACAGGCTGCCTCACCCAGGCAGCCTGAGTTAAGTTTTGTATAGGGTTTGATACTTAGATTGTGGTCCCCGGCCTCCTCGTCCTCCACCTCCTCCTCCCCTCTCCCGCTCCCTCTTCTGCTTCTCCTTCTTCTTTGCCTATGCATGTCCACTTGCTCTAGCACCATTTATTCAAAACGCTGTCACTCCTCCACTGAACGGCTTTTTACCTTTGTCAAAGCCCCATTCGACATATGGGTGTAGTTCTCTTTCTGGGTCCCTGATTCTGTTCCACTTATCCATCTTTATTCTATTCCATTGGTCTAGCTCTTCACCAACACCACGCACTATTGATTACTGTAGACGAATATCTTGAAATGGGGTAGAAGGATTCTTCTGGTTTTCTTCTTTAGTTTTAGTTTCTCCTCTTTTTCTAGGTTCTAAAATAGAAAGATTATAGTTTTGAGACTCCTTTTCTTTTTAGAGAGAGAGAGAGAGATAGACACAGAGACAGAGACAGAGACAGAGACAGAGAAACGGAAGCGGTGCAGAAAGAGAGAGAGATGATTAAGCAGCCACCATGCCCAGCACCAGCACAATGCAGGTTCAGCCTCACTATCCCAAGGTTGACCATGACCCGAGTCAAAATCAAGAGTTGGACTAACTGACTGAGCCACCCAGATGCTCCTCCTCCTTTCTAATGTATGCATTGAGTGCTAAAAATGGAGCTCTCTGTTGATTTAGCTGTGTCCCATCAATTTTAATACGTTGTAGTTTTATTTTCCTTCGGGTCAGTGCACTGAAATTTTATCTTTTGTCTCCGATAATCTAGAAAGTTACTTTCTACGTGTTTAGATTTTGTTGTTTCTCCCTTTGATATCTAGTTTCATTTTTAACTTTTTTTTATAAGTGTCAAAGTTTAATTCCAAGACAATGCTACATAGGGTTGCATTTTTTTCAGGTCCACAATATAGAGATTCTCCTCCGCTGCCCAAGGACTGTTAGCTCCTGTTGCCAGACACTGATTTGCGTTGGAGTCTCGGGTGCACCTCCCCCACCCCTACTCCCTTCAGCTCCTGTTGTTGCCAGGCACTGGTTTGCATTGGAGACGGAACCCTCGTAGGGGTTCCAAGCAGTTTCTAGTGGCCGAGAGGACACTGGTGATCAGAGACAAAGCCCCCAGGCTCTCTGGAGCCAGCTGGTGGCCATTACAATGTCTCCCCACACAGTTCTGGAGCCGCTGTGGGCTCTCCAGGAACAGCTGTGGGCTTCTGGGTTGCCGATAATCGAACGTTGGCCACATGGGCCACGAGACTCTGGGTTTGGCTGGGAGATCCTCGTGTGCACTGTGTTGCTGGTGTTCATTCCAGTAAAGTGTGGACTCCGCTTAAGAGGAAGAAAGGGGCACTGTGCCCAGAATGAAGTATCTGGAAAAGACATGGAGAAGACCGACCCGGATGCACCAGCCCATGGAGCCGTCGCATCATCGGAGCACAAGGCCAGTCCTCTCCCGCTACAGATCCTTGCTCTGGCTGCCCTGAATCAAGATGTCGGGTACTTTTCTGTGGGAGACGCTACGCAACTGCTGAAGGGAGTTCGGCAAAGGCTGTTGAAGAAGAGCCCTCACCAGCTCACCGATGAAAATCCCATCTGTGGAGCAGCCCAGGATGATGGAGAACCCCCTGCGAGGAATATGCCAGAAGACTTCAAGGACAGCCCTGATCTGCGGGGAAGTGCAGACCCTCTGTCTCAGGACATTGGCAGCTGTGGACTGAGAGGGCAGGAAGAGGCAGGGGAGGCAGGCAGGCCAGAGCTTCCTGACGGAGGTGTGCCGTGGCAGGCCCCCGCTGAGGGCCAGAGCCAACACCACACCCTCAGCCAGATCCTACTGACGGTGATGCATCTGCTAGAGCTCCTTCGAGATCATCTGGAAGGTGGGGGCTCAAGGAGGCAGGTGCAGACTGGCTCCTCCTCCACTGATCACGTGCCCCGTGGGAGCCCCCTGAATCAAGGAAAGCCATCCAGGGCACTGAAGAAGGCACGTCAGGGGAATGAAGAGCTCCCAGGAAACACAACAATCCACCAAGCTGAGCAAGTATCTTTTCACCAGCGAAACAGCCTCCTGGAGAGGGAGATTCAGAAGCTGCACCTGAAGCTCGAGGCAGAGCCTAAGCTGTGCGAAGAGCACCTCAAACACCTGGAGAGGAAGATGATGGAGGAGAAGGCACGCTGCCTGCAAGTGAAGAACGAACTCGCCAAGGTGCGCAGGAAGGTGGATGCTGCCCACTGGAACTTAGGCCTCTACAAGAAGATGGCCGACGACCTGCACCGAGAATGGCAGAGAATCTCCTCCTTGCATGACCGAGAGCGCCTCCTGGTGGAGAACAGAAGTGAGGAGAGCCAGAAGGCTGTTCTGTGGGCAGAGAGGGAGTTCCAAAGGCTCAAGGAAGAAAACCATTGCCTCAGGCAGAAGCTGGCCAACTCTGGGCC